>NC_140225.1:24579980-25087480 GCF_951802725.1 Rutilus rutilus | reverse complement strand
TTTGCACACAGGTCAGAACCCGCGGCCATCAGGGCCGGGCTGAAGCTGGTACCCGGGCGTGGCAGGGGGGCTCAACAGCGCCCCCTTGAACAGGGTCCGAAAACTTGGTCCATAAATCAAACACGCTTGCATATAATAATATGAAACTCGGTACACATATAGATCTCATCGGGCCAAACAACTTTCGTACTTTTACTTTTTACGCCAGCCCAACAGGAAGTCGGCTATTATGGGTTGTTTGGAAAACGCATGCTGTGGAATTTGATGTACTCCTCCTAGGAAATTCATCCATTCGCCTCAAAACTCGGTGTGCATGAAGTCAAGACATTGAGGATGATAAATTGCGGACGGATTTTTGATATCTCGAACGGTTTGGCTGTGGCGAGGAAACGAATTTATGGCGAATAATGGGACACAGGAAGTGTATTATAACTTCTGCATACATTGACTGATCTTGATAAAACTTCAGCAGTGTGTTCATGGTCAGAGGCCGATCACATTGATGTGACTATTGTGAGTCAAAGTTATAGCGCCACCAACTGGCAGCAGGAAGTGTGTCACTTTCAAAATGCTTTGAAATCACCCTCTTATTTTTACCCGATTTGCTTCAAACTTTATGTGTATAATGTAAACACACGGCAGATGTAGACCTGTGAAAGGATTTTTGATATCTTTAATACTGTTGCCATGGCAACGCTTCAAACTTTAATATTCTTTTTTGATGCTTTTGAGACTCTTATCATACTTGAAATTGGATGAAACTCGACAGACACATCACATTTATTAGCCCGTAGACATGTGCAAAGTTTCAGAAACGGGCGTGGTGAGGGGCTCAGTAGCGCCACCTTTAGTCATAAGTGGGGCGGTTAGTTTTATCAACAGCAACAAAACTTGGTATGTGTATTGTTCTCATCAAGACGGACAACTTTCTAATTGACATTAACCATCTCCGACCAACAGGAAGAGAGATATTTTGGTTTGAATGTGGATTTTCTGAAGAATTTTCTCTCCCTCTCTCTGTGTCTGTGTGTGTGTGAGGGGAGGGGGGATTTGACTATTGCTTTTATATTGTTAATCAAGGTTTCAGGGGCTTTTGGGGTCCTTAACGTGCTCAAAAACTCTTGAAACTTTGCACACAGGTCAGAACCCACGGCCATCAGGGCCGGGCTGAAGCTGGTACCCGGGCGTGGCTGGGGGGCTCAACAGCGCCCCCTTGAACGGGGTTCTAAAACTTGATCCATATATCAAACACGCTCGCATGAATTAATATGAAACTCGGTACACATATAGATCTCATCGGGCCGAACAACTTTGCCCCGGTCAAGTTTTACGCCAGCCCAACAGGAAGTCGGCTATTATGGGTTGTTTGGAAAACGCTTGCTGTGGAATGTGAAATACTCCTCCTAGAAAATTCACCGTGTCCCCTTCAAACTCGGTGTGCATGAAGTCAAGACATTGAGGATGCTAAATTGCGGACGGATTTTTGATATCTCGAACGGTTTGGCTGTGGCGAGGAATCGAATTTATGGCGAGAAAAGAGAAACACGGAAGTGGAATAACTTCTGCATACATTAACTGATCTTGATGAAACTTCAGCAGTGTGTTCGTGGTAAGAGGCCGATCAGATGGATGTAGCTATTGTGAGTCAAAGTTATAGCGCCACCAACTGGCAGCAGGAAGTGTGTCACTTTCAACATGCTTTTGACAAAAGTGGGGGGGTTAGTTTTAACTACAGTTAAAAACAAAATAGTTTGAATATTGTTCTCATCAAGCCGGACAACTTTCTAATTTACATTCAATAGCTCTGGCCATTAGGAAGTCAGATATTTTGGTCTGAATGTGAATTTTTTTGCAAAATCAGCCTCTGAATTTTTAGCCACTCCTCTTAAACTATTTATTTTATTCGTACCAAACTTTTTCAACATGATGAAACTACATTAAATATGCTAAATTGTGAATGGATAATAAATATCTCAAACGGTTTTGCTATGGCGAGGGATTAAAGTAAAAATCTTCTAAAAATGTAATTATATACCATTTATTTCTATATAAAAGTATACAAATATCACAACTAAACCCATTTTATTCTGTTTTTGCAATTCAAGAAGAATGAAAAAGTTAAAAACAGGCTATTTAGTGCTATTTGGTTCAACAAAAAAGCAAACATAGGGCTATACTGCCCTCTTGTGTCCAAAAGGACATCAAAATAGTATATAAAACTTTTTACCAGGTAGGCCAATATTGTATTTAAATATACATTTATTAGGTATGTGTCTGAGGATATTTTCCCACCGGTTAATCGACGTGTGACACGAGTGGGTGCTTTTAAATCGCTAATATAAAAGTGAAAGTAAAAAAACGGACGTCCGCACGGACATTGATAATGGTGCACGTTGGAAAGAATGATACTTTTAAACATAACACTAAACCGCCATTAGGTGTCGCCAGGCGACCATCTTAATGAGCGAGTCATTGATTCATTCGTTCAAATGATTCGTTCCAATGACTGAGTCATTCATGATTGAGACAGATGTTTATGGATTGACCATTGAATCTTTGAGTCAAGCGATTCGTTTCAAAATGCTGAATCATTCAGTAATGAGAAAACAAGTTGCTGTGATCTTTGTTTAACTATTTTTGCTGCTGAAACAGAACAAAAACAGTCAATATTGCATCTAAAATGTAAGTGACTTAATTGTAACTGTTTATTAACCTGTTGTATGAAATCAATGTCACAGTTTCAATTGTGATTGTATTCAGGAAATAGTTGCCTACTCGTCAAGTGAGGTTGCTTAACTCTATCATATGTTATAAAATATATAAAAACTCCATATTTGTAATTTTTATAGTCAGTATGTTGTTAACTGGGTTGCTTTTTTGTGTGCTGCGCTCATTTGTTTACAATTCTCCTGGAGAAGCAGCATGAGCCTCAGCAGTGCAACCTTGTTACCATTGATCAGTAATACATTTATTATTAACTGATGATTGCAACTTAAAATGAATGTAATGAAATTAGAATAATCTCTCGTTTTAGTGATTCCCAAGTTATTTTTTTGTTATTGACGTTCTAATCAGGCTATACTCTGGTCGGGCAAGTAAAATTCTCTTTCAGGTAGGCCTATTGTATTTATATATAAATATATTAGGGATGTGACTGTGATAACATTTTCCCACCGGTTAATCGACGTGTGACACCACTAAGCGCTTTTAAATCGCTAACTATAGTATACTATATACTAGTAAAATACAGACGTCCGCACAGACATTGATAATGGTGCGGAGTAGAGCGAGCATTTTCAATTTATTCCTATGGATGTAGGAATTAACTAAAACATTTTATTTATGTTTTTGTGTCCACTGTTCAACCGCAACCGCGTCACACACACACACACATTCCAGAATTGCAATCTTGACATCGCAGCCTGTTCATTATGGCCCTAATACAATATAATAATAAAAATAGTCAACCTAACATAAACGAATTACACTGCTCTGTTTAAATAGTCAGTAGTACAATCTGTACCATTCACAGTAAGCAGAGCTCCACTGTGATGTTTCCAAGAACATTTTTGCGCGTGTGAAGAGGATGATTTTTTCCATCGATATTGGAACACGAGTGAAGTACAAAGCCTATAATAAAGAATAGTTTAGCATCCAAATACATCGCAAATATTGAAACATTTTGATTCTAATGAGAGGGTTACGTGAGACCAACACTGCTTACTTTCGTTTTTATTTTTACATTAAATTTAAAGGATTTGTTGTGGAATATTTTGGGTGTATCATAAAATCAGAATAAGGTAAGACAAGTAAAATTTTCTGTCTTATATTTATATATATATATACGTATATATATATAAGTATATATATATATATATATGTGTGTGTGTGCGTGTGTATATATATATATATATATATATATATATATATAGATAGCTAGATAGATAGATATAGATATAGATAGATAGATATTTATATACATATATATATATATATATATATACTTATATATATATACGTATATATATATATAAATATAAGACAGAAAATTTTACTTGTCTTACCTTATTCTGTGTGTGTGTGTGTGTGTGTGTGTGTATATATATATATATATATAAATATAGCTGCGAGCAGCGATGGAGGGCCAAAGCCGGTGGCACCGCCATCCCCGGTGCCTTTAGGTAACTAAAGGCACCGGGGTGGCGGTGCCACCGGCTTGGGCCCGCAATCGCTGCTCGCAGCTATATTTATTATTATTATTATTATTTTGTCAACCTTTCGGGCACTTTTGGGGCTCTTAACATGCTCGAAAACTCTTGAAATTTTGCACACACGTCAGAACCCGCGGCCATCAGGTCCGGACTGAAGCTGGTACCCGGGCGTGGCAGGGGGGCTCGACAGCGCCCCCTGGAACGGGATCCGAACACGTGTCCATAAATCAAACACGCTTGCATGTAATAATATGAAACTCGGTACACATATAGATCTCATCGGGCCGAACAACTTTCGTGCTCTAAGTTTTACGCCAGCCAAACAGGAAGTTGGCTATTTAGCGTTGTTTGGAAACGCATGCTGTGGAATTTAATGTACTCCTCCTAGGGAATTCATCGATTCGCCTCCAAACTCGGTGTGCATGAAGGTAAGACATTGAGGATGCTAAATTGCGGACGGATTTTTGATATCTCGAACGGTTTGGCCGTGGCGAGGAAACAAATTTATGGCGAAAAAATGAAACAGGAAGTGTGTTATAACTTCTGCATACATTAACTGATCTTGATGAAACTTCAGCAGTGTGTTCGTGGTAAGAGGCCGATCACATGGATGTGACTATTGTGAGTCAAAGTTATAGCGCCACCAACTGGCAGCAGGAATATGTCACTTTCAAAATGCTTTGAAATCAGTATCTTATTTTTACCCGATTTGCTTCAAACTTTATGTGTACAATGTAGACACACGGCAGATGTAAACCTGTGAAAGGATTATTGATATCTTAGATACTGTTACCGTGGCAACGCATCAAACTTTAATATTCTTTTTTGATGCTTTTGAGACTCTTAACATACTTGAAATTGCATGAAACTCAACAGACACATCACATTTATTAGCCAGTAGACATGTGCAAAGTTTCAGAAACGGGCGTGGTGGAATGGGTCAGTAGCGCCACCTTTAGTCAAAAATGGGGGTTTAGTTTTTCCTAGAATCACAAAACTTGGTATGTGTATTGTTCTCATCAAGACGGACAACTTTCTAATTTACATGAACCATCTCCGACCAAGAGGAAGAGAGATATTTTGGTTTGAATGTGGATTTTCTGAAGAATTTTCTCTCCCTCTCTCTGTGTCTGTGTGTGTGTGAGGGGAGGGGGGGATTTGACTCTTGCTTTTATATTGTTAATCAAGGTTTCAGGGGCTTTTGGGGTCCTTAACGTGCTCAAAAACTCTTGAAACTTTGCACACAGGTCAAAACCCACGGCCATCAGGGCCGGGCTGAAGCTGGTACCCGGGCGTGGCTGGGGGGCTCAACAGCGCCCCCTTGAACGGGGTTCTAAAACTTGATCCATATATCAAACACGCTCGCATGAATTAATATGAAACTCGGTACACATATAGATCTCATCGGGCCGAACAACTTTACCCCGGTCAAGTTTTACGCCAGCCCAACAGGAAGTCGGCTATTATGGGTTGTTTGGAAAACGCTTGCTGTGGAATGTGAAATACTCCTCCTAGAAAATTCACCGTGTCCCCTTCAAACTCGGTGTGCATGTAGTCAAGACTTTGAGGATGCTAAATTGCGGACGGATTTTTGATATCTCGAACGGTTTGGCTGTGGCGAGGAATCGAATTTATGGCGAGAAAAGAGAAACACGGAAGTGGAATAACTTCTGCATACATTAACTGATCTTGATGAAACTTCAGCAGTGTGTTCGTGGTAAGAGGCCGATCAGATGGATGTAGCTATTGTAAGTCAAAGTTATAGCGCCACCAACTGGCAGCAGGAAGTGTGTCACTTTCAACATGCTTTAGACAAAAGTGGGGGGGTTAGTTTTAACTACAGTAAAGAAAAAATAGTTTTTATATTGTTCTCATCAAGCCGGACAACTTTCTAATTTACATTCAATAGCTCTGGCCATCAGGAAGTCAGATATTTTGGTCTGAATGTGAATTTTTTTGCAAAATCAGCCTCTGAATTTTTAGCCACTCCTCTTAAACTATTTATTTTATTCGTACCAAACTTTTTCAACATGATGAAACTACATTAAATATGCTAAGTTGTGAATGGATAATAAATATCTCAAACGGTTTTGCTATGGCGAAGGATTAATGTCCAAAAAGGAAACACTAAAAATCTTCTAAAAATGTAATTATATACCATTTATTTCTATATAAAAGTATACAAATATCACAACTAAACCCATTTTATTCTGTTTTTGCAATTCAAGAAGAATGAAAAAGTTAAAAACAGGCTATTTAGTGCTATTTGGTTCAACAAAAAAGCAAACATAGGGCTATACTGCCCTCTTGTGTCCAAAAGGACATCAAAATAGTATATAAAACTTTTTACCAGGTAGGCCAATATTGTATTTAAATATACATTTATTAGGTATGTGTCTGAGGATATTTTCCCACCGGTTAATCGACGTGTGACACGAGTGGGTGCTTTTAAATCGCTAATATAAAAGTGAAAGTAAAAAAACGGACGTCCGCACGGACATTGATAATGGTGCACGTTGGAAAGAATGATACTTTTAAACATAACACTAAACCGCCATTAGGTGTCGCCAGGCGACCATCTTAATGAGCGAGTCATTGATTCATTCGTTCAAATGATTCGTTCCAATGACTGAGTCATTCATGATTGAGACAGATGTTTATGGATTGACCATTGAATCTTTGAGTCAAGCGATTCGTTTCAAAATGCTGAATCATTCAGTAATGAGAAAACAAGTTGCTGTGATCTTTGTTTAACTATTTTTGCTGCTGAAACAGAACAAAAACAGTCAATATTGCATCTAAAATGTAAGTGACTTAATTGTAACTGTTTATTAACCTGTTGTTTGAAATCAATGTCACAGTTTCAATCGTGATTGTATTCAGGAAATAGTTGCCTACTCGTCAAGTGAGGTTGCTTAACTCTATCATATGTTATAAAATATATAAAAACTCCATATTTGTAATTTTTATAGTCAGTATGTTGTTAACTGGGTTGCTTTTTTGTGTGCTGCGCTCATTTGTTTACAATTCTCCTGGAGAAGCAGCATGAGCCTCAGCAGTGCAACCTTGTTACCATTGATCAGTAATACATTTATTATTAACTGATGATTGCAACTTAAAATGAATGTAATGAAATTAGAATAATCTCTCGTTTTAGTGATTCCCAAGTTATTTTTTTGTTATTGACGTTCTAATCAGGCTATACTCTGGTCGGGCAAGTAAAATTCTCTTTCAGGTAGGCCTATTGTATTTATATCTAAATATATTAGGGATGTGACTGTGATAACATTTTCCCACCGGTTAATCGACGTGTGACACCACTGAGCGCTTTTAAATCGCTAACTATAGTATACTAGCCTGGGTGCCAGCCCGAACCCCGCCCACAATATTTTTTGGTCGGGAAGTTCGGTCTGGACTCGCTCCGTTGAGGAGCTATTATGCCCGAACAAAAATTTTTCGGACCAATCAAATTGTCAGGGCGGGCTTTATACGATGATGGACAGATAAGCAACGGTAACGTCATCATCCACGTCATCAACGAGCGCTTGGGTTGAATTCAAATAGGCTTGTTTGAGATGAGCAAAATCTGCGCAGAATCGATCACCGGTGATCAGCGCGAGATGCATGCCGGTTAGAAATGTGTCCGAGTGCGGTCCGCCTTGCTCTGATGTCATGCTGACGTATGTCAAAAATCTCTCGCGAGCGCAAGGCACACCTGTCGGATTCTGCAGTCGAGCGCAGTTGCTCTCCACCGACTGCGCTGATCAAAAGCATGATGGGAAACGACTTGCTGACGACACAGCTTAATGTTCATTGGTTTAAACAACCGTGATGTATGTTCTCTTTTAAAATGTTTGATTTTAAAACTCTGATATCATGTTTTATGTATATGTGAATATTCCCAAACTATCTAACAGTGCGATCTCTATGGATTATGCAATGTATTTTTTATAAAAAATAAATAAAATAAAAAACATGTCTGTATTAAAGAAAAAAAGACTGATAAACATGTATTTGGAATGGAATTAAATAAGTAGGCTACTTTGGGTGTCTTGTTCATTATATTTATTTTCATATAAAAGCAACAGAACTTAAATTCCATCCAGTTTATTAGCAACACTGTGCACGAGCGTGAATCCCGCGAATCCCGCGATATCCATCTTTGATCTCACAGCTGTCAGATCCACTGCGAGAAGAGAGAACTGTCCGGCTTGCCTGCGCTTTTTTCACTCCTCCCCTCACTGCAGCCGCCTACTCTCGCCTACATTTCAGGCGAGGCGAGGCGCATCTCAAACAAGCCTAATGACTGCCGCTGAAGAATTGAGATTTCACGAGTTCACGCTTACAAATAAGTCAGATAGAATAAATGCATATTTGGCGTGCTGTCTGAGGAGAGGCTTCGGGCTCGGTATTCGGCCCGAACCCAAAGTACTCCCCCCGTATTCCTGGCTGTGGAAGAACAAGCCAAGAGTGAGTGCAGGGATGCTGAAAACTGTCATGTTAGGTGAGTTGACCGAGTGAATAAATATATGCTTTCCTCTCATGCTGATAGACGGTTGATTGGATTGATTATTTGAATGTGCTCCTCCTGAAATTTGTTTATAAAACATCATGTGTAGATTCCGCCATCGCGTCTGTTATAGAAGATATCGACAGCGCATTAATTTTAAAAGAGGAACAGAGAACCGCGATCGGAAACATGAATGAAAAACATACGTCACTTACCCCGTTGCTCTGATTGGTTGTAGGTCTACCCAATTGCGTGCAGAGGAATTTTTTTTCCTGGTTCGGTTGAAACACGCCCCATAATCAAAGCTCAATGGAGAAGTATCAGACTCACATTCTGACTAGAATTGAGTATGACGACGTCAGGCTAATAGTATACTATATACTAGTAAAATACAGACGTCCGCACAGACATTGATAATGGTGCGGAGTAGAGCGAGCATTTTCAATTTATTCCTATGGATGTAGGAATTAACTAAAACATTTTATTTATGTTTTTGTGTCCACTGTTCAACCGCAACCGCGTCACACACACACACACACATTCCAGAATTGCAATCTTGACATCGCAGCCTGTTCATTATAGCCCTAATACAATATAATAATAAAAATAGTCAACCTAACATAAACGAATTACACTGCTCTGTTTAAATAGTCAGTAGTACAATCTGTACCATTCACAGTAAGCAGAGCTCCACTGTGATGTTTCCAAGAACATTTTTGCGCGTGTGAAGAGGATGATTTTTTCCATCGATATTGGAACACGAGTGAAGTACAAAGCCTATAATAAAGAATAGTTTAGCATCCAAATACATCGCAAATATTGAAACATTTTGATTCTAATGAGAGGGTTACGTGAGACCAACACTGCTTACTTTCGTTTTTATTTTTACATTAAATTTAAAGGATTTGTTGTGGAATATTTTGGGTGTATCATAAAATCAGAATAAGGTAAGACAAGTAAAATTTTCTGTCTTATATTTATATATATATATATATACGTATATATATAAGTATATATATATATATATATATATATATATATATATATATATATATATATATATATATATATATATATATATGTGTGTGTGTGTGTATATATATATAGATATTTATATACATATATATATATATGTATATATATAGATATTTATATACATATATATATATATATATATATATATATATGTGTGTGTGTGTGTGTGTGTGTGTGTATATATATATATATATATATATATAAATATAGCTGCGAGCAGCGATGGAGGGCCAAAGCCGGTGGCACCGCCATCCCCGGTGCCTTTAGGTAACTAAAGGCACCGGGGTGGCGGTGCCACCGGCTTGGGCCCGCAATCGCTGCTCGCAGCTATATTTAGGGCCCGAGCACCGATGGTGTGAGGACCCTCTTGGAATTGCTCTGTTTATTATTATTATTATTAGGGCCCAAGCCCTGAAAGGGCGAAGGCCCTATTGTTTTCGGTAGGATTATTATTATTATTTTTCTTACGACTATTCGGGCACTTTTGGGGCCCTTAACATGCTCAAAAACTCTTGAAACTTTGCACACGGGTCAGAACCCGCGGCCATCAGGGCCGGGCTGAAGCTGGGACACGGGCGTGGCAGGGGGGCTCGACAGCGCCCCCTGGAACGGTGTCCGAAAACTTGGTCCATAAATCAAACACGCTTGCATGTAATAATATGAAACTCGGTACACATAAAGATCTCATCAGGCCGAACAACTTTCATGCTCTAAGTTTTACGCCAGCCCAAAAGGAAGTGGACTATTTAGGGTTGTTTGGAAACGCATGCTTAGGAATTTGAAACACTTCTCCTAGGGAATTCACCCGGTCGGCACCAAACTCGGTGTCCATGAAGTCAAGACATTGAGGATGAAAAATTGCCAGGGGATTTTTGATATCTCGAACGGTTTGGCCGTGGCGAGGAAACGAATTTATGGCGAATAATGGGACACAGGAAGTGTATTATAACTTCTGCATATATTAACTGATCTTGATGAAAC
This sequence comes from Rutilus rutilus, assembly GCF_951802725.1. Taxonomy (NCBI): domain Eukaryota; kingdom Metazoa; phylum Chordata; class Actinopteri; order Cypriniformes; family Leuciscidae; genus Rutilus; species Rutilus rutilus. The sequence continues at coordinate 25,076,743 of NC_140225.1, read as the reverse complement.
TTCAGCAGTGTGTTCATTGTAAGAGGCCGATCACATGGATGTAACTATTGTGAGTCAAAGTTATAGCGCCACCAACTGGCAGCAGGAAGTGTGTCACTTTCAAAATGCTTTGAAGTCACCCTCTTATTTTTACCCGATTTGCTTCAAACTTTATGTGTATAATGTAAACACACGGCAGATGTAGAACTGTGAAAGGATTTTTGATATCTTTAATACTGTTGCCATGGCAACACTTCAAACTTTAATATTCTTTTTTGATGCTTTTGAGACTCTTAACATAGTTGAAATTGGATGAAACTCGACAGACACATCACATTTATTAGCCCGTAGACATGTGCAAAGTTTCAGAAACAGGCGTGGTGAGGGGCTCAGTAGCGCCACCTTTAGTCATAAGTGGGGGGGTTAGTTTTATCAACAGCAACAAAACTTGGTATGTGTATTGTTCTCATCAAGACGGACAACTTTCTAATTGACATTAACTACCTCCGACCAACAGGAAGAGAGATATTTTGGTTTGAATGTGGATTTTCTGAAGAATTTTCTCTCCCTCTCTCTGTGTCTCTGTGTGTGTGAGGGGAGGGGGGGGGGGGGGGGGGGGGGTTTGACTATTGCTTTTACATTGTTAATCAAGGTTTCAGGGGCTTTTGGGGTCCTTAACGTGCTCAAAAACTCTTGAAACTTTGCACACAAGTCAGAACCCCGTGCCATCAGGGACGGGCTGAAGCTGGTACCCGGGCGTGGCAGGGGGGCTCAACAGCGCCCCCTTGAACGGGGTCCCAAAACTTGGTCCATAGATCAAACACGCTTGCATAAATTAATATGAAACTCGGTACACATATAGATCTCATCGGGCCGAACAACTTTCCCCCGGTCAAGTTTTACGCCAGCCCAACAGGAAGTCGGCTATTATTGGTTGTTTGGAAAACGCTTGCTGTGGAATGCGAAGTACTCCTCCTAGAAAATTCACCGTGTCCCCTCCAAACTCGGTGTTCATGTAGTCAAGACTTTGAGGATGCTAAATTGCGGACGGATTTTTGATATCTCGAACGGTTTGGCCGTGGCGAGGAATCGAATTTATGGCGAGAAAAGAGAAACACGAAGTGGAATAACTTCTGCATACATTAACTGATCTTGATGAAACTTCATCAGTGTGTTCGTGGTAAGAGGCCGATCAGATGGATGTAACTATTGTGAGTCAAAGTTATAGCGCCACCAACTGGCAGCAGGAAGTGTGTCACTTTCAAAATGTTTTTGACAAAAGTGGGGGGGTTAGTTTTACCCACAATTACAGAAATCAGTACGTATATTGGTCTCATCGAGCCGGACAACTTTCTAATTTAAAGTCATTAGCTCTGACCATCAGGAAGTCAGATATTTTGGTCTGAATGTGGATTTTTTTGCAAAATCAGCCTCTGAATTTTTAGCCACCTTTATCTAAGTGGTTATTTTATTCCCACCAAACTTTTTCAACATGATAAAAATATATTAATGATGCTAAATTGTGAACGGATAATAAATATCTCAAACGGTCTTGCTATGGCGAGGGATTAAAGTAATGTCAAAAAAGGAACCACTAAAAGGCTCCTATATTCTAAAAATGTAATTATACACCATTTATTACTATATAAAAGTATACAAATATCAGAACTTAACTCATTTTATTCTTTTTTTTCAATTTATGTATGAAGTTTAAGTTTAAAAACTGCCAGAATGGTTGTTTAGTCTAAACAATAAATAAATAAAGTCAAACATAGTGCTATACTGCCCTCTTGTGTTCAAAATCAGGTAGGCCTATTATATCTATATAAAAATATACTAGGTATGTGACGGTGAGAATATTTTACCACCGGTTAACTGACGTGTGACACTGCTGGGGGCTTTTTAATCGCTAACTTAAAAACGAAAGTAAAATATGTTCGTCCGCACGGACATTGATAATGGTGCGGAGCAGAGAGAGCGTTTTCAATAAATTCCTATGGAAGGAGGAATGACCTAAGAAACGTTGACTCTGTTCTGCTCGTTCCTCGCTGAGGACGCGCACCATTATAAATGCCTGTGCAGCCGTGAGCATTTTAGTTTCATTTTCGGGGCGGATTGCTTGAATGTATTTAAAAAAAGCACAATGTTGTGTTTTATTGCTACTGTACAAAAATATAAGTTAACACTTTGCAGTTTGAATGATGTTCTGAACAAAATGACAGAGTATGTTTTTATGTGTCCACTGTTGAATCGCGCCCTCGTTTTAGTGATTCCCAAGTTATTTTTTCATTTAAGTTTTTTTCATTGTTCTAATCAGGTCAGGCAAGTAAAATTATCTGTGTCTTATCCCTTACATTTTTATATAATTATAAAAAATTTGGCGTCAGTAAGATTTTTAAGTTAAGTTTCTTCTGCTCACCAAGGCTGCATTTATTTGATTAAAAATACAAACAAAAACAGTAATATTGTAAAATAGTATTCCAATTTAAAACAGCTGCTTTCTATTTTAATATATTTTAAACTGTTATTTATTCCTGTGATCAAAGCTGAGTTTTCAGCATTATTATTCCAGTCGTCACTGTCACATGATCCTTCAGAAATTATTCTAATATGATGATTGATGCTCAAGAAACATTCATTATTATTTTAAATGTTGAAAACAGTTATGTACAGTCTTTGATGAATAGAAAGTTCAAAAGAACAGCATTTATCTGAAATCTAAAGCTTTTGTAACATTAAACACTACCGTTCAGAAGTTTGGGGTCAGTAATAATTTTAATTTTATTTTTGGGGGAAAGAAATAAAATAAATCAATACTTTTATTCATCGAGAATGAGTTAAACTGATAAAAAGTTACAGTACAGACATTTATAATGTTAAAAAAAATTATATTTGAAATAAATGCTGTTCTTTTGAACTTTACATTCATCAACGCATTTTGAAAAAAAATCTGTACACAACTGTTTTCAACATTGAAAATAATAATTAATATTTATTGACCATCAATCATCATATTAGAATGGTTTCTGAAGGATCATGTGACACTGAAGACGGGAGTAATGATGCTGAAAACTCAGCTTTGATCACATAAATTAATTACAGTGTAAAATATTTTAAAATAGAAAACAGCTGTTTTAAATTGGAATAATATTTCACAATATTACTGTTTTTGTTTATATTTTTAATCAAATAAATGCAGCCTTGGTGAGCAGAAGAGACTTCTCCTAAAAACATTAAAAATCTTCCTTACCCCAAACTTTTGAACGGTATATATATATATATATATATATATATATATATATATGTTTGTATAATATATATATATATATATATATATATATATATATATATATATAAATATAGCTGCGAGCAGTGATGGAGGGCCAAAGCCGGCGGTACCGCCACCCCGGTGCCTTTAGGTAAGTAAAGGCACCGGGGTTGCGGTGCCACCGGCTTGGGCCCGTAATCGCTGCTCGCAGCTATATTTATTATTATTATTATTCTTCTCCGCATTTAATTGCATTTTTGAGGGCCTAAACATGCTCGAAAACTCACGAAACTTTGCACACGCGTCAGAACTGGCGAAAATTTACATCTGATATAGGTTTCAGAATTGGGCGGGGCAAAATGGCTCGATAGCGCCACCTATAAAAGTTCAACGGAGTGCGCCTCCCGCTGTGTTCCACGTACGTGTACGAAATTCGGTACATATGTGTAAGGACCTAATACCTACAAAAAAGTCTCTTGGAGCATAGCTCTAAACACAACAGGAAGTCAGCCATTTTCAACTTCCTCTCTGATTTTTGTGCACTTTTTGCCATTTTCAGGCCTCGTACTTTAACGAACTCCTCCTACAGTTTTAATCTGATCATCTTCAAATTTGGTGAGTGTAATCTTAAGGCCTTTGCGGCGTTAAATTGCGAAGATCTTGAGTTTTCGTCGAAGGGCGGATCCTCGGCGGCCTGACAAATTTCGATGTTTCGCCATGAAACAGGAAGTTGCTGTAACTCAGGCATGGAATGTCCAATCTGCCCCAAACTTCACACTTTTGATAAGCGTTCTGTCCTGAACACATGACCATGCTCATATTCAGTTACAGTCATAGCGCCACCTGCTGGCAACAGGAAGTGACATGTTTAACACTCTTGTGGACTCCTGATAACATATAAAAAAGTGCCAGCAAGTGCTAAACATGCTAACAACTTACTAGAAACATGCTAAAACATGCTAGCAAACACTTAGCTAAGTGCTAAAGCATGCTATTACTGCAATTAAATAGGAATTTGCTGTAACTCAGGCACGGAATGTCCAATCTGCCCCAAACTTCACACGTTTGATAAGAGTCATGGCCTGAACACATCTACATGAGAATATTCAGTTATAGTAATAGCGCCACCTACTGGTAACAGGAAGTGTCATGTTTAACACGTTGATGCCGTTCTAGCAACATGTTAAAAATGCCATTGACTTCTAAAAATGCTAGAAACATGTTAAAACATGCTAGCAATACTTAGCTAAGTGCTAAAGCATGCTAATTCAATGAAACAGGATGTTGTTGTTACTCAAGAAGGCAATGTCCAATCTGCGCCAAACTTCACACTTTTGATAAGCGTTCTGTCCTGAACACATGACCATGCTCATATTCAGTTACAGTCATAGCGCCACCTGCTGGCAACAGGAAGTGACATGTTAAACACTGTTGTGGACTCCTGATAACATATAAAAAAGTGCCAGCAAGTGCTAAACATGCTAACAACATACTAGAAACATATTAGCAAACACTTAGCTAAGTGCTAAAGCATGCTATTGCTGCAATTAAATATGAATTTGCTGTAACACAGGCATGGAATGTCCAATCTGCCCCAAACTTAATATGTAACATGCAAGAAACATGCTAGCAACACATAGCTAAGTTCTAAAGCATGCTAGAAATGCTAAAGGAAGTTGTTGTAACTTAGGCATACAATGTCCAATCTACCCCAAACTTCACACGTTTGATAATAGTTATCTCCTGAACACAAGTCCATGCTCATATTCAGATATAGTCATAGCGCCGCCTGCTGGCAACAGGAAGTGACGTTTAACACTATTCTGGACTCCTAATAACATATAAAAAAGTGTCACCAACTGCTAAACATGTTAGCAACATACTAGAAACATGCAATCAAATACTTAGCTAAGTGTTAAAGCATCCTATTACTGCAATTAAATATGGATTTGCTGTAACTCAGGCATTCAATGTCCAATCTACCCCAAAATTAATATGTAATATGCTAGAAACATCATAAAACATGCTAGAAATGCTAAAGGAAGTTGTTGTAACTCAAGCATACAATGTCCAATCTGCCCCAAACTCCACATGTTTGATAAAAGTCCTGCACTGAACACATCTACATAGCGATATTCAGATATAGACATAGCCCCACCTACTGGCAACAGAAACTGACATGGTTAACACAGTAATGCAGTACTAACCACATAACTATTGTGTACTAAGCATGCTAAAAACATACTAAACATGCTAGCAACTACTATATATACCTCCTTAAATGCACATTGTCCAACCATGCTCTGTCTTCCTAAAGCCACCGGGTGGCGGCGGCACGGGTGCGAGGGCCCTTTCATCGCTGCTTGCAGCTTTAATTATTATTGTTCTTCAAGGGTTCGGGGGCTTTTGGGGCCTTTAACGTGCTCAAAAACTCATGAAACTTTGCACGCAGGTCAGAACCCGCGGCCATTAGGGCCGGGCTGAAGCTGGTACCCGGGCGTGGCAGGGGGGCTCAACAGCGCCCCCTAGAACACAATCTTAAATCTTGGACACATACAAGAACGTATTAGTATGAAACTCGGTACACATATAGATCTCATCGGGCCGAACAACTTTCGCACTCTAAGTTATTAGCTCTGCCCAACAGGAAGTCAGCTATTATGGGTTGTTTGAAAAACGCATGCTGTGGAATTTAATGTACTCCTCCGAGGGAATTGATCCGATCCACACCAAACTCGGTCAGCATGAAGTCAAGCCATTGAGGATGCTAAATTGCGGACGGATTTTTGATATCTCGAACGGTTTGGCCGTGGCGATGAAACGAATTTATAGCGAGAAAAGATAAACAGGAAGTGTGTTATAACTTCTGCATACATTAACTGATCTTGATGAAACTTCCGCAGTGTGTTCGTTGTAAGAGGCCGATCACATGGATGTGACTATTGTGAGTCAAAGTTATAGCGCCACCAACTGGCAGCAGGAAGTGTGTCACTTTCAAAATGCTTTGAAATCACCCTCTTATTTTTACCCGATTTGCTTCAAACTTTATGTGTATAATGTAAACACACGGCAGATGTAGACTTGTGAAAGGATTTTTGATATCTTTAATACTGTTGCCGTGGCAACGCTTCAAACTTTAATATTCTTTTTTGATGCTTTTGAGACTCTTAACATACTTGAAATTGGATGAAACTCGACAGACACATCACATTTATTAGCCAGTAGACATGTGCAAAGTTTCAGAAACGGGCGTGGTGAGGGGCTCAGTAGCGCCACCTTTAGTCAAAAATGGGGGCTTAGTTTTAAGTAGAGTCACAAAAATCGTTATGTATATTGTTCTCATCAAGCCGGACAACTTTCTAATTTATAGTCATAAGCTGTGACCAACAGGAAGTGAGATATTTTGGTTTGAATGTGATTTTTTGTAGAATTCTCTCTCTCTCTCTCTCTGCCTCTGCGTCTCTGTGTGTGTGAGGGGTGGGGGGATTTGTCTTTTGAGTGAGATTTGTTTAAAATTCCTGTTTTTCAAGGTTTCAGGGGCTTTTGGGGCCTTTAACGTGCTCGAAAACTCTTGAAACTTTGCACACAGGTCAGACCCCGCGGCCATCAGGGCCGGGCTGAAGCTGGTACCCGGGCGTGGCAGGGGGGCTCAACAGCGCCCCCTGGAATGGGATCCGAACACTTGTCCATAAATCAAACACACTTGCATGTAATGATATGAAACTCGGTACACATATAGATCACATCGGGCTGAACAACTTTCGTGCTCTAAGTTTTACGCCAGCCCAACAGGAAGTCGGCAATTATGGGTTGTTTGGAGAACGCTTGCTGTGGAATGCGAAGTACTCCTCCTAGAGAATTCATCCAATCCCCACCAAACTCGGTGTGCATGAAGTCAAGACATTGAGGATTCTAAATTGCGGACGGATTTTTGATATCTCGAACGGTTTGGCCGTGGCGAGGAAACGAATTTATGGCGAGAAAAGAGAAACACGAAGTGGTATAACTTCTGCATACATTAACGGATCTTGATGAAACTTCACCAGTGTGTTCGTGGTAAGAGGCCGATCAGATGGATGTAACTATTGTGAGTCAAAGTTATAGCGCCACCAACTGGCAGCAGGAAGTGTGTCACTTTCAAAATGTTTTTGACAAAAGTGGGGGGGTTAGGTTTACCTACAATTACAAAAATCAGTAAGTATATTGGTCTCATCGAGCTGGACAACTTTCTAATTTGAGGTCATTAGCTTGGACCAACAGGAAGTCAGATATTTTGGTTTGAATGTGGATTTATTTGCAAATTCAGCCTCTGCTTTTTACCCACTCCTGCTAAGTGTTTTTTTTTTTATTCACACCAAACTTTTTCAACATGATGAAAATACATTAAAGATGCTAAATTGAGAACGGATATTGAATATCTCAAACGGTTTTGACATGGCGAGGGATTAAAATAATGTCAAAAAAGGAATCAGAAAACATCTCATATATTCTTAAAATTTAATTATACACCATTTATTTTTATATAAAATAATACAAATATTAGAACTAAACCTATTTTATTCTGTTTTTGCAATTCAAGAAGTATGAAAAAGTTAAAAACAGGCTATTTAGTGCTATTTGTTTCAACAAAAAAGCAAACATAGGGCTATACTGCCCTCTTGTGTCCAAAAGGATATCAAAATAGTATATAAAACGTTTTACTAGGTAGGCCTATTGTATTTAAATATAAATTTATTAGGTATATGACTGAGGATATTTTCCCATCGGTTAAGCGACGTGTGACACGAGCGGGTGCTTTTAAATCGCTAATATAAAAGTGAAAGTAAAAAAACGGACGTCCGCACGGACATTGATAATGGTGCACGTTGGAAAGAATGATACTTTTAAACATAACACTAAACCGCCATTAGGTGTCGCCAGGCGACCATCTTAATAAGCGAGTCATTGATTCATTCGTTCAAACGATTCATTCCAATGACTGAGTCATTCATGATTGAGACAGATGTTTATGGATTGACCATTGAATCTTTGAGTCAAGCGATTCGTTTCAAAATGCTGAATCATTCAGTAATGAGAAAACAAGTTGCTGTGATCTTTGTTTAACTATTTTTGCTGCTGAAACAGAACAAAAACAGTCAATATTTCATCTAAAATGTAAGTGACTTAATTGTAACTGTTTATTAACCTGTTGTATGAAATCAATGTCACAGTTTCAATTGTGATTGTATTCAGGAAATAGTTGCCTACTCGTCAAGTGAGGTTGCTTAACTCTATCATATGTTATAAAATATATAAAAACTCCATATTTGTAATTTTTATAGTCAGTATGTTGTTAACTGGGTTGCTTTTTTGTGTGCTGCGCTCATTTGTTTACAATTCTCCTGGAGAAGCAGCATGAGCCTCAGCAGTGCAACCTTGTTACCATTGATCAGTAATACATTTATTATTAACTGCTGATTGCAACTTAAAATGAATGTAATGAAATTAGAATAATCTCTCGTTTTAGTGATTCCCAAGTTATTTTTTTGTTATTGACGTTCTAATCAGGCTATACTTTGGTCGCGCAAGTAAAATTCTCTTTCAGGTAGGCCTATTGTATTTATATATAAATATATTAGGGATGTGACTGTGATAACATTTTCCCACCGGTTAATCGACATGTGACACCGCTGAGGGCTTTTAAATCGCTAACTATAGTATACTAGTAAAATACAGATGTCCGCACAGACATTGATAATGGTGCGGAGTAGAGCGAGCATTTTCAATGTATTCCTATGGATGTAGGAATTAACTAAAACATTTTATTTATGTTTTTGTGTCCACTGTTCAACCGCAACCGCGTCACACACACATTCCAGAATTGCAATCTTGACATTCATTATAGCCCTAATACAATATAATAATAAAAATAGTCAACCTAACATAAACGAATTACACTGCTCTGTTTAAATAGTCAGTAGTACAATCTGTACCATTCACAGTAAGCAGAGCTCCACTGTGATGTTTCCAAGCACATTTTTGCGCGCGTGAAGAGGATGATTTTTTCCATCGATATTGGAACACGAGTGAAGTACAAAGCCTATAATAAAGAATAGTTTAGCATCCAAATACATCGCAAAAATTGAAACATTTTGATTCTAATGAGAGGGTTACGTGAGACCAACACTGCTTACTTTCGTTTTTATTTTTACATTAAATTTAAAGGATTTGTTGTGGAATATTTTGAGTGTATCATAAAATCAGAATAAGGTAATACAAGTAATATTTTCTGTCTTATAAATATATATATATATATATGTGTGTGTGTGTGTGTGTGTGTGTATATATATATATATATATAAATATAGCTGCGAGCAGCGATGGAGGGCCAAAGCCGGTGGCACCGCCATCCCCGGTGCCTTTAGGTAACTAAAGGCACCGGGGTGGCGGTGCCACCGGCTTGGGCCCGCAATCGCTGCTCGCAGCTATATTTTATTAGGGCCCAAGCCCTGAAAGGGCGAAGGCCCTATTGTTTTCGGTAGGATTATTTATTATTAGGGCCCAAGCCCTGAAAGGGCGAAGGCCCTATTGTTTTCGTTAGGATTATTATTATTATTATTATTATTATTATTATTGTTCAAGGGTTCGGGGGCTTTTGGGGCCTTTAACGTGCTCAAAAACTCATGAAACTTTGCACACAGGTCAGAAGCTGCGGCCATTAGGGCCGGGCTGAAGATGGTACCTGGGCGTGGCAGGGGGACTCGACAGCGCCCCCTTGAATGGGGTCCGAGTGCGGTCCGAAAACTTGGTCCATATACCAAACACTCTTGCATGAATTAATATGAAACTCGGTACACATATAGATCTTATTGGGCTGAACAACTTTCGTGCTCTAAGTTTTACGCCAGCCCAACAGGAAGTCGGCTATTATGAGTTGTTTGGAAAACGCATGCTGTGGAATTTGATGTACTCCTCCTAGGAAATCCATCCATTCGCCTCAAAACTCGGTGTGCATGAAGTCAAGACATTGAGGATTATAAATTGCGGACGGATTTTTGATATCTCGAACGGTTTGGCCAAGGCGAGGAAACGAATTTATGGCGAATAATGGGACACAGGAAGTGTATTATAAATTCTGCATACATTGACTGATCTTGATAAAACTTCAGCAGTGAGTTCGTGGTCAGAGGCCGATCACATTGATGTGACTATTGTGAGTCAAAGTTATAGCGCCACCAACTGGCAGCAGGAAGTGTGTCCCTTTCAAAATGCTTTGAAATCACCCTCTTATTTTTACCCGATTTGCTTCAAACTTTATGTGTATAATGTAAACACACGGCAGATGTAGACCTGTGAAAGAATTTTTGATATCTTTAATACTGTTGCCATGGCAACGCTTCAAACTTTAATATTCTTTTTTGATGCTTTTGAGACTCTTAACATACTTGAAATTGGATGAAACTCGACAGACACATCACATTTATTAGCCCGTAGACATGTGCAAAGTTTCAGAAATGGGCGTGGTGAGCGGCTCAGTAGCGCCACCTTTAGTCATAAATGGGGCGGTTAGTTTTATCAACAGCAACAAAACTTGGTATGTGTATTGTTCTCATCAAGACGGACAACTTTCTAATTGACATTAACCATCTCCGACCAACAGGAAGAGAGATATTTTGGTTTGAATGTGGATTTTCTGAAGAATTTTCTCTCCCTCTCTCTGTGTCTGTGTGTGTGTGAGGGGAGGGGGGATTTGACTATTGCTTTTATATTGTTAATCAAGGTTTCAGGGGCTTTTGGGGTCCTTAACGTGCTCAAAAACTCTTGAAACTTTGCACACAAGTCAGAACCCACGGCCATCAGGGCCGGGCTGAAGCTGGTACCCGGGCGTGGCTGGGGGGCTCAACAGCGCCCCCTTGAACGGGGTTCTAAAACTTGATCCATATATCAAACACACTCGCATGAATTAATATGAAACTCGGTACACATATAGATCTCATCGGGCCGAACAACTTTACCCCGGTCAAGTTTTACGCCAGCCCAACAGGAAGTCGGCTATTATGGGTTGTTTGGAAAACGCTTGCTGTGGAATGTGAAATACTCCTCCTAGAAAATTCACCGTGTCCCCTTCAAACTCGGTGTGCATGTAGTCAAGACTTTGAGGATGCTAAATTGCGGACGGATTTTTGATATCTCGAACGGTTTGGCTGTGGCGAGGAATCGAATTTATGGCGAGAAAAGAGAAACACGGAAGTGGAATAACTTCTGCATACATTAACTGATCTTGATGAAACTTCAGTAGTGTGTTCGTGGTAAGAGGCCGATCAGATGGATGTAGTTATTGTGAGTCAAAGTTATAGCGCCACCAACTGGCAGCAGGAAGTGTGTCACTTTCAACATGCTTTTGACAAAAGTGGGGGGGTTACTTTTAACTACAGTAAAGAAAAAATAGTTTGTATATTGTTCTCATCAAGCCGGACAACTTTCTAATTTACATTCAATAGCTCTGGCCATCAGGAAGTCAGATATTTTGGTCTGAATGTGAATTTTTTTGCAAAATCAGCCTCTGAATTTTTAGCCACTCCTCTTAAACTATTTATTTTATTCGTACCAAACTTTTTCAACATGATGAAAATACATTAAATATGCTAAATTGTGAATGGATAATAAATATCTCAAACGGTTTTGCTATGGCGAGGGATTAAAGTAAAAATCTTCTAAAAATGTAATTATATACCATTTATTTCTATATAAAAGTATACAAATATCACAACTAAACCCATTTTATTCTGTTTTTGCAATTCAAGAAGAATGAAAAAGTTATTTAGTTAGCTATTTAGTTAAAAAGTTAGCTATTTAGTGCTATTTGGTTCAACAAAAAAGCAAACATAGGGCTATACTGCCCTCTTGTGTCCAAAAGGACATCAAAATAGTATATAAAACTTTTTACCAGGTAGGCCAATATTGTATTTAAATATACATTTATTAGGTATGTGTCTGAGGATATTTTCCCACCGGTTAATCGACGTGTGACACGAGTGGGTGCTTTTAAATCGCTAATATAATAGTGAAAGAAAAATAATGATAATGTTGCACACACATGTGGGAAAGAATGATGCTTTTAAACAACACTAAACCGCCATTAGGTGTCGCCAGGCATCCATCTTAATAAGCGAGTCATTGATTCATTCGTTCAAACGATTCGTTCGAATGAGTCGATCATGATTAAGACAGATGTTTATGGATTGATCATTCAATCTTTGAGTCAACCGATTCGTTAAAAATGCTGAATCGTTCAGTTATGAGAAAACACGTGATGCGTGATGGTTCTGCCGTGATCTTTGTTTAACTATTTTCGCTGCTGAAACAGAACAAAAACAGTCAACATTGCATCTAAAATGTAAGTGACTTAATTGTAACTGTTTATTAACCTGTTGTATGAAATCTAGGGGTGGGAGAAAAAATTGATTCTTAGATGCATCGCGATGCGGACGTGGACGATTCTGAATCGATTCACAAATGTCAAAAAATCGATTCTCTAAAAAATTTTTTTTCTAATAACGTAATATTGACGGAAGGCAAAAGGCGGAACTCTAAGCGGACGTGCGTGCAGTCTGTGGCGCGCACATAACAGAGAAGTTTCTTCTGCTCACCAAGGCTGCATTTATTTGATTAAAAATACAAACAAAAACAGTAATATTGTAAAATAGTATTCCAATTTAAAACAGCTGCTTTCTATTTTAATATATTTTAAACTGTTATTTATTCCTGTGATCAAAGCTGAGTTTTCAGCATCATTACTCCAGTCGTCACTGTCACATGATCCTTCAGAAATTATTCTAATATGATGATTGATACTCAAGAAACATTCATTATTATTTTAAATGTCGAAAACAGTTGTGTACAGTCTTTGATGAATAGAAAGTTCAAAAGAACAGCATTTATCTGAAATCTAAAGCTTTTGTAATGTTAAACACTACCGCTCAAAAGTTTGTGGTTAGTAATAATAAAAATTTTATTTTTGGGGGAAAGAAATAAAATAAATCAGTACTTTTATTTATGAAGGATGAGTTAAACTGATCAACAGTTACAGTAAAGACATTTATAATGTTAAAAATATATATATTTGAAATATATGCTGTTCTTTTGAACTTAACATTCATCAAAGCATTTTGAAAAAAAAAAATCTGTACACAACTGTTTTCAACATTGAAAATAATAATGAATATTTATTGAGCATCAATCATCATATTAGTATGATTTCTGAAGGATCATGTGACACTGAAGACTGGAGTAATGATGCTGAAAACTCAACTTTGATCACAGAAATGAATTACTATGTAAAATATTTTAAAATTGAAAACAGCTGTTTTAAATTGGAATAATATTTCACAATATTACTGTTTTTGTTTGTATTTTTAATCAATAAATGCAGCCTTGGTGAGCAGAAGAGACTTCTCCTAAAAACATTAAAAATCTTACTGACCCCAAACTTTTGAACAATAATATATATGTATGTGTGTGTATGTGTGTATGTATGTATGTATATATATATATATATATATATATATATAAATATAGCTGCGAGCAGCGATGGAGGGCCAAAGCCGGCGGTACCGCCACCCCGGTGCCTTTAGGTAACTAAAGGCACCGGGGTTGCGGTGCCACCGGCTTGGGCCCGTAATCGCTGCTCGCAGCTATATTTATTATTTATTATTTTTCTGTCAACCTTTCGGGCACTTTTGGGGCTCTTATCATGCTCGAAAACTCTTGAAACTTTGCACACAGGTCAGAACCCGCGGCCATCAGGGCCGGGCTGAAGCTGGTACCCGGGCGTGGCAGGGGGGCTCAACAGCGCCCCCTTGAACAGGGTCCGAAAACTTGGTCCATAAATCAAACACGCTTGCATATAATAATATGAAACTCGGTACACATATAGATCTCATCGGGCCAAACAACTTTCGTACTTTTACTTTTTACGCCAGCCCAACAGGAAGTCGGCTATTATGGGTTGTTTGGAAAACGCATGCTGTGGAATTTGATGTACTCCTCCTAGGAAATTCATCCATTCGCCTCAAAACTCGGTGTGCATGAAGTCAAGACATTGAGGATGATAAATTGCGGACGGATTTTTGATATCTCGAACGGTTTGGCTGTGGCGAGGAAACGAATTTATGGCGAATAATGGGACACAGGAAGTGTATTATAACTTCTGCATACATTGACTGATCTTGATAAAACTTCAGCAGTGTGTTCATGGTCAGAGGCCGATCACATTGATGTGACTATTGTGAGTCAAAGTTATAGCGCCACCAACTGGCAGCAGGAAGTGTGTCACTTTCAAAATGCTTTGAAATCACCCTCTTATTTTTACCCGATTTGCTTCAAACTTTATGTGTATAATGTAAACACACGGCAGATGTAGACCTGTGAAAGGATTTTTGATATCTTTAATACTGTTGCCATGGCAACGCTTCAAACTTTAATATTCTTTTTTGATGCTTTTGAGACTCTTATCATACTTGAAATTGGATGAAACTCGACAGACACATCACATTTATTAGCCCGTAGACATGTGCAAAGTTTCAGAAACGGGCGTGGTGAGGGGCTCAGTAGCGCCACCTTTAGTCATAAGTGGGGCGGTTAGTTTTATCAACAGCAACAAAACTTGGTATGTGTATTGTTCTCATCAAGACGGACAACTTTCTAATTGACATTAACCATCTCCGACCAACAGGAAGAGAGATATTTTGGTTTGAATGTGGATTTTCTGAAGAATTTTCTCTCCCTCTCTCTGTGTCTGTGTGTGTGTGAGGGGAGGGGGGATTTGACTATTGCTTTTATATTGTTAATCAAGGTTTCAGGGGCTTTTGGGGTCCTTAACGTGCTCAAAAACTCTTGAAACTTTGCACACAGGTCAGAACCCACGGCCATCAGGGCCGGGCTGAAGCTGGTACCCGGGCGTGGCTGGGGGGCTCAACAGCGCCCCCTTGAACGGGGTTCTAAAACTTGATCCATATATCAAACACGCTCGCATGAATTAATATGAAACTCGGTACACATATAGATCTCATCGGGCCGAACAACTTTGCCCCGGTCAAGTTTTACGCCAGCCCAACAGGAAGTCGGCTATTATGGGTTGTTTGGAAAACGCTTGCTGTGGAATGTGAAATACTCCTCCTAGAAAATTCACCGTGTCCCCTTCAAACTCGGTGTGCATGAAGTCAAGACATTGAGGATGCTAAATTGCGGACGGATTTTTGATATCTCGAACGGTTTGGCTGTGGCGAGGAATCGAATTTATGGCGAGAAAAGAGAAACACGGAAGTGGAATAACTTCTGCATACATTAACTGATCTTGATGAAACTTCAGCAGTGTGTTCGTGGTAAGAGGCCGATCAGATGGATGTAGCTATTGTGAGTCAAAGTTATAGCGCCACCAACTGGCAGCAGGAAGTGTGTCACTTTCAACATGCTTTTGACAAAAGTGGGGGGGTTAGTTTTAACTACAGTTAAAAACAAAATAGTTTGAATATTGTTCTCATCAAGCCGGACAACTTTCTAATTTACATTCAATAGCTCTGGCCATTAGGAAGTCAGATATTTTGGTCTGAATGTGAATTTTTTTGCAAAATCAGCCTCTGAATTTTTAGCCACTCCTCTTAAACTATTTATTTTATTCGTACCAAACTTTTTCAACATGATGAAACTACATTAAATATGCTAAATTGTGAATGGATAATAAATATCTCAAACGGTTTTGCTATGGCGAGGGATTAAAGTAAAAATCTTCTAAAAATGTAATTATATACCATTTATTTCTATATAAAAGTATACAAATATCACAACTAAACCCATTTTATTCTGTTTTTGCAATTCAAGAAGAATGAAAAAGTTAAAAACAGGCTATTTAGTGCTATTTGGTTCAACAAAAAAGCAAACATAGGGCTATACTGCCCTCTTGTGTCCAAAAGGACATCAAAATAGTATATAAAACTTTTTACCAGGTAGGCCAATATTGTATTTAAATATACATTTATTAGGTATGTGTCTGAGGATATTTTCCCACCGGTTAATCGACGTGTGACACGAGTGGGTGCTTTTAAATCGCTAATATAAAAGTGAAAGTAAAAAAACGGACGTCCGCACGGACATTGATAATGGTGCACGTTGGAAAGAATGATACTTTTAAACATAACACTAAACCGCCATTAGGTGTCGCCAGGCGACCATCTTAATGAGCGAGTCATTGATTCATTCGTTCAAATGATTCGTTCCAATGACTGAGTCATTCATGATTGAGACAGATGTTTATGGATTGACCATTGAATCTTTGAGTCAAGCGATTCGTTTCAAAATGCTGAATCATTCAGTAATGAGAAAACAAGTTGCTGTGATCTTTGTTTAACTATTTTTGCTGCTGAAACAGAACAAAAACAGTCAATATTGCATCTAAAATGTAAGTGACTTAATTGTAACTGTTTATTAACCTGTTGTATGAAATCAATGTCACAGTTTCAATTGTGATTGTATTCAGGAAATAGTTGCCTACTCGTCAAGTGAGGTTGCTTAACTCTATCATATGTTATAAAATATATAAAAACTCCATATTTGTAATTTTTATAGTCAGTATGTTGTTAACTGGGTTGCTTTTTTGTGTGCTGCGCTCATTTGTTTACAATTCTCCTGGAGAAGCAGCATGAGCCTCAGCAGTGCAACCTTGTTACCATTGATCAGTAATACATTTATTATTAACTGATGATTGCAACTTAAAATGAATGTAATGAAATTAGAATAATCTCTCGTTTTAGTGATTCCCAAGTTATTTTTTTGTTATTGACGTTCTAATCAGGCTATACTCTGGTCGGGCAAGTAAAATTCTCTTTCAGGTAGGCCTATTGTATTTATATATAAATATATTAGGGATGTGACTGTGATAACATTTTCCCACCGGTTAATCGACGTGTGACACCACTAAGCGCTTTTAAATCGCTAACTATAGTATACTATATACTAGTAAAATACAGACGTCCGCACAGACATTGATAATGGTGCGGAGTAGAGCGAGCATTTTCAATTTATTCCTATGGATGTAGGAATTAACTAAAACATTTTATTTATGTTTTTGTGTCCACTGTTCAACCGCAACCGCGTCACACACACACACACATTCCAGAATTGCAATCTTGACATCGCAGCCTGTTCATTATGGCCCTAATACAATATAATAATAAAAATAGTCAACCTAACATAAACGAATTACACTGCTCTGTTTAAATAGTCAGTAGTACAATCTGTACCATTCACAGTAAGCAGAGCTCCACTGTGATGTTTCCAAGAACATTTTTGCGCGTGTGAAGAGGATGATTTTTTCCATCGATATTGGAACACGAGTGAAGTACAAAGCCTATAATAAAGAATAGTTTAGCATCCAAATACATCGCAAATATTGAAACATTTTGATTCTAATGAGAGGGTTACGTGAGACCAACACTGCTTACTTTCGTTTTTATTTTTACATTAAATTTAAAGGATTTGTTGTGGAATATTTTGGGTGTATCATAAAATCAGAATAAGGTAAGACAAGTAAAATTTTCTGTCTTATATTTATATATATATATACGTATATATATATAAGTATATATATATATATATATGTGTGTGTGTGCGTGTGTATATATATATATATATATATATATATATATATAGATAGCTAGATAGATAGATATAGATATAGATAGATAGATATTTATATACATATATATATATATATATATATACTTATATATATATATACGTATATATATATATAAATATAAGACAGAAAATTTTACTTGTCTTACCTTATTCTGTGTGTGTGTGTGTGTGTGTGTGTGTATATATATATATATATATAAATATAGCTGCGAGCAGCGATGGAGGGCCAAAGCCGGTGGCACCGCCATCCCCGGTGCCTTTAGGTAACTAAAGGCACCGGGGTGGCGGTGCCACCGGCTTGGGCCCGCAATCGCTGCTCGCAGCTATATTTATTATTATTATTATTATTTTGTCAACCTTTCGGGCACTTTTGGGGCTCTTAACATGCTCGAAAACTCTTGAAATTTTGCACACACGTCAGAACCCGCGGCCATCAGGTCCGGACTGAAGCTGGTACCCGGGCGTGGCAGGGGGGCTCGACAGCGCCCCCTGGAACGGGATCCGAACACGTGTCCATAAATCAAACACGCTTGCATGTAATAATATGAAACTCGGTACACATATAGATCTCATCGGGCCGAACAACTTTCGTGCTCTAAGTTTTACGCCAGCCAAACAGGAAGTTGGCTATTTAGCGTTGTTTGGAAACGCATGCTGTGGAATTTAATGTACTCCTCCTAGGGAATTCATCGATTCGCCTCCAAACTCGGTGTGCATGAAGGTAAGACATTGAGGATGCTAAATTGCGGACGGATTTTTGATATCTCGAACGGTTTGGCCGTGGCGAGGAAACAAATTTATGGCGAAAAAATGAAACAGGAAGTGTGTTATAACTTCTGCATACATTAACTGATCTTGATGAAACTTCAGCAGTGTGTTCGTGGTAAGAGGCCGATCACATGGATGTGACTATTGTGAGTCAAAGTTATAGCGCCACCAACTGGCAGCAGGAATATGTCACTTTCAAAATGCTTTGAAATCAGTATCTTATTTTTACCCGATTTGCTTCAAACTTTATGTGTACAATGTAGACACACGGCAGATGTAAACCTGTGAAAGGATTATTGATATCTTAGATACTGTTACCGTGGCAACGCATCAAACTTTAATATTCTTTTTTGATGCTTTTGAGACTCTTAACATACTTGAAATTGCATGAAACTCAACAGACACATCACATTTATTAGCCAGTAGACATGTGCAAAGTTTCAGAAACGGGCGTGGTGGAATGGGTCAGTAGCGCCACCTTTAGTCAAAAATGGGGGTTTAGTTTTTCCTAGAATCACAAAACTTGGTATGTGTATTGTTCTCATCAAGACGGACAACTTTCTAATTTACATGAACCATCTCCGACCAAGAGGAAGAGAGATATTTTGGTTTGAATGTGGATTTTCTGAAGAATTTTCTCTCCCTCTCTCTGTGTCTGTGTGTGTGTGAGGGGAGGGGGGGATTTGACTCTTGCTTTTATATTGTTAATCAAGGTTTCAGGGGCTTTTGGGGTCCTTAACGTGCTCAAAAACTCTTGAAACTTTGCACACAGGTCAAAACCCACGGCCATCAGGGCCGGGCTGAAGCTGGTACCCGGGCGTGGCTGGGGGGCTCAACAGCGCCCCCTTGAACGGGGTTCTAAAACTTGATCCATATATCAAACACGCTCGCATGAATTAATATGAAACTCGGTACACATATAGATCTCATCGGGCCGAACAACTTTACCCCGGTCAAGTTTTACGCCAGCCCAACAGGAAGTCGGCTATTATGGGTTGTTTGGAAAACGCTTGCTGTGGAATGTGAAATACTCCTCCTAGAAAATTCACCGTGTCCCCTTCAAACTCGGTGTGCATGTAGTCAAGACTTTGAGGATGCTAAATTGCGGACGGATTTTTGATATCTCGAACGGTTTGGCTGTGGCGAGGAATCGAATTTATGGCGAGAAAAGAGAAACACGGAAGTGGAATAACTTCTGCATACATTAACTGATCTTGATGAAACTTCAGCAGTGTGTTCGTGGTAAGAGGCCGATCAGATGGATGTAGCTATTGTAAGTCAAAGTTATAGCGCCACCAACTGGCAGCAGGAAGTGTGTCACTTTCAACATGCTTTAGACAAAAGTGGGGGGGTTAGTTTTAACTACAGTAAAGAAAAAATAGTTTTTATATTGTTCTCATCAAGCCGGACAACTTTCTAATTTACATTCAATAGCTCTGGCCATCAGGAAGTCAGATATTTTGGTCTGAATGTGAATTTTTTTGCAAAATCAGCCTCTGAATTTTTAGCCACTCCTCTTAAACTATTTATTTTATTCGTACCAAACTTTTTCAACATGATGAAACTACATTAAATATGCTAAGTTGTGAATGGATAATAAATATCTCAAACGGTTTTGCTATGGCGAAGGATTAATGTCCAAAAAGGAAACACTAAAAATCTTCTAAAAATGTAATTATATACCATTTATTTCTATATAAAAGTATACAAATATCACAACTAAACCCATTTTATTCTGTTTTTGCAATTCAAGAAGAATGAAAAAGTTAAAAACAGGCTATTTAGTGCTATTTGGTTCAACAAAAAAGCAAACATAGGGCTATACTGCCCTCTTGTGTCCAAAAGGACATCAAAATAGTATATAAAACTTTTTACCAGGTAGGCCAATATTGTATTTAAATATACATTTATTAGGTATGTGTCTGAGGATATTTTCCCACCGGTTAATCGACGTGTGACACGAGTGGGTGCTTTTAAATCGCTAATATAAAAGTGAAAGTAAAAAAACGGACGTCCGCACGGACATTGATAATGGTGCACGTTGGAAAGAATGATACTTTTAAACATAACACTAAACCGCCATTAGGTGTCGCCAGGCGACCATCTTAATGAGCGAGTCATTGATTCATTCGTTCAAATGATTCGTTCCAATGACTGAGTCATTCATGATTGAGACAGATGTTTATGGATTGACCATTGAATCTTTGAGTCAAGCGATTCGTTTCAAAATGCTGAATCATTCAGTAATGAGAAAACAAGTTGCTGTGATCTTTGTTTAACTATTTTTGCTGCTGAAACAGAACAAAAACAGTCAATATTGCATCTAAAATGTAAGTGACTTAATTGTAACTGTTTATTAACCTGTTGTTTGAAATCAATGTCACAGTTTCAATCGTGATTGTATTCAGGAAATAGTTGCCTACTCGTCAAGTGAGGTTGCTTAACTCTATCATATGTTATAAAATATATAAAAACTCCATATTTGTAATTTTTATAGTCAGTATGTTGTTAACTGGGTTGCTTTTTTGTGTGCTGCGCTCATTTGTTTACAATTCTCCTGGAGAAGCAGCATGAGCCTCAGCAGTGCAACCTTGTTACCATTGATCAGTAATACATTTATTATTAACTGATGATTGCAACTTAAAATGAATGTAATGAAATTAGAATAATCTCTCGTTTTAGTGATTCCCAAGTTATTTTTTTGTTATTGACGTTCTAATCAGGCTATACTCTGGTCGGGCAAGTAAAATTCTCTTTCAGGTAGGCCTATTGTATTTATATCTAAATATATTAGGGATGTGACTGTGATAACATTTTCCCACCGGTTAATCGACGTGTGACACCACTGAGCGCTTTTAAATCGCTAACTATAGTATACTAGCCTGGGTGCCAGCCCGAACCCCGCCCACAATATTTTTTGGTCGGGAAGTTCGGTCTGGACTCGCTCCGTTGAGGAGCTATTATGCCCGAACAAAAATTTTTCGGACCAATCAAATTGTCAGGGCGGGCTTTATACGATGATGGACAGATAAGCAACGGTAACGTCATCATCCACGTCATCAACGAGCGCTTGGGTTGAATTCAAATAGGCTTGTTTGAGATGAGCAAAATCTGCGCAGAATCGATCACCGGTGATCAGCGCGAGATGCATGCCGGTTAGAAATGTGTCCGAGTGCGGTCCGCCTTGCTCTGATGTCATGCTGACGTATGTCAAAAATCTCTCGCGAGCGCAAGGCACACCTGTCGGATTCTGCAGTCGAGCGCAGTTGCTCTCCACCGACTGCGCTGATCAAAAGCATGATGGGAAACGACTTGCTGACGACACAGCTTAATGTTCATTGGTTTAAACAACCGTGATGTATGTTCTCTTTTAAAATGTTTGATTTTAAAACTCTGATATCATGTTTTATGTATATGTGAATATTCCCAAACTATCTAACAGTGCGATCTCTATGGATTATGCAATGTATTTTTTATAAAAAATAAATAAAATAAAAAACATGTCTGTATTAAAGAAAAAAAGACTGATAAACATGTATTTGGAATGGAATTAAATAAGTAGGCTACTTTGGGTGTCTTGTTCATTATATTTATTTTCATATAAAAGCAACAGAACTTAAATTCCATCCAGTTTATTAGCAACACTGTGCACGAGCGTGAATCCCGCGAATCCCGCGATATCCATCTTTGATCTCACAGCTGTCAGATCCACTGCGAGAAGAGAGAACTGTCCGGCTTGCCTGCGCTTTTTTCACTCCTCCCCTCACTGCAGCCGCCTACTCTCGCCTACATTTCAGGCGAGGCGAGGCGCATCTCAAACAAGCCTAATGACTGCCGCTGAAGAATTGAGATTTCACGAGTTCACGCTTACAAATAAGTCAGATAGAATAAATGCATATTTGGCGTGCTGTCTGAGGAGAGGCTTCGGGCTCGGTATTCGGCCCGAACCCAAAGTACTCCCCCCGTATTCCTGGCTGTGGAAGAACAAGCCAAGAGTGAGTGCAGGGATGCTGAAAACTGTCATGTTAGGTGAGTTGACCGAGTGAATAAATATATGCTTTCCTCTCATGCTGATAGACGGTTGATTGGATTGATTATTTGAATGTGCTCCTCCTGAAATTTGTTTATAAAACATCATGTGTAGATTCCGCCATCGCGTCTGTTATAGAAGATATCGACAGCGCATTAATTTTAAAAGAGGAACAGAGAACCGCGATCGGAAACATGAATGAAAAACATACGTCACTTACCCCGTTGCTCTGATTGGTTGTAGGTCTACCCAATTGCGTGCAGAGGAATTTTTTTTCCTGGTTCGGTTGAAACACGCCCCATAATCAAAGCTCAATGGAGAAGTATCAGACTCACATTCTGACTAGAATTGAGTATGACGACGTCAGGCTAATAGTATACTATATACTAGTAAAATACAGACGTCCGCACAGACATTGATAATGGTGCGGAGTAGAGCGAGCATTTTCAATTTATTCCTATGGATGTAGGAATTAACTAAAACATTTTATTTATGTTTTTGTGTCCACTGTTCAACCGCAACCGCGTCACACACACACACACACATTCCAGAATTGCAATCTTGACATCGCAGCCTGTTCATTATAGCCCTAATACAATATAATAATAAAAATAGTCAACCTAACATAAACGAATTACACTGCTCTGTTTAAATAGTCAGTAGTACAATCTGTACCATTCACAGTAAGCAGAGCTCCACTGTGATGTTTCCAAGAACATTTTTGCGCGTGTGAAGAGGATGATTTTTTCCATCGATATTGGAACACGAGTGAAGTACAAAGCCTATAATAAAGAATAGTTTAGCATCCAAATACATCGCAAATATTGAAACATTTTGATTCTAATGAGAGGGTTACGTGAGACCAACACTGCTTACTTTCGTTTTTATTTTTACATTAAATTTAAAGGATTTGTTGTGGAATATTTTGGGTGTATCATAAAATCAGAATAAGGTAAGACAAGTAAAATTTTCTGTCTTATATTTATATATATATATATATACGTATATATATAAGTATATATATATATATATATATATATATATATATATATATATATATATATATATATATATATATATATATATATGTGTGTGTGTGTGTATATATATATATAGATATTTATATACATATATATATATATGTATATATATAGATATTTATATACATATATATATATATATATATATATATATATATGTGTGTGTGTGTGTGTGTGTGTGTGTATATATATATATATATATATATATAAATATAGCTGCGAGCAGCGATGGAGGGCCAAAGCCGGTGGCACCGCCATCCCCGGTGCCTTTAGGTAACTAAAGGCACCGGGGTGGCGGTGCCACCGGCTTGGGCCCGCAATCGCTGCTCGCAGCTATATTTATTATTATTATTGTTGTTCAAGGGTTCGGGGGCTTTTGGGGCCTTTAACGTGCTCAAAAACTCATGAAACTTTGCACGCAGGTCAGAACCCGCGGCCATTAGGGCCGGGCTGAAGCTGGTACCCGGGCGTGGCAGGGGGGCTCAACAGCGCCCCCTAGAACACAATCTTAAATCTTGGACACATACAAGAACGTATTAGTATGAAACTCGGTACACATATAGATCTCATCGGGCCGAACAACTTTCGCACTCTAAGTTATTAGCTCTGCCCAACAGGAAGTCAGCTATTATAGGTTGTTTGAAAAACGCATGCTGTGGAATTTAATGTACTCCTCCTAGGGAATTGATCCGATCCACACCAAACTCGGTCAGCATGAAGTCAAGACATTGAGGATGCTAAATTGCGGACGGATTTTTGATATCTCGAACGGTTTGGCCGTGGCGATGAAACGAATTTATAGCGAGAAAAGATAAACAGGAAGTGTGTTATAACTTCTGCATACATTAACTGATCTTGATGAAACTTCCGCAGTGTGTTCGTTGTAAGAGGCCGATCACATGGATGTGACTATTGTGAGTCAAAGTTATAGCGCCACCAACTGGCAGCAGGAAGTGTGTCACTTTCAAAATGCTTTGAAATCACCCTCTTATTTTTACCCGATTTGCTTCAAACTTTATGTGTATAATGTAGACACACGGCAGATGTAGACCTGTGAAAGGTTTATTGATATCTTAAATACTGTTGCCGTGGCAACGCATCAAACTTTAATATTCTTTTCAGATGCTTTTGAGACTCTTAACATACTTGAAATTGGATGAAACTCGACAGACACATCACATTTATTAGCCGGTAGACATGTGCAAAGTTTCAGAAACGGGCGTGGTGAGGGGCTCAGTAGCGCCACCTTTAGTCAAAAATGGGGGCTTAGTTTTAAGTAGAGTCACAAAAATCGTTATGTATATTGTTCTCATCAAGCCGGACAACTTTCTAATTTAGAGTCATAAGCTGTGACCAACAGGAAGTGAGATATTTTGGTTTGAATGTGATTTTTTGTAGAATTCTCTCCCTCTCTCTCTCTGCCTCTGCGTCTCTGTGTGTGTGAGGGGTGGGGGGATTTGTCTTTTGAGTGAGATTTGTTTAAAATTCCTGTTTTTCAAGGTTTCAGGGGCTTTTGGGGCCTTTAACGTGCTCAAAAACTCTTGAAACTTTGCACACAGGTCAGAACCCGCGGCCATCAGGGCCGGGCTGAAGCTGGTACCCGGGCGTGGCAGGGGGGCTCAACAGCGCCCCCTGGAACGGGATTTGAACACTTGTCCATAAATCAAACACACTTGCATGTAATGATATGAAACTCGGTACACATATAGATCACATTGGGCTGAACAACTTTCGTGCTCTAAGTTTTACGCCAGCCCAACAGGAAGTCGGCAATAATGGGTTGTTTGGAGAACGCTTGCTGTGGAATGCGAAGTACTCCTCCTAGAGAATTCATCCAATCCCCACCAAACTCGGTGTGCATGAAGTCAAGACATTGAGGATTCTAAATTGCGGACGGATTTTTGATATCTCGAACGGTTTGGCCGTGGCGAGGAAACGAATTTATGGCGAGAAAAGAGAAACACGAAGTGGTATAACTTCTGCATACATTAACGGATCTTGATGAAACTTCACCAGTGTGTTCGTGGTAAGAGGCCGATCACATGGATGTGACTATTGTGAGTCAAAGTTATAGCGCCACCAACTGGCAGCAGGAAGTGTGTCACTTTCAAAATGCTTTTGACAAAAGTGGGGGGGTTAGTTTTACCCACAGTTTTAAAAATCAGTACGTACATTGGTCTCATCGAGCCGGACAACTTTCTAATATACAGTTATTAGCTTCGACCAATAGGAAGTCAGATATTTTGGTTTGAATGTGGATTTATTTGCAAATTCAGCCTCTGCTTTTTACCCACTCCTGCTAAGTGTTTTTTTTTTATTCACACCAAACTTTTTTAACACGATGAAAATACATTAAAGATGCTAAATTGTGAACGGATATTAAATATTTAAAATGGTTTTGACATGGCGAGGGATTAAAATAATGTCAAAAAAGGAATCAGAAAACATCTCATATCTTCTTAAAATTTAATTATACACCATTTATTTTTATATAAAATTATACAAATATCAGAACTAAACCGAAACAGAACTAGTTTTGGGTTTATTCAGTTTTTTTCAATTCAAGAATTATGTACAAGTTTAAAATCAGCCAGAATGCGCTATTTAGTAAAAAAAAAAAAGTCATACATAGGGCTATACTGCCCTCTTGTGTTCAAAATCAGGTAGGCCCATTGTATATTGTATTTATATATAAATATAATAGCGATGTGACTGAGAATTTTTTCCCACTGGTTAATTGATGTGTGACACCGCGGCGGGGGCTTTTAAATCGCTAACTTAAAGGGATACTCCACTTTAAATGGAAAATTCTGTCATCATATACTCACCCTCATGTTGTTTCAATCCTTTATTAATTTCTTTCTTCTGCTGAACAGAAAGGAAGATATTTAGAAGAATGTCAGTAACCAGACAGTTTCTGGTCTCATTGACTTCCATAGTATACATTTTTTTCCTACTATGGAAGTCAATGGGATCAGAAACTGTCTGGTTACTGACATTCTCCTAAATATCTTCCTTTCTGTTCAGCAGAAGAAAGAAATTCATAAAGGATTAAAACAACATGAGGGTGAGAATATGGTGACAGAATTTTCATTTTAAAGTGGAGTATCCCTTTAAAAGCGAAAGTGAAATACGGTCGTCCAGTAGGAATGAACTAAAAAACATTCACTCTGTTCTGCTCGTTCCTCGCTGTAGACGCGTTATTGCCCATGCAGCCGTGAGCATTTTAGTTTCATTTAAAGGAGTCATAACCTGCAATTTTCACTTTTCCACGAGAATCAATGTATGTTATGATCGACTAACGATTATACACTGGCCGGGAAGCCGATATTTAAAAGTGAAGCGTTTGTTTACCTCAGGGTAAATAAACCAGCGCGCGTGCACGCCCACTCAAATACGAGATTTTGATTTCAGCTCCCTCTTGACGTCATGAGGTAGTAGGATATACCATATATGGACACCGCAGCAGGAAACCCCCCCTTCCCCTCTCCCCCTCATATTCAGTTCAGTCGGGAAAGATGGAGAAACCGAGTGCACACCGGACTTGCTCTGTGGTTGATTGCCATAAAAAACATGGAAATGTGTTTTATCTCCCAAAATCGGACGAAACTATCAGGGACCAGTGGATGAAATTCATTTTTAATGACGCTGTCCCAACAACCCTTTCAACTGGCGTGCAGAGCCATATAGAGCGTCCACGACAGCCAAAACATCGCATTGATCTCGCGAGACAATAATGCCTTCAGAAATAAGGGTAAAAGTAGGTCTGTGTTTATT
Source organism: Rutilus rutilus (assembly GCF_951802725.1). Taxonomy (NCBI): domain Eukaryota; kingdom Metazoa; phylum Chordata; class Actinopteri; order Cypriniformes; family Leuciscidae; genus Rutilus; species Rutilus rutilus. The sequence continues at coordinate 25,049,208 of NC_140225.1, read as the reverse complement.
TTTTTTCCACTTTTCTTTTTTAGAAGGGCCTGAAAGACTATAATACAGCAGTAGGTATCCAATGTAATACAAGGTTATGACTCCTTTAAAAAATAGCGCCATTTCGGGGGTGGGATTGCTTGAATGTTTTTTTACAAAAGCACAATGTTGTGTTTTATTGCGAGTGTACATAAATATAAGTAAACACAGTGCAGTTTAAATGATGTCCTGTATGAACAAACCGACGGAGTAGCCTATGTTTTTATGTTTCCACTGTTCGATCGCGTCCACGCCTCACACACACACACACTGTGCATTCCAGCATTGCAATCTTGACATCGCAGCCGGTTCATTACAGCCGTAATAAAATATAATAATAAATATAAATAGTCAACCTATTTGCAGCAAATGATAGTAGATTTTAGATCAATATATTTGTTTTCCTTACAATTTTAATTAACACTAACTTTATTCTCATCTGAATTATAAATAATTTATTTCTGTATAAAATAATACTACCATTAAAAAATACATTTGATTGTCTTTTTTAATCAATGGAGAATGTGTGACTTAAAAATAAACAGATTAGTGCTCGGTTTGAGGACAAGAAATGAAAACCAATGCAATATGATGAATGTCCAAAAACGTTCGCTCTTCTCTGCCCGTTCCTCGCCTCGCTATATATATATATATATATATATATATATTTATTTTTTGTTACATATATAATGTATATATATATATATATTTATTTTTTTTGTTACATTTTTATATATATATATATAAATATAGCTGCGAGCAGCGATGGAGGGCCCAAGCCGGTGACACCGCCACCCCGGTGGCTTTAGTGTAACTAAAGGCACCAGGGTGGCGGTGCCACCGGCTTGGGCCCGCAATCGCTGCTCGCAGCTATATTTATTATTGTTCTTCAAGGGTTCGGGGGCTTTTGGGGCCTTTAACGTGCTCAAAAACTCATGAAACTTTGCACGCAGGTCAGAACCCGCGGCCATTAGGGCCGGGCTGAAGCTGGTACCCGGGCGTGGCAGGGGGGCTCAACAGCGCCCCCTAGAACACAATCTTAAATCTTGGACACATACAAGAACGTATTAGTATGAAACTCGGTACACATATAGATCTCATCGGGCCGAACAACTTTCGCACTCTAAGTTATTAGCTCTGCCCAACAGGAAGTCAGCTATTATGGGTTGTTTGAAAAACGCATGCTGTGGAATTTAATGTACTCCTCCTAGGGAATTGATCCGATCCACACCAAACTCGGTCAGCATGAAGTCAAGACATTGAGGATGCTAAATTGCGGACGGATTTTTGATATCTCGAACGGTTTGGCCGTGGCGATGAAACGAATTTATAGCGAGAAAAGATAAACAGGAAGTGTGTTATAACTTCTGCATACATTAACTGATCTTGATGAAACTTCCGCAGTGTGTTCGTTGTAAGAGGCCGATCACATGGATGTGACTATTGTGAGTCAAAGTTATAGCGCCACCAACTGGCAGCAGGAAGTGTGTCACTTTCAAAATGCTTTGAAATCACCCTCTTATTTTTACCCGATTTGCTTCAAACTTTATGTGTATAATGTAAACACACGGCAGATGTAGACCTGTGAAAGGATTTTTGATATCTTTAATACTGTTGCCGTGGCAACGCTTCAAACTTTAATATTCTTTTTTGATGCTTTTGAGACTCTTAACATACTTGAAATTGGATGAAACTCGACAGACACATCACATTTATTAGCCAGTAGACATGTGCAAAGTTTCAGAAACGGGCGTGGTGAGGGGCTCAGTAGCGCCACCTTTAGTCATAAGTGGGGGGGTTAGTTTTATCAACAGCAACAAAACTTGGTATGTGTATTGTTCTCATCAAGACGGACAACTTTCTAATTGACATTAACTACCTCCGACCAACAGGAAGAGAGATATTTTGGTTTGAATGTGGATTTTCTGAAGAATTTTCTCTCCCTCTCTCTGTGTCTCTGTGTGTGAGAGGGGAGGGGGGATTTGTCTTTTGAGTGAGATTTGTTTAAAATTCCTGTTTTTCAAGGTTTCAGGGGCTTTTGGGGCCTTTAACGTGCTCGAAAACTCTTGAAACTTTGCACACAGGTCAGAACCCGCGGCCATCAGGGCCGGGCTGAAGCTGGTACCCGGGCGTGGCAGGGGGGCTCAACAGCGCCCCCTGGAATGGGATCCGAACACTTGTCCATAAATCAAACACACTTGCATGTAATGATATGAAACTCGGTACACATATAGATCACATCGGGCTGAACAACTTTCGTGCTCTAAGTTTTACGCCAGCCCAACAGGAAGTCGGCAATTATGGGTTGTTTGGAGAACGCTTGCTGTGGAATGCGAAGTACTCCTCCTAGAGAATTCATCCAATCCCCACCAAACTCGGTGTGCATGAAGTCAAGACATTGAGGATTCTAAATTGCGGACGGATTTTTGATATCTCGAACGGTTTGGCCGTGGCTAGGAAACGAATTTATGGCGAGAAAAGAGAAACACGAAGTGGTATAACTTCTGCATACATTAACGGATCTTGATGAAACTTCACCAGTGTGTTCGTGGTAAGAGGCCGATCAGATGGATGTGACTATTGTGAGTCAAAGTTATAGCGCCACCAACTGGCAGCAGGAAGTGTGTCACTTTCAAAATGCTTTTGACAAAAGTGGGGGGGTTAGTTTTACCCACAGTTTTAAAAATCAGGACGTACATTGGTCTCATCGAGCCGGACAACTTTCTAATATACAGTTATTAGCTTCGACCAATAGGAAGTCAGATATTTTGGTTTGAATGTGGATTTATTTGCAAATTCAGCCTCTGCTTTTTACCCACTCCTGCTAAGTGTTTTTTTTTTATTCACACCAAACTTTTTTAACACGATGAAAATACATTAAAGATGCTAAATTGTGAACGGATATTAAATATTTCAAACGGTTTTGACATGGCGAGGGATTAAAATAATGTCAAAAAAGGAATCAGAAAACATCTCATATATTCTTAAAATTTAATTATACACCATTTATTTTTATATAAAATTATACAAATATTAGAACTAAACCTATTTTATTCTGTTTTTGCAATTCAAGAAGTATGAAAAAGTTAAAAACAGGCTATTTAGTGCTATTTGTTTCAACAAAAAAGCAAACATAGGGCTATACTGCCCTCTTGTGTCCAAAAGGATATCAAAATAGTATATAAAACGTTTTACTAGGTAGGCCTATTGTATTTAAATATAAATTTATTAGGTATATGACTGTGAGGATATTTTCCCATCGGTTAAGCGACGTGTGACACGAGCGGGTGCTTTTAAATCGCTAATATAAAAGTGAAAGTAAAAAAACGGACGTCCGCACGGACATTGATAATGGTGCACGTTGGAAAGAATGATACTTTTAAACATAACACTAAACCGCCATTAGGTGTCGCCAGGCGACCATCTTAATGAGCGAGTCATTGATTCATTCGTTCAAACGATTCATTCCAATGACTGAGTCATTCATGATTGAGACAGATGTTTATGGATTGACCATTGAATCTTTGAGTCAAGCGATTCGTTTCAAAATGCTGAATCATTCAGTAATGAGAAAACAAGTTGCTGTGATCTTTGTTTAACTATTTTTGCTGCTGAAACAGAACAAAAACAGTCAATATTGCATCTAAATGTAAGTGACTTAATTGTAACTGTTTATTAACCTGTTGTATGAAATCAATGTCACAGTTTCAATCGTGATTGTATTCAGGAAATAGTTGCCTACTCGTCAAGTGAGGTTGCTTAACTCTATCATATGTTATAAAATATATAAAAACTCCATATTTGTAATTTTTATAGTCAGTATGTTGTTAACTGGGTTGCTTTTTTGTGTGCTGCGCTCATTTGTTTACAATTCTCCTGGAGAAGCAGCATGAGCCTCAGCAGTGCAACCTTGTTACCATTGATCAGTAATACATTTATTATTAACTGCTGATTGCAACTTAAAATGAATGTAATGAAATTAGAATAATCTCTCGTTTTAGTGATTCCCAAGTTATTTTTTTTGTTATTGACGTTCTAATCAGGCTATACTCTGGTCGGGCAAGTAAAATTCTCTTTCAGGTAGGCCTATTGTATTTATATATAAATATATTAGGGATGTGACTGTGATAAAATTTTCCCACCGGTTAATCGACATGTGACACCGCTGAGGGCTTTTAAATCGCTAACTATAGTATACTATATACTAGTAAAATACAGACGTCCGCACAGACATTGATAATGGTGCGGAGTAGAGCGAGCATTTTCAATGTATTCCTATGGATGTAGGAATTAACTAAAACATTTTATTTATGTTTTTGTGTCCACTGTTCAACCGCAACCGCGTCACACACACATTCCAGAATTGCAATCTTGACATTCATTATAGCCCTAATACAATATAATAATAAAAATAGTCAACCTAACATAAACGAATTACACTGCTCTGTTTAAATAGTCAGTAGTACAATCTGTACCATTCACAGTAAGCAGAGCTCCACTGTGATGTTTCCAAGAACATTTTTGCGCGTGTGAAGAGGATGATTTTTTCCATCGATATTGGAACACGAGTGAAGTACAAAGCCTATAATAAAGAATAGTTTAGCATCCAAATACATCGCAAAAATTGAAACATTTTGATTCTAATGAGAGGGTTACGTGAGACCAACACTGCTTACTTTCGTTTTTATTTTTACATTAAATTTAAAGGATTTGTTGTGGAATATTTTGAGTGTATCATAAAATCAGAATAAGGTAAGACAAGTAATATTTTCTGTCTTATAAATATATATATATATATAACGGGGTTGCGGTGCCACCGGCTTGGGCCCGTAATCGCTGCTCGCAGCTATATTTTTACATTATTTTCATGTCAATTAATCAAAACCAATTTTCATTTCCATCATTTGAAATAAATCAGTGTCATTCATTACTGTAACATGTCAAAAAAATTATTTGAAACCTGTATAGTATTTATACACAATAGTATTTGTTTTACTGCTTTAAATTCATGCTCATTTAAGTAAATATTATATTATAGTAATGTGTTAATGGAGAATAATGGCAGTTACTAAAAACATGTCTGAATACATTGCGGTAATTAGAATTTGGGGAGAAAATGTCCTTAATTTTCAATGAAATAATGCCATAATCCCAAACATCTTAATGTTCCTAAAATAGGCTTCATTTCCTTTAAGTACTGTACATAAACCTAATGGGTTTTGTGTCATGCAGGTGGAGTTTGGGGACTTTGAGCGCCCATTTTCTAGTACAAGTGGTTCAGGAGCTGCACAGACTAAGTCTAACCAGACACTCAAACAGGTTATAGAGCGTTTCTACCCGAAGCATTACAGACACACCTCCACTGAGGAACAAATGAGGTATTTATGCCTCCACTGAAACAAACTCAAAAATAAACACAAAGAATTTGTTTGGCTTACCAACTGAAACGGAAGCTTTCTCAGGCAGTTGCTGCAGAAACTCTCTACCCGCTGGGCATCTCTGAGGGGGCGGAGTTCATCAGAGTGCATACGAATCTACCTGACAGTGGCCCGGAAGTGGTCATTTTTTGGAGCCAAACTATTTGAGGCTGAGGTGAGTTAAGGCCCCTTCACACCAAGAACGATAAATATAAAGATAGCGATAAAGTTCTAAAAATCTTTCTAAATATAAAAGAATAGAAGAGTTCACACTTCAACTATAACAATAACAGCACAGAGAAACATTATTTTTTTTCCAACTGATTAACAATAAAAGCATTGACAGCCAATCAGATTCCACCCTGCTTTAAAGAGCTTGAGAATTTAAAGTGGCAGACGACAAAACTGCAGCACGCGCTTATAATAAACAGAGCAATATTGTGCTCTGATATAGTTATCTTTATAGTTTTCGTTCTTGGTGTGTACGGGCCTTTAGTCTCCTAAGACTAAAGGCGATGCATACAATTCTTTCAATATTATACTCAAAAAAGTGTAAATGCTGTGGCATTGTGTTTTAGTCATACTCTCTTTCTCCCTGTAGCCCGTAACTTCATCTCCACAGAAGAATGTGCGTGTTTGGCTGGCAGTACATGAAGATGGAGTCAGCATATTGGAGTTTAACTCTATAGTAAGTGAACATGTTCTTTTCAGAGCTGCAGCCATTTTTCATGTTGTTTCTAAACAATTCATATTAGTGAAGGGCTAAGATGAGTCATCACCTTGTGTCTTCTAGAAAGTCCTTGGATCTCACCCTCATAAAAGCATTGTGACATTTGGAGCATGTGGTCAGGACTTTATGCTAGTTGTAGCTCTAAGTTCTGGCACCAACACATCCAAAGATAAGTCTACAGAGAAGCATATGTTTGCTATGACCCCATCTAAGGTAAGTATTGTGCTCTTAAATTAGTGTTTTTGTTGTTTTTTGTTAAAAAGAAAAAGGTTGTTGTGGAAATGACAGCTGTTATTTGTGTAAAAAAAAAAAAAAAAAAATCATAATTTTCACATGATAAATATTGAGATGTTTTACACTAAGCTACATTTCATTTCGTTTGGGGTCAGTAAGATTTTTTTTTTTTTTTTAAATTAACACTTTTATTCAGGATAAAGATGCATTACACTGATAAAAAGTGACAGTAATAAAACTTATAATGCTGCAAAAGATTTCTACTTAAAAAAAACTATTTTAAAGTGACACATTACTACATGTACTATAGTAATAACAGTAAATTATGCATAATTACAAGTAACTAAGGTAACACTTCATTTTGATGGTCCCTTTTGAACATTCTGTTGACTATAAGTAATTTTGCAACTACTTATTCTAGTAACCCTAACCCTTCCAGTCTACTAATACTCTAATAACACGCTATTGAGAGATAGTAGATATATGTAGGTGCAGCGTTACTTATAGTCAACAGAATGTGTTAAAGGGACCATCAAAATTAAGTGAAACCATAATTAACCCTAAACCAAACTCTATAGTAACAAAATGTAGTTCATTTATATTTTTATTTATTAATTTATCATTTTTTAATTTTAAGTACAATGTAACTATGTCACCTTAAAATAGAGTAACTCTATAATTCTCTATTTATTCAAGAATCCTAAAAAAAAATAAAAATGTACAAAAATATATATATATTAAAACAAAAGTAAGAATATAAAGGTTTTTTGAGCAAATCAGCATATCACAATAATTTCTGAAGGATCATGTGAGACTGAAGACTGGAGTAATGATGCGGAAAATTCTTTGCCATTACAGGAATAAATTACATTTTGAAATATATGAAAATAGAAACAGTTACTTTAAATTGTAGTAATATTTCACAATATTAATGTTTTTAATGTATTTTTGATCAAATAATTTTAGCCTTGGTGAGCATAAGACATGTCTTTCAAAAACATTAACATCTTACTGACCGCAAACTTGAACAGTAGTGTAGATTACGTAACTTTTGGTTTAGACTGTCATAGTTTTAAACATAATAATTCATACATAAAAGGCATTTGAAAAGTAGCCTGTAGTTGAAGAAACAAAGAGAACACACACACACACACACACACACCAAAGTACACAGAAACACAGCCTGATGAATACTTCTGTTTGCTGTTCATGAACATTACATTTAGTTCATTAACATTTCATATGCCGCTTAAGAACTGAAATGCTGCAACAGCAAACATACATGCACATTTTACAAAGCGTTTCCTTTGTGTTTTTCAGGTTCGAGACCTGACGCTGCTCATAGCCAGCTACATTAACTGCACACAGCAACAAAAAGCAGCAGTGCACCACCTGTCGGCCCCAGCCCTGCTTCTGGCCCTGTCTGGAGAGATGAAGAACAAGGAATCAAGGAGCAAGTCTCCTCCTGCTGCCAGCAGACCCAGCAAAACACCCACCCTTCTTTAATACATCCCTCCTGGACCATCTGTGCTGGTGTTCACTCAGGCTGTCTCTCACTACACTCTCTAATTCATTACTAAGTTATAAGCTTGTGCCCAAAACCATCTTTACAATATACTGATTTACATCAAAGGGAATCTGGAAATAAAATGAGAGACATATCTATAAAAGGGCAAGACCATAAAGAGACATCAGAAAAATTATTTATTGATATATTATAGGACATACATTTTTTTTTTTTTTTTTTTACATGACTTTAATTTTTGATTTGAATGTTTTTATCCTGTATACTGAAGCAACTTGGGTTTACTTGATTATTCATACACCATTTATATTTTAATGTTAAAAATGTTAAAAATCTTTTGAAATGTTTTCATGTTATTGTAAATGTCAAATATGACACAACAGGCTTTTGTGGAACATTTTCCATCTCTTAATTATCATTGATTGCATACACACACTCTTACTTATACATCAGGCTTTTCATGGCTCATATGCAATTCATTGCAAATCAATGATAATTAAGAGATGGAAAATATTCCCCAAAAGCCTGTGGTGTCATATTTGACATTTATGTTAACATAATAGTTTTTAACATTAAAAAATAAAGTATGAATAATCAAGGGTAACACTTTACAATAATAGTACATGAATAATCATGTACTAATACCTGAATTAATAATTACTTTACTATGAACTAATGATGAGTTAAGACATGTATTAATGAGGTACTAACCTTAATTACGACATGAGTATCATGAATTCCTACATGAATATACCATCTTAACTACGCGTTAGTACATGCTTGTTAATTAATGTATTAATTAACATTTCGAGGTAAAGTAAATCAAACATGCTCTAGATCAGAAGAAAGATGTACTAAAAGGGCACAATGTTAAATTGTTCATAAATTTAACACCATCAATTGTCACATACATCATTGAATGACACAAGATGTCTTGAAATATTTATATTAAACCTACTCATTGAACACACATTCCGTTTTAAGTGATTCCACTGCTGCCTTCAAGTGTAAAATACCTACTACACTAGCATATTCATTAAACAGATGCAATTTTCAAAATTAAAATCAGTGTTAGCACAGATGATGGTTATTTTCTGGATTTGTTTACTGTCTTTCTGTCTCTATCATAATGCATTCGGATGTTAGTCTTGTTTGCTGGCTCTTCTTTGGGGCCACTATTGCCCCTTCAAAATTTGTCCACTTTTTTCCTACCGTTCAGTTCCTTCTCCATCTAAATTCAGGCACAGCACCTCTGCTCTTCCACTTCTTTACAAACCACCGACAAGCACCAAATGATATCTGATTTAGAAGAGCTGAATATGTATAAAACATGTGTAATTGATACATTTTTGAAGATTTACTCTTGGATTTTCCAAGTAATTAATGATGAGTTAGTAATGATGTGCCCCCCCAAGTAAAGTCATGACATTATGATACATTAACAAGTCATGAATTCATGTTACTTTCCAAGTAATTAATGATGAGTTAGTAATGATGTGCCCCTCCATGAAGTAAAAGTAACATGAATTCATGACTTGTTAATGTATCATAATGTCATGACTTTACTTGGGGGGGCACATCATTACTAACTCATCATTAATTACTTGGAAAGTAACATGAATTCATGATTTGTTAATGTATCATGTAATTTCTTGTGTTGGCCCTCCAAGAGTAAATCTTCAAAAATGTATCAATTACACATGTTTTATACATATTCAGCTCTTCTAAATCAGATATCATTTGGTGCTTGTCGGTGGTTTGTAAAGAAGTGGAAGAGCAGAGGTGCTGTGCCTGAATTAGATGGAGAAGGAACTGAACGGTAGGAAAAAAGTGGACAAATTTTGAAGGGGCAATAGTGGCCCCAAAGAAGAGCCAGCAAACAAGACTAACATCCGAATGCATTATGATAGAGACAGAAAGACAGTAAACAAATCCAGAAAATAACCATCATCTGTGCTAACACTGATTTTAATTTTGAAAATTGCATCTGTTTAATGAATATGCTAGTGTAGTAGGTATTTTACACTTGAAGGCAGCAGTGGAATCACTTAAAACGGAATGTGTGTTCAATGAGTAGGTTTAATATAAATATTTCAAGACATCTTGTGTCATTCAATGATGTATGTGACAATTGATGGTGTTAAATTTATGAACAATTTAACATTGTGCCCTTTTAGTACATCTTTCTTCTGATCTAGAGCATGTTTGATTTACTTTACCTCGAAATGTTAATTAATACATTAATTAACAAGCATGTACTAACGCGTAGTTAAGATGGTATATTCATGTAGGAATTCATGATACTCATGTCGTAATTAAGGTTAGTACCTCATTAATACATGTCTTAACTCATCATTAGTTCATAGTAAAGTAATTATTAATTCAGGTATTAGTACATGATTATTCATGTACTATTATTGTAAAGTGTTACCTAATCAGGTTAACCCAAGTTGCTTCATTCCAGTATATGTTTATCTTGCATTTACTTGATAAAAATCATTAATAATTTCTGAGCAAAAATATATATATATTTTTTTTTAATCAAGTAAAGTATATTGTGTACAAGAGGTTTTTCAGTAAAGTTTTGGTCATACTGATAATTTAAAGGCATTATACTTATTGTTCAACAGAATTTTACGAAGCATGTTTAATTTAAGTTATGAGAGAGTAAATGTTTTAAAAATTTTACTAAAAATGTTGTAACACGCATTGCCAAACAAGCATTCTATTTTTCAGTTCATTTATACCTCCTGGGGGTGACGTATTCTGGGGGATACAAACATTTATAGGCAGATCATTAAAAAAAAAAAAAAAAAAAAGAATTAATAACATTTCAATATAAACGTAATAAGCTAGCACAACAACTTTTTAAACATGTAAGTCCCCTCCAAATATTCCAAATATGTGAAATATATCAACTTTTATCAGAAGGTGAGTAAATTTCCCACTTCAGGTGGCCATGTTGTTTGTAAATGCAGCCCATGAGCTAAACAAAGAATGTATGAACAAAGTCACCAGATCTAAATATTCACAACAAAACACCTTTTCAACATGAAACCAAGAAATGAGACCTACTGTACACTTTCCCTGCCTCTCCCCACAGCTTCTCAAATGTTTGTTTCTCCTAGGATACGTCGACACTTTTAGGGTTAAACCATCTTAAATATGATGTGACTTCCTGAGGGTGACCTGGTTGACAGTAGTCCTCAACATAAAAATGAGTGAGATTTCATGTCCACGTCATGTTCCGCTCCAATATAATAATACAAAAATATATATTTTGGAAATGAAAATGAAGCCTTTTGTTGTATTGCAATATTATTTTTACGATTGTCAGATTGTCATTAACATATTTTTTCCCTGGCATTGGAATTTTTTTTTTTTTTTTTTTTTTACATTATTTTCAATAGTAATCTCACTATATACAGTTGTGGTCAGAATTATTGCCACCCCTGGTAAATATGATCAAAGATGGCTGTAAAAATAAATCTGCATTGTTTAACCTTTTGATCTTTCATTAATTTTTTTTTATATTTTTTTTACAAAACTCTAATCTTTCATTGAAGTAAAAGAATTGAAAGTGGGGGGGGGGGGAATCACATTATGAAACAAATGTTTTTCTCCAAAACACGTTGGCCACAATTATTGGCACCCCTATAATTTTTTTATGAGTAAAATATCTCTGAAGTATATTTTCATGAATATAATTTTTTTTATCAACACCAGAAACAACATGAAATTGTCTAGCTATGACTTTTTTTAGTTTAAATATGAGGAAACTCAATTCCTTACCCTTAATCATCCATCACAATAAGTAAAACCAAAGAATATAATTCCGATGTGCAGCAAAAGATTGTTGAGCTTCACAAATTAGAAAGTGGCTGTAAGAAAATAGCTAAAGCATTGGAAATCCCCATTTCCACCATCAGGGCAAAAATTAAGAAGTTCCAATCAATTTAATGTTGTCTGCCTATTTTTTCTGCTGGAGATGGGCCGTGGCTGGATCTTCCATCAGGACAACGATCCAAAACAAACATCAAAATCGACACAAAAATGTGTTATGGAGGAATAGTCTCTGATCTCTTGTCAGTTGTTCTCCAAACTCATCAGGCATTATAGGAGAAGACTCAGGAAGCTGTTATCTTGGAAAAAGGAGGTTGCAAAAAGGCAAAAATTAATAAAAGGGTGCCAATAATAATGGCCAATGTGTTTTGGAGAAAAACATTTATTTCATAATGTGATTTTCCACCCACTTTCAATTCATTTACATCAATAAAAGTTTGGATACATATATATATATATATATATATATATATATATATATATATATATATATATATATATATATATATATATATATATGAAGAGTTCAGATGCAAAAGCCTCTAAGTGCCATCTGAAAGTTCTTCTAGAATGATCATTTTTATCAAGCTCGTATATTTAAGTTCAGTAATTTCACTTAAATGGCAATGAAAATTACCTATTAATTGTCATTTAAGTGAAATTACTGAACTTAAATATACGAGCTTGATAAAAATGACCATTCTAGAAGAAATTTTCAGATGGCACTTAGAGGCTTTTGCATCTGAACTCTTCATATATATATATGCATGTGTGTTTGTCTGTACACATTTGTAGGCTATATATGCTATTTAAAACAGCGTAATTTAAACTTTTTGTACAGTATTGTTGCTTTTTTTTATCCTATCCGATTTTGCATCAATGCAACTTTGCGTGGAAATGTGCATAATTTTCATGAAAATAATGTCAAAGAAGCAAATAATTTTTTTGGGGAATGAAATATGGCCAGAACTGTTCTTTGACAAGTTTCATGAGATTCTAAGTACACTTTTGTCATGCCATGGTATTCTAATACTTATATAACCTTTTGTGGTTTTCAGGCTCTATAGCAACAATCTAATTTCAAACAAATAGGCTATATGAACTCGAAACACTAACTAAACAGGTTTTCTTATACTCAAAATGTATATGTAGGCTATACTTTGTTCAGACATGTGGTGGCTTGCTGGAGTTTACTCAAACGAAACTGGAAGTAAATCATGATTGCAGAATGAGAAATACTAAATCCCTCCACTCTGAATCTTACCTCATCTTTACATGTTTAAGCTTGCAGCGAAATAATGTAAGGATAGCAGTACACCAGGAAATGAATTAAGACAGAGGATGTTTGGTTTTTGGCGAAGAAGCCAGTATGGAGTCATAGGGTGTTTGCAGTATTTTAAAGAGTATGTATCGGTGTACTGAACTGGGGGTGTGACATTCATAAAGAGATTCAATGGAGAAGATTTGTGTAAAGCCAAAGCATTATATTTCCTCATTCAACAAGGGACACTATGACAGATAACGTCATAGTAAATTGTATGCATTTTTCCTGTGTGTTTTCTATAAATATTATCTATTATGCAATTTAAAATAAATGTCCTTACTCAAAAAAATGAAAATTGATTCTGTTTTTTAAAATAGAAATTCATCATAAGTTATATTAATACACTACCATTCAAAAGTTTGTGGTCATTAGTATTTTGTGAAAGAGGTTTATGAAAAATAAACCTCTATATTCACCTTGGCCGCATTTATTAGATCAAAGTAAACACAGTAAACGGTAATATTGTGAAATATTATTACAATTTAAAATAGTTATTTTATTTATTTTATCAAATATATAAATATATTGTAAAATGTCATTTATTTATGTGATGCAAATCATTACTCCAGATCATTACTCCAGTCTTCAGTGTCACATGATCCTTCATAAATCATTCTAATATGCTGACTGAAACATTACTTATTATTTTCAATCTTGAAAACAGTTGTGCTACTTCATATTTTTTGTTGAAACCTTTATAAATTATTATTATTTTTATTTATTTTTTCAGGATTCTTTAATAAATAGAAAGTTCAAAAGAACAGCTTTTATTTGAAATAGTAATATTTTGTGACTTGTGTGAATCTTTTGTGTCATACTGTCACTTTTGATCAATTTAATTTGTTCTTTCTGGATAAGAGTATTAAATTCTTTAATAAAAAATCTTACCGACACTAAACGTGAATGTTAGTGTACCTACTGTATATAATGCACACTTTTCAGGAATACAAGACAACTACACTTCACCTAATTATTATGTGTATGATACAAACTCTTTTAATCAACATATCAATGAGAGATTGATCTAAAATGTTTTGCAGGACATGAATGATTGTTTGGCTTCTAATCAGTATTCTGATAATGAAAACTAGTTTTACATAATACGCAAGGTTTGTTCTGACTTGCTGCCACAGTTGGTTGGTTGCTACACTTCCTGCTATATTTCCCAAACCAGTGGAATTAAAAACGTACAGGTTTTTCCCCCATGTCACATCTTTCCACTTGGCAGCTGTTTTTCTTTGTGTTGTTACAGTATTTCTTTGTTCTTCTGGCAGACTCCCTCCCTTCATTACACTGAATCAAATATATATCTTTTTTTTTTTATTACTTTGGTATGTTACTTGGAACCATTTACCCTTCAATTCAAACAAGTCATTATTATTCTTAAAGCAGGAATGCATGTCAAATGATCTAGATAAACACCTGATTCTTAAAAACTATTTAAGATGGTGAATCACTTGTATACTCTAAAGCCAAGGATGTAACTAAATTTGTTTGCTTTACTACATTTCATCACCGAATCACGTGTCTTTTAAGTATCGTTGATAATGTGAACCGAAACACAGGTGAGGAGTGAACCATCCTCATGAAAATGTCCCTCCCCACTGTGACCCACACTCATCTGACAAGCTTTGTTATTTAATCCCTCCTTTTCTGCCATGGAAACGCAGACTGACTCTTAACTCAGGTGTGAGCACGGTTGGGGGAGGGCAACATGCGATCCACCTAAACCTGTCTAAACTAGTCTGAGAAACAAATGCTCGAAGCTTTTCTGGGAAAAATACCGGGGGACTAGAACTGAAAGCAAGGGAGTGCCAGCCAAGCTTTTGTGTGAAGATATCTCTTAAAAAAAACAAGTCCGATTTTTTCTTTTGCCACTCGTCATACAGCAACCTCTTTGGCGAGGTGTTTGCTATTCTTGTACAAATTTGTAACGTGTGATTTCTACTAAGCAAGTGTGGGAACGTTTTTCATTAATACATTGGTCATTCATTAATGTCCCCTGTAAATTAAAACTTGACAGAATTTCAGTAAACCCTGCTTCCTTGTTCGTGAGAGGTTGAGTCAGAAATTTGCATTAGTCATAGCACAATGATATAGGAACGTTGTGGCCTGAAACCTGAGCAACAGGTCTGACCAGTTTTTCCAAAAAGCTCAGTATACAGCTCTCTCATGGGTTTAATTATTAGTCCATCACTGCGAGTGAGTGGTCACCAGCTTTGAGTTAATAAACAGCCCTTTTGTTCTCAGTTCTGAAAGAAAATAACCCTTGTACAAATGCACAGCTTTAAGAGGTGTACAAGTAGACGTTTTCAGGCAATGGATCATTAACACTTGCATTTTACTTTAAGAGCAAGCACTGCCACTTGTAAACTGAATATATCTGGTTTCTAGCAACTTTAATTTGTCAAAAGTTCATTATGCTGATTGATATTGCAAACTGTTATTTGTGTTATAAATGGTTTTGCCATTTTCTGCACTTTGTTATTTACCTATAGCCTATGCATAGTGAGTCTCAGAAGTGGATTCCTTTCCCAAACAGTGTAAAGTCTTCTCTAGCCAAAACTAGCCTTTAACAAGTTGTCTTTACTTTGAATAAGGTTTATTTCTGTGATGAATCTCATGTGACAAACAGGTGCAGCTTCAGCCCTGGGCTAAAAAGGGCAATCAAATCCTTTGGTCACAAAAAAAGGCCAAGATTTGTTTTGCGGTAGGACTGTCCTTTTCATTAAAGCCAATACATATTTAGTTAAAAGGGTTGATTATTTAAATTAGCATATGGCAGATGAATTAGGAACACAGTAGATAAAAACAAAACAAAAAACAGACAGCATGACATTTACCAAATTTTATTAAAAATTTACAAGTCACACAAACTGTACAATGTTAAAATGTTGATCCAATGAAAATGAGCCCTCATTAAATAGCAAAACGTAACAGCAACATTGTTTAAAAACAACTGTAGCCAGCATGTAACAGACACAATTTTCCCAATATGAAAGTGTCACATGCAATGCAAACAACAGGTCAATGCTTCAGCAGGGGCACGTCCCAGTGTCAGATTCAAGTACATGGGACATCATTAATGGCTTTAAGACATGGTCTCCATCTCTCTGGGCTGCAAGAACAGACGGAAATGTGTTAAACAGAAGCTTGCTCCCTTTTGGGAAAAGTACCACAGTTTGGATAACGAAGTAAATGAGAACTAACCTGTGCTTTGCTGTACTGGGCCTTCTGCCGCCGTGCAAGAAAGAACTAAAATAAAGAGGAACAGTTAGACCACAAGTACAGGCACACATACTTCATTTAAAAGTGAATCTACATACACACTTACCAGAACAAGAAGTCCAGCAAGCACGATCAAGCTGACCACCACAATGACAGCAATGATGCCACCGGTCAACTTCTGCATGGTGATGGTAGGTGCCTTTTCGTCTACATAGTAGACCAGGATCTTCTCCATGGACACCTTTGATCCGTCAACACTGACCTCGAATGGTGTAGGTGTGAAAAACAGGGGCAGAGCCTTGATCTATGGAAGACAGATGAATTTTACACATGTTACAAGATATAAAACCAGGCATTAAATTACAAGAAAAGTCACAAGGAGTCTTACATCCTTCTCCATGTAATAAGTCATGAGGGACAGGTCTGGAAGTGCTTGTCCCATCGGCTTTTTGACGTCCACAATAATGAGACGGCCATCTTTGTCATACTGGGGATGAAAAAAGGGTTAGGATCTGTACCGCAAGCAGAGTAGAGGGATATTACAATACAATGGCAACGTCTTACCTGAAAATCAGACACAAGTGCTTTATCCAACTTGTAACGCTGCAGCAAAGCATTCTCAATCCCACTGCAAAAAAAAGCAAAAGGCAAAAAAAAACACTTCAATAGCAGGTCTTAATATTCCATGATCTAGCAAAGCCTTAGAAATCCATTGTAACATACGTCTTCAGTTTGGTGGCATCAAGAGCTACACCTGCTTCTTTATGAATCAATTCCAGGCGAACCCAACTACAGAAAAAAAAAAAAAAAAGACATTGTCAGACCATCAAGTTTTGCTTCCTCCCACAAACAGTAGTACAATACAGACCACACCTCAAACTGGGTGTGTCAGTCAGAAGAGTGTCCTGTTACATGCTTAAGTGCACTCACTAGGTCTCCACAGCCTCACACTTGATGTTCTTGTCTCCTTTGTCACTTCTACGTACACCAGCACTGTTCACACACCAGCACACATCAGTTTTGTTACACTGGACAGCCTTGAACTTCCCATCGTTCTCACACTCTGGGTCATACATGCCATCATTGTCCACAATGGCGGTCTCTACTGGCTTCCCACCAATTGATCTTGTGGTCAAGTTTTTTCTGGCACGATACATCTCCCCTTTCATGAGGAAGCACTTGGGAATCACTGAGGGTGAGGGGAGAGAGAGAAAATTGAAAAACCACTTACTACACTTAATGAGAAAGGACGATTAAACCTTCCTGGTTTGTCTCAGCTAGGAAAGTTGGTGCTCAGCTAATTTAGGTGGCGTTTCCAAAACCCCTCTAAAACCAGCAAACTAGGCTGTTATATATTTTTAATATAGCCCAGGTTAGACCCTAAAGTACGGATGTCAAAAACTACCCTTAAAACATTAGTTAATTAAATCACTCAAGAGCAAATCTAGAGGGAAACTCACACTTTGTACAATCAATCGGTCGCTTGTCATCATCAGCAAACTGAAGGGTGCACTGGCATGGGGTTCCATCACATACTGCCCATTTCATATTTTCACAAGAACCTGTTGGATTAAAACAAATAAGTATAGTGTTTGTTTAAACATAGCAAACTTGTTGGTAAACAGGATAAAAAAAATGAAAAAGAGGTATATAACCCCAGGCAAGTAGAGTTTGCCCCCCTCCCCCCATACTGAACCACACCCAGGATCTCTTTGTTTTGTTTGCCTTCTAACTACCAAGTTAGACGACAAGGATTAAACAATTTGGAACAATTAACCCGATTTGAATTCACTTTGTAATGTACATTTAAAACTTGTAATATAAAACAAAATTACTTACATTGTGAGGCGACCACATCCACAAACACCACAACAAACAAGGCGATTATAACCTTCATCATGAACTGAAAAACAAAGACCAACAGTATACCGGAATTATAAATCACTCCGTTCGAGAAAATTGTGCGTAGGGCTAATATCCAAATGCGCAATCTAACTATTCTTTCATTAATAAAACGCCGAAGTCTTCTTACCCCAAAAAAGCTCGGCTAGTCCTGAAAAAGAGAACAAAATCCAACCAAAGTGATTTATTCCGTTTGATAGACTGTAGTAGACTCTTGAGCTTTATAAAGAATAGATCCAGCAGTTATCCTCTCTCTCTCTCCCCCGCCAAACGACTGATGTTAACGCGCAACAGGTGACTAATTATGTATACCTGTGAAGACGTCAGGTGGAAGTGGGCGGGACTAACTCTCAACAGACTCACAGTTTCCCGCCCATGACCATATTTGGCAACTTGACGCATCGAGAATGAACGCAAAACATCATCTCTCCATTTTAGAAATGTAAAGCGTCAACAAAGATTTTCGGTTGAAACTCGACACACGCAAACGCTGATACCTATCAAGTGAAACTGCAGTATATATCTGCAAGTTATAGCATATATGACAACGTGAAACAAACAAGCTGTCTAACACACTTGCACTTACAGATTTAAGGCAAGGCAAGTTTATTTATATAATTTAAAATGGGCAACTATTTACATTTCATACACAATTGTGATTCAGTTGTGCATAATAAAGAGGGAGAGAGATACATACAAACATGTAGTAATATTGAGTTTTAAAATCATTTAAGACCATAAAAATAATGCTTTAAAACATATTTTATTAAAATGAATAAAAAGTAGGCCTACCGTCACCAAGTATTAAGAATAACTTAAATGAACATGAGCATAGGATAAAGTGGGAAGTATAACACAATCAGTTTAATTAATTAGAATTTAATTAAATAAGTTACAAATTACTGTTACAAATTAAGCTTTCTGGGTGAAATCATTATCATACATGAGTCATGACCATTAGCACCCTGAGGTGATCAGTATAGAGCCTGTACAAATATAGAGGATTTTCAAGAAAACTAATTATTTTTGGGTAAGAAAGTAATTTTAATTCTAATGATTTGATTTGTGATTATTCTAGTTAATAGATTTGGAAAGACAGTACTGGCAGCCGATATAAAGCAGCATAGTCTAATGTGATATAATGTATAATACAAGTACATGTTAAAAAGCTAATAATATCATGCCTAACCAGGCAAGAAGGGCTGTAACCCACAAAACAAAAACAAAAAAACAAATGGGACAGTATAGACATTTTTGCCATAATTGTCAAAGTGCTAACATGCTCTCACACACTGTCTGTTATGTTTTTAGAATTGTTAGGATGTTTTTATATAATATATAATATAATTATGTATATATAATTATTATTAATTAATTAATTAATTGTTTTTTTTATAATAATAATGTTCACCATATGTTGTATATTTTTAATTAAAATGTTTAAAATGACATGAGGTAGGATGTTGGTGATATGGAATGGCATAATAATTATTTAAAAAAAGGAACACCTATGAACTGGCACAATAAGTTTACAAGCAGCATTTAAAACACCCATTTTTTGATTAATGTAAACACTTGTCATGCCAATTAGAATATGAAAAAGGCAGGTATGACAATCACAACAATATCCTCCTGAGACCCAGAATTATTATTATTTTTTTATTTAGTTTTTTTTTTCATGTCATGTTACTCATGTTAATATATATATATATATATATATATATATATATATATATATATATATATATATATATATATATATATATATATATATATATATATATTATTCAAATGTTATGCTATGTCCTCTGTATTGGACACCAGGACTCAGTTGTTTAAAAAATAAAATGACATGAAATTATATGTATAGGCAAAAACAATGTTTTTTTTGTTTGTTTTTTAAATCACCAATAAATTTAGGGGTTTCAGGATTTATTTGAACTAAAATTTGTATAAAGATGATTCTCGACTATGTTATGAAAGATTTAACAGAATGAATTGATACACCATTTTACTTTATGCAATATGTGGGTAAAATGGCCATAAATTAATATTCCCATTCAATGCAATGTATCTATACACTGTATCTAATGTGCACATTAATGTGTTCTTGGAGCAACATTTAATGAAAAAAGAAGTGTATTAATTGGAGTAATAATTAGCAACATTTTAATAATAATATCTAATATTTCATCGGAATATTGATGTATAACTTATTTCCATATTCACTTGTTGTGTCTCCCAAAATGCCTGATAAACACGATTTAAGTCTATGAAATACATGCCCTGTTCTGTAACAGAAAGTCATTTTTTGATTTGAAACCCCATAACATTTTCCTGAGATGTTGGTTTATGAAATACAAAAAAAAAAAAAAAAAAGTATTCCAATTTAAATTATAATTACAATATATTATCATATTTCCATAAGAGTGCTACATTTGATCACTAAATTAATGTCAGACATATTTAAAAACCAAGGAGAAGTTGTTTTCATGGTGAAACCTCCAAACATTTGGTATCTCTGAAAAGCCCTGAATGTGCTCTTTACAGGACACCCAGGTTGTGTCATGTGACATGTATGGTGTCAGAGAAATTCACTAAGTCTATTCTTGGGTTTATTCTACCACTGTTAATGGTCAGTGTTGGGACATCAGTGTTACAGGTAAAGCCATTCAACTAGGCATCAACACTCAGGCTCTCTCTGTTTCTCAAGGGAATGCAGTGAAAACCAGGTGAACAAGTTTGGACAGAAGTGGCCCAACCCCCAACCACTACTTTCTGAACATTTCACAATCAGGATATTTCCTGTAAACAATTGCTTAGACTCCTTAAAGCGATTCTGTGGACACCAAATTTTGGATTGTGTCGAAAATTCAAATTTGTCTTGTAGTTGTAGCCTACGGGTATCATGACCTCATGAGAAGCACAGCACTGTCAAAGCTTAGAAATTAGTCAAATGGACACACCCTTCCAAACTGATACCCACAACAACATCGAAACTGACGTCATACTCTCTGTATGTAGTGGTATCTTAAACAACATCACATAGACAATTTCAAATCATAGACATACATCTGGATTTGTGTTCTATGTATATATTTATGTTTATAAGTGTTTTATATAGGTCTGGTCATGTGGATCTGAAACCTTATTTTTATGGTAGTGAAACCTTTTTTTAATGTAATGATGTCTTAGTCTAAACTAAACAACAAGGGCAATGATCTGTGAGTCCAATTTAAAGTTACAGTCAGCCTATTTATCACACTCTTTGTTTATATATTGAAAAAAAAAAGATGTCAAGATGGCACACATATTGGTCTGGTCTGCACTGCTTGTGTTGAATGAAAATATGTAATAACTGACAACTGAATGCATTTAAAAGTTGTTCTTCTTTGTTATTTTTCCACATCGCCACTTGATGGCGCTCTTATATGTTTTTCTACATTGATACTGTGTCTTATATTTTTTTGTTTACACCCTGATCTACATCTTCAAATGTCCAGAATTGCAGTTCCAAAGGTATGACTGGATTCTGCAGAAACTATGACAGACACTACAGGTCATATTTTTTTGTTTTGTTTTTAGTTGTAAGCAATTGTATTTTGCCCATTTTTCATCAATATTTTTATTTCTCTACACCTAAAAACAACAAGCCTTATGAAAGGTGTCATCCACGAGAATACAACCATCTTAATTAAAATTAAAAGCGAGTGTTACTGAATAAAGCTAAATCATCTCAATAATTACTTAGGTTTCTCAAACTTTATTAAACATTGTAAGACATTTAAATTACGTGTGCTCATTTACAAATTTTAAAAACAATTATTTGTTGCAGCTTCTATTTTTTTCAAGTCAGCTTTAGCTGAAGATAGTTGATGAACCAGCTAACTTAAGAAACTGCTGAGAAATTGTATCCTTTTCTATTACTTTATAAATTAATTTATACACTATACTAGTGTTGCTTTCGTCAACGAAAATTATGACTAAATATTGTTGACGAATAAAAACGAGACTAAATGTGGTTTACAAAATAAAAACTATGCTAAAATGTCTCTTCATTTTCGTTTACCAAAACGAGACGAGACGAAATGTTATGACGTTATTTCGTCTATTATTTTTGCAGTATTTCTGTTTCCCGTGTCTCACTTCAGGGGCTGCATCAGGTCGCACTGCCAGACGCAGGCGATGTCGCTTCCTCAAGCCACACTCGCAGCATTATTTAGAAGATGCAGCTGCAGCGAGTTAGCGTAAACGACAACAAACAAAGTTAAGTCTGACGCCCGTTTCACACATAGCCTACTCTGTGTGCAGTGTGTATGCGGTGCAGGAGCAGCACACGCTATAGTGCTTTCAAATATGCTGCGATTGCAGTGCGTAACTGATCCATGGCTGGACCACAAACACATAGGCTACTCACTATTTTGATTTCAAATCCAATATCAGCTACTTTTATTTAAAAAAAAGTTTTGTCAGCATTGCGATTCTCTTTGTACACATACACTCTTTAATAGACGTAATTCACGTTTAAACACTATTTAAACAACGTATTATTCAATGCATTACTTTTATTTATATATTAAGTTGCTCAAGCAAGTGGTAAAATATTTAACCATGTACTTATATTAAAATCACAAACATTTTAAATTAAAACTTAAAATTGACATGTTTTGATTTAATACAATAAATCTTGCATGTCACAAAGAACTTGTTTATCCAGCTCCACGAATGAGACAGTGTTACTTTTCTGTTTGCTATTTTTGCTATTTTTCCATAGTGGTAGGCTACACTATGTTGACTGGGTTAAATAGAATTGCATTACTAAAAAGAGACTAAAATACAATTTTCATTGACTAAAACTAGACTAAATGTCATCATTTTTTGTCAACTAAAACTAGACAAAAATAGTCATGGATAATTCTGACTAAAATAAGACTAAAATGCTCAGACTTTAGTCGACTGAAACTTGACTAGACTAAAAAGAGTATGAACGTGACTAAAACTAATAAAAACTAAAATGACAGCTTGACACAAAGACTAAAACTAAAATTAAAACAGGCCGCCAAAAACAACACTATACCGTTCAAAAGTTTGGGGTCAGTACGATTTTTTTTATGTTTTTAAAAGAAGTATCTTCTGCTCACCAAGGCTGCATTTATTTGATTAAAAAAAATAATATTGTGAAATATTATGACAATTTAAAATGACTGTTTTCTATTTCAATATATTTTAAACTGTAATTTATTCCTGTGATCAAAGCTGAATTTTCAGCATCATTACTCCAGTCTTCAGTGTCACATGATCCTTCAGAAATCATTCTAATATGCTGATTGATGCTCAAGAAACATTCATTATTATTATCAATGTTGAAAACAGTTGTGTACAATTTTTTTTCAAAATTCTTTGATGAATTTTCTAACATTATAAATGTCTTTACTGTAACTTTTGATCAGTTTAACTCATCCTTGATGAATAAAAGTATTGATTTATTTTATTTATTTCCCCCCAAAATAAAATTAAAATTCTTATTGACCCCAAACTTGTAGTGTTTAATGTTACAAAAGCTTTAGATTTCAGATAAATGCTGTTCTTTTGAACTTTCTATTCATCATAGCATCATGAAATAAAAATTTAATTAACTGTTTTCAACATTGATAATAATAATAAATGTTTCTTGAGCATCATATTCGAATGATTTCTGAAGGATCATGTGACACTGAAGACTGGAGTAATGATGCTGAAAATTCAGCTTTGATCACAGGAATAAATTACATTTTAAAATATATTAAAAAAGAAAACAGTAATTTTAAATTGTCATAATATTTCACAATATTACTGTTTTTTTTATTTATTTTTTTATTGTTTTTTATCAAATAAATGCAGCCTTGGTGAGCAGAAGATACTTCTTTTAAAAACATAAAAAAATCTTACTGACCCCAAACTTTTGAACGATATTGTGTATATATACATATATGTATATATTACTTTACTGTATATTATATTATATATTACTTTATATATAAAGTGTGTGTGTGTGTGTATAATAACTTAAATAATGATACAAAAAGATAAAATTTCTCCGCAGTTTCTTAAGTTAACCGGTTAATATTTGTAAACAGGTCATGGAAACAATACTAATGCACTAAAAACATCTAACTATAGTTTTTTTTATCTTTGTCTGAAGAAATTTTAAGCTTATTTAACAAACAAAACGCAAAGAAATGACAATCTACTCACCTGAACTTCACAAATATTTAGTCATTAGGATAGAATCAACTCTGTCTCAAAAACTATTTTATTTAAATGAACACAGATGTTGGCTGCAACTTCCTGTAGCTGTTGTAACCACAGAGGCAAGGAGTGGTTTAAAAGTGTCACATCAAGAGTTTTTCAAATAACTAACTAAATAGAAGCATGATAAAAGGGTTAGGCTACTTTGCATTACCCTTCGTGTGAGAAATTAACCGAAATTAACCAAGTAAAAGTATAAAGTACAACATATTCCACCAGAAAAAGTCCCAAGCACAGGTGACTTTTGCAATTTGGAGGCCCTACAAGTGAACTTATAGCTGTAGGCTACTGATATTTTACTAGTTAAATACTTCTAGCATATTTTTTAGCTTATGTACAATTTGAAGTATATACTCTCAGTAAACTAGCTTAGTATTTGCACTTGAATGTGGGAAAGTTATTATTATTTTTATTTTGAACAAAATGCTATTTTTTAAAAACTTTTTGTCAACATCTAGGCTAGGCCTACATATGATTCAGCAATCTACGGATTTAGAACTATGATCAAAACAGGTCGAGTAGAACGTTTCCATCAACTCCCCCAAACTTTGTTTAGTCCTGTAATTCTTCTTGTGTTGACATTTCATTTGGTAACTTTTGGCAGTTTTGATTTATATCCGATTTATGTCTGATGATTGCGTTAGCTTACATGAGTGTAAGAAATGCTTTAGACCTTATAGCCCCGCCCCCTTTCCTTCTTCCGGTTTGTATTTCCACAGCTTGAAGGTAAGATCTTATGTATTTATGAATGAACCTCTCGTTTTGAAATCTTCCTGGTTTACTGACATTTGTAATGACATCTGCTTCAAACAATACAATGCCCATGATGACTTTCGTTAACTCTACAATAATCACTTCAACAGCTAATTCAGCCTGGTCTCATTGTTAATGACGTAATTTTCAAAGATAGAAAACGTACGTTTTGTACGTTTGGATAGATGCTGAAATGTATGATATGGACGTATCTGCAACAATTAAACGTAACATTATTACGTTTTTACAGCTACAAAACATAAAATATGTACGAATCTTTCATATCATTAAGATATCTGTATAATTTACCTTTTACCGTTTTATAGATAAATGGAAGATCCCTTAACCCTACTCCCAACCTAAACATAACGTTACCCATTTTATACTGAATATAAAAAGGATAAAACGTACAGAGATGTGTAGGGAAATGGAAATTTTATTAACAATATACTATAGCATTCAAATATTTTTTTAGTTTTAGCAGCTAATCCTACTCCTACCCCTAAACCTACCCATAACAATTTCTTAAAACTAACGTTACATAGGCTACAATTATGAAGAAAAACACCATATGTGTAATCACAATAATTTTTATTGCGAAAATGTCAAAACCGGTACCAAAAGTCGTTCACATGACGATGTGTTGCAGTCACAGTCCTCTCTTTCAGTATAATAGTTTTGAATGAGGTACAGAGCAGAATTTAAGTTATTAATCAATGAAAATGTTAATCCGGCTTCGCTCTGGCTCTGTGTGAAGGCGCGCGCGCTTCTCCATTTCAAATGTAGTTTACCGACTGAAATACGGCATGTAGCAATCTGTGACGAATATAGGCGAGAGCCAATGAGCGTTTGATATCACTGCCGTAAACATTTCGTAACACTTCTTGAGGGCGCAATTTTTGAATTTGAATTCATCACGAGCGCGAGATTTGACAGTTACGGACTGAGCTGCTGTGATAGCCTGTGGAATGGAGATAAAGATCACTCGCTGGATAAAGGGCTGAATGTGGATATCTTTCTTGCAAACGTATGGATTCTAAAGATTTGGATTATATCAAGCTAATAAAATTGATGTCTTTTGTGAATTTATGTTGGTTTTTGGTTTATTATTGTTCTATTGGACAAAACGCATTTTGTGTCTCACTGTAAATAAACTAAATATTGCAAAATGGTTAAACGATTAAATAAGGTTTTTAAGGTTTTAAAGTGTATTGTTTAACTGCATGTAGGCTAGCTAATCCTCCGAAACGAGTTTGCAGCAGAAGGCACGAACAGGGAAATGTTATTAGCCTGAGTAAACTGCATTTAAATGCGACTGAAAACGTTAACGTTAATTGATAAGACATTTTAATGCAATAGAGTCAAAACATAATGCCACTATTTTAATATGCATAAATAAGGTATACGTACAAATATGTACGTCGGTAGAGTTATTCATACGTAAATAATTTACGTTTTTGTGCTGTTAATACGTAAATATTTTACGTTTTAGTGCTGTAAATACGTCAGTATTATACGTTTCTGTGTGTATAAAACGTAAGTAAATGTACGTATAACGTATGGTAGTTTAAGTAAAAATACACACGTATTCTCATGAGATCACATTGGCTAATTACTCTTCGACAGCGATGCTAAATATACAGAGCTAAAAACGGAAGTTCAAAGACAAAATTCTAAAGATGGCTTGTTTCTCTGGCACATAAGGGCTGTATCCAAATTCAGAGAAGAATATAATGACAAAATCACATCATGACATAGACTGAGACGCGTGAATATAAACCACAGCAGCTCGGTGCCCACTGCCCAGTCTCTTTCACTTTCTTGCTTATTACTGTAGGTATTCGTTTTGCGCTGTCTCGTGCAGCTTACCTGAGTTGCGTATGGCAAGCCGTTTTAACTTTTATTCATTTCCAGGATATGAATTGTTGATATCAAGAATTACATTTTTGATATCAACAATTACATTTTTTGATATCAAAAATGTAATTCTTGATATCAACAATTTCATTTTTGATATCAACAATTGAATTCTTGATATCAACAATTGAATTCCTGATATCTGTAATTATTTTCACTAGTGAAATCTCACCATAGGCTGCCATTCAAAATCAATTGTTGATATCAAGAATTGATTTCTTACTAGTAGAAATATAATTTTTGATATCAATAATTACATTGTTACTAGTAAAAATGTGAATTACTGATATCAATAATTCAATTGTCACTAGTTGAAATGTCTATTCTTGACATCAACAATTGAATTGCTACTAGTAAAAATTTTCATTTTTGATATCTGAAAATGTATTTTTGATATCAATATTATTTCAGATATCTAAAATGGCTTTCTTTACTAGTAACGATCACATTCATGATATCAGAAATTAACATTGTCACTAGTGAAAATGGAATTATTGATATCAAAAATGAACATTGTTACTAGTAGGAATTCAATTGTTGATATCAAGAATAGAAATTTCAACTAGTGACAGTTTAATTCTTGATATCAAAAATAAAGGTTTTTACTAGTAAGAATTGTATTTCTGATATGTGTTTTCAGAATTTTAACTAGTAAGAAATCCATTTTTGATATCTGTAATAGTAGTCAAGTCCCAAAATAGATAAATAGCCCTGGATAAGATGCAGTAGGCATTTTTGAGGAAAAGTACTTCAAGTGTTGTTTCTATATGATTTTTAGGTGCTGAATCCATTTCTGCCATATAACAAGTTGTAAACATCACTGTTTTGGCATAAACAATAAAAACAAAATGGCTGCCAAAAAAAAAAAAAAAAACCTTTTTAATGCATTTATTGCAGTTTAAACATTAAACATTATAACTATAACT
Source organism: Rutilus rutilus (assembly GCF_951802725.1). Classification (NCBI taxonomy): domain Eukaryota; kingdom Metazoa; phylum Chordata; class Actinopteri; order Cypriniformes; family Leuciscidae; genus Rutilus; species Rutilus rutilus. Next base: position 25,021,103 of record NC_140225.1, on the reverse strand, counting down.
ATAGCATTCTAAGAATATTTAAACATGTAAACAATGAAAAAACAACATTAACATGAAAGGGACAGTTTTTAATGGCTGCTGGAATTATGCCAAGGTACCAAGGTACACTGGGAAGCATATATCAGTGGAAATATGCAATTATGCCCAGCCCGAAGGGGGGAACTTGGAATACACATGACCCCAGGGGGCTGCATATTGAGAATCACTGGGGTGTCCAGCCGCAGGTGGAATATTTCAAACCCAGGGGTGGCAAGGTGGCTTGCCGAGGGAAAGACACATGCTCAGAGAGGCTTACAGTGGACTACACATGTGGGGTCGCCCAGAGGCCGTGTTAGGTGTCGCCCAGCCTGCAGCTCTACAGATGTCTGTTAGCGAGGCGCCATGCGCTAGAGCCCAAGAGGATGCCACACTCCGGGTGGAGTGGGCCGTCACACCAAGGGGGCATGGTCGACCTTGCTGCTGGTAAGCCAAAGCAATGGCGTCCACTATCCAGTGAGACAACCTTTGCTTGGAGAGAGCCTTTCCCTTCAGCTTCCCACCATGACAGACAAAGAGCTGGTCTGAAGTCCTGAAACACTGCATTCTGTCTACGTAAGCATGGAGGGTGCGTACTGAACAGAGCAGTGCCAAGGCTGGGTCTGCCTCCTCCGAGGGCAGCGCTTACAGGTTCACCACCTGGTCTCGAAAGGGTGTGGTGGGAACCTTGGGCACATATCCAGGCCGGGGTCTCAGGATCACGTAAGAGTTAGCCGGTCCAAATTCCAGGCACGCTTCGTCAACCGAAAATGCCTGCAGGTCCCCTACCCTCTTGATGGAGGCCAATGCAACCAGGAGCACTGTCTTCATTGACAGGAACTTAAGCTCCACTGATTGCAGAGGCTCAAAGGGAGCACTCTGCAGAGCAGTTAAAACCACTGAGAGGTCCCAAGAGGGAACGAGAGGAGGGCGAGGAGGATTCAGTCTCCTCGCTCCTCTCAGGAAACTGATGATCAGGTCGTGCTTTCCAATGGACTTACCATCAACTGCATCATGATGTGTGGCAATGGCGGCACCATACACTTTCAGGGTGGAGGGAGACAGCCTTCGCTCCAACCCTTCTTGCAGGAAGGAAAGCACGACACTGATCGGGCCTTTCGTGGGTTCTTGAAGTTTAGAAGAACACCAGTTGACGAAGAGGTTCCACTTCAGCGCATAGGCATGTCTCGTGGACGATGCTCTAGCGGAAGTGATGGTAGCCACCACCGCTGGTGGTAGGGTACTCAAACCTGCCTCGTCCCATCCAGGAACCACACATGGAGATTTCAAAGATCGGGACGAGGGTGCCATAGGGTGCCCCGTCCCTGAGAAAGCAGGTTCTTTCTCAGAGGAATTGGCCAGGGAGGTGCTGTCGCGAGGAGTACTAGTTCTTGGAACCAGGTGCGGTTGTGCCAATACGGGGCAACCAAAATTACCTGCTCCTCGTCCTCCCTGATCTTGCGCAAAGTCTGCGCAAGAAGGCTCACTGGGGGAAACGCATACTTGCAGAGGCCCCGCGGCCAGCTGTGCGCCAGTGCATCCATGCCGAGCGTGCCCTCGGTCAGAGAATAAAACAGGTCGCAGTGGGACGAGTCGTGGGAGGCAAACAGATCTACCTGTGCGTCCCCGAACTGATCCCAAATCAGCTGAACCGACTGGGGATGGAGTCTCCATTCTCCAGCGAGAGGCCGAAACCGAGACAGATCGGCTGCACGGTTCAGGTCTCCCGGGATATAAATGGCTCGAAGCGACCTCAGATGCTTCTGACTCCATATGAGGAGGTGGCGGGCGAGTTGCGACATACGACGGGAGCGCAGACCACCTTGTCGGTTGATGTAGGCTACTGTGGCGGTATTGTCTGATCGGAATAATACGTGCTGACCCCTGAGCAACGCACAGAAGCGGTGCAGGGCGAGACGTACAGCCTGCAACTCGAGGCAATTGACATGCCAAAGGCGCTGGGGTCTTGTCCAGGAGCCCGCGGCAGCATGTCCATTGCACATGGCGCCCCAGCTCATTGTGGAGGCATCTGTTGATATAACAACAGGAATGCCAGGAAACTCGTTCTATGGGCACTCCAGCCCATAGAAAACTGAGGTCCGTCCACGGGGTGAAGGTCTGACGGCAGGTCGAAGTCACTGGGACTCGGAGCGTGCCGTGTTGCCATGCCCACCTCGGGATTTGATCGCGAAGCGGTCTCATATGAAGCAAACCGAGTGACGTTACTGCGGCTGCGGATGCCATATGCCCCAGGAGCCTCTGAAATAGTTTCAGTGGAACCGCACTCTTACCCTCGAACTGACGAAGGCAAGTTAGCAGTGACTGCTCGCTCGTAAGCTGCGCGCACATGGCGACCGAGTCGATTTCCATACCGAGAAAAGAGATCCTCTGCACGGAGCAGAGTTTGTTCCTCTCCCAGTTGACCCGGAGGCCCAGACAAGCTAGGTGCCGGAGCACTAGGTCCCTGTGTTCGCAAACCTTGTCTCGAGAGTGAGCTAGGATCAGCCAGTCGTCGAGAGGAACAAGGGCTGCCTCGGCAACCTTCGTGAAGACGCGAGGAGACAGGGCTAGCCCGAAAGGGAGAACCGCGTACTGGTATGCCTGCCCCTCGAATTATATATATATATATATACTGGTATGCCTCATTTGCATATGTAAACATGACCTTTCAGAAAACTTGTAATACAAAAAATGTCTGTCTCTATGTAAGTGAAAAACTGGAAAGGTTTTATGGTGATATCTATAACTTAAAAATTTTACCCTATCCACCTGTAGTGTTTCGGCTGTGAATAATGCACCTATTGTTTCAATAACAATTACAAGAAAATGGGACCCTTATTTCAATGTTATACGGTGGATCCTTATTCAGGAGACATTGAACTTTCTAAAAATGTGGTATAACAACTTTTCCTCAAAAATGCCTACAGGGTTACACAATCTTGAAGATTCGGACCTGACTATAGTTTTGTCGCCCTTTTAACATTTAAAACACATGTAGGATATGAATTCTTGATATCAAAAATGTAATTGTTGATATCAAAAATGTAATTGTTGATATCAACAATTTAATTGTTGATATCAAGAATTATATTTTCACTAGTGAAATGTCACCATAGGCTGCCATTCAAAATCAATTGTTGATATCAAGAATTGAATTGTTGATATCAAGAATTGAATTGTTGATATCAAGAATTACATTGTTACTAGTAAAAATGCAAATTCCTGATATCAAGAATTCAATTGTCACTAGTTGAAATGTCTATTCTTGATATCAACAATTGAATTGCTACTAGTAAAATTTTTTATTTTTGATATCTGAAAATGTATTTCTGATATCAATAAAATTTCAGATATCTAAAATGTCTTTCTTACTAGTAACAATCACATTCATGATATCAGAAATTAACATTGTCACTAGTAAAAATGGAATTCTTGATATCAAAAATGAACATTGTTACTAGTAGCAATTCATATGTTGATATCAAGAATAGACATTTCAACTAGTGACAACTGAATTCTTGATATCAAAAATAAAGGTTTTCACTAGTAAGAATTGTATTTCTGATCTGTGAAACTAGAATTTCAACAAGTAAAAAATCAATTCTTGATATTAACAATTGATTTTGAATGGGGCAGCCTATGGTGACATTTCACTAGTGAAAATATAATTCTTGATATCAAGAATTATAGTTTTTACTAGTTGAAATTCAATTGTTGATATCAATAATTATCATTTTAACTAGTGAAAATGTAAATGCTGATATCAAGAATTAGCATTGTTACTAGTGGAAATGTAATTCCTGATATCAAAAATTGCCATTGTTACTAGTAGAAATCTAATTCCTGATATCAATAACCATCATTTTAACTAGTGAAAATGTAGTTGTTGATATCAAGAATTCATATCCTGCGAATGATTAAAAGTCAAAACGGCTTGCCTATTGCCATTCCCAGGATATAAATTGTTAATATCAAGAATTATAGTTTTTACTAGTTGAAATTCAATCGTTAATATCAAGAATTATAGGTTTTACTAGTTAAAATGTAATTGTGGATATCAAGAATTAGCATTGCTACTAGTGAAAATGTAATTCCTGATATCAAAAATTGCCATTGTTACTAGTAGAAACATTATTCCTGATATCAATAACTATCATTTTAACTAGTGAAAATTGAATTGTTGATATCAAGGATTCATATCCCGGAAATGAATAAAAGTTAAAACGGCTTGCCATAGTATGCGAGGATTCGCCCTCCCAAGCTGTGACAGCACACTAGTGGTGGTGGGCGATACTGCAAATTTCGGTATCGATCTGATACCAAGTAAATACAGGGCCAGTATCGCCGATATCGATACCGATACCAATACTTTTTCATTTTAAAAGCATGCACTTGAACTTGTATGCACTTTCCTGTGCTAGAGCAGTGTGTCATGATTTATGAGGTGAATGCATCATTAATATGCTAAATCTGAATACGTTTTCATGACTACTAAATATTTTGTGATTTGTGCTCTCAACTCGCCTGCAATTAGTCAGTGACTTTTACAAAACTACCCTAATTATAGTACTAGCCTACTGTTCAAAATTTTGGGGTCTGTAAGATTTTTTTTTTCTCTTCTGCATTTATTTGATCAAAAATACAGTAAACAACATAATATTACAATTTAACATAGGTTTTCTATGTCATAGTAAACTGTCATTTATTCATGTGATCAAAGCTGAATTTTCGGCATCATTACTCCAGTCATGATGATAATTCATTTTAATATGCTGATTTGCTGCTCAGGAAACATTTCTTATTATTATCAATGTTGAAAACAGTTTCATAATTTTGTGGAAACCATTTTATGCAGAATTATTTGATGAACAAAGTTGAAAGAACAGCATTTATATTTAGTAGATTTTTTTTTTTTTTTTTTGATTTTATGCAGAATTATTTGATGAACAAAGTTGAAAGAACAGCATTTATATTTAGTAGATTTTTTTTTTTTTTTTTTAACAGTGTAAAACCCTTGACTGTCACTTTTGATCAATTTAATGCATCGATCCTTGTTGAATAAAAATATTAATTTCATTAAAAAAATCTTACTGACGTCAACATTTTGAATCGTTACGTACACTTTTGGTTTGTTTATTGCGAAATAACTCCCGACTGTTTCTCTGTCATCTAAGCAAGGCTTCGTTTCCCAAACGCACTGGGACTGTGAGGTCAGTGAAGCACCAGCATCGAACGCTCTCTGTGATTGGTTCGTCTTGTATCCAGATGACTAGGAGAAAAAGTTCTATCCTACACAATTATCCGCTAACATTCGCTTATTTTTCCACTTAGAAGCTTATTTTACGCACTGAATTGTGTGCTAAATTAATAAAAAATTACTGGTAAAAAAACACACATTTGGATCGATATTTTTATGTGAGGATCGATCCTTTTCGATACCACGTCAGTATCGATACTTCAGGATCGATCCGCCCACCCCTACCGCACACTTTGCTCTACACTATCATCAGGACGGATATCTCTGATTCCCTTTCTTCACATGAGTGCATACTATTAAATTTGCGATACCCTGTGCTTCACGGTACTATCTGGTGACTGGTTTCGACCACGCTTTGGTAGAGTTTCACCGCAAACCTATATATCTGCTTCATATTATCCTAGATTTATCGCATACACAGTGTCGTGCTAGTTATTGTATGCCACGTGGTTCTATTCGAAGGCAGATTTGACTTTCACATGCGATTGTGTTTTCATGTTATAAACCTTTTGGTTCTATCTGAAGATTTAATCGGTCTTTCTGAGTGGGTGTTATCACAGTTTTGAGTGCCTACGGTGCTAACCGAGGATGTGTCATTGACGGAGTCATGGATCATAGCTCTCTCATCTGTTTCAAGTTGCAAATTGTGTCCGAATATGCTTCTTCCCGACGACGGACACGATCGATGCCCATCATGTTTAGGCATTCAACATCTGAAAGAGGCTCTGACTGATCCGTGTTTGTAATGTAGTATGCTACTATTGTCAGAGAGACACCTTCGCCTTGCTGAGTTAGACACTAACTCATCTGTTAACCTCGCACAACAGCCACGGCACGCTCAAAGCGCTGCACGGCAGCAGCTGAAATCTGTACCACAGACAGAAACTTCAGAACATTTCCTATCGAAGACTGTAGCTACTCTCTCTTCAGAACTGCTGGAGATGAAACGGCTTCTTCAGTCTCTACAACCACCTGTGTCGGCCGCACATACTGATAGCACACCAGTGTATGAGAGCGATTTCCAACCCCCACATGCTATAGATTTACAAGCTCTCTCTATGAGCGCGTATAATTCACATTTTCTTGATGAAGAATAGGTGGAACCTGCCATGCAACCCACACTACCACATGATGTTTTCTCCAACCGATCTGCTGCAGGTGGTTCGAGCGGTGGGTCTGTACATTCATCGGGCGCAGGCCCATCTTCTCCAGATGATGTTTTATCTGTTATGCAGATGTTTGTGGCTCGTTTGGGTCATGACAAATCACCTGTCCAGCCCATTCAAACCATTCTGTTCTTCAGACAGTAATGTGTTTGCAATGCCACATGTAAGGATTTTGTGACAGAATTCTCCAGTGCACTTACAAGTCCCAATGTGCCTAGAAGGAGGTCAAAGACAGCCCGCACTCTTGCCTCCATGGCCGAGACTGACTCCATTGGGTTAGGACGGGCGCCTGAAATTGAACATCCGGTAGCAGCATTAGTGATATCACCATGCACCATGAGGCTTTAAGAGGCAATGTACGCTGTCCGAGTGACACTTTCTTGAAGAAGGCATACGAGTCGGTAGCATATATAACTTGAGCAGAGAATACTATCTGCCAGCTGCTTCTTGCTTGTAATAACACATTAGAGTCAGCGAACATTGACGCTTCTATATCTCAGTTCTTACAGACGACTCTGTTGACTGTGAACTTGGGACACTTTCAGCGACCCTTCTAACAGCCCGTAACCAGGTATGGCTTGCTCTGGCAAGGTTACCTTAAGATTGTAAGAAGACATTGAGAGAACTGCCAATTGTACCGGGACATCTTTTTGGCCACAATATTTCTGAGGTATTGGAGAAGAGAATGAAGTTGACAGAGGCTACACGACAACTAACTTAGGTCCCACAGGCACCACCTTTTATAGGATGCCACTGGCTCCAGCTCACCCTCTCTACCCGGGCTTCAGAGCAACGAGTGCGCCAACAGAATGCTTCTCAGTTTCAGTCACCACAGGCAACATAGATGGGCTGAGGAGGCCCAGGGATGCCGCCCTTTTCACCGTCACCATCAGGAGGGACCACATCAGCTGGTCAACAAAATCCCACCACAGGTCCTAAAGGCAGAAGCCAAAAACCCTGAAGCTCTGGGGCCGGCGGTCGGTCGTTTCGCTGTGCAACATCTAGATTACTGGAAAAATTCAATGTCCGACCCTTGGGTTCTGGCGATTTTGAGCAGGGGATACACTCTGCAATTCCGACCTTCTGAAGTTTTCAGGAATCCTTCTGACAGTTGTCAAAAATTTCACCAGTTCAATGGCCCTTTCTTTAGAAATGAATTCACTGTTGCTGAAAGGAGCCATAGAAAAAGTTCTTCCCCTCAGTCAGAGGGATGGGTTTTACCCCACATACCCCGGGTGTAGTACAGTTGATTTGGCAACAGTTTGGCAAGGCAGAGGTCGACCTGTTTGCCTCAGAAATGACCACTCATTGCCACTGGTGGTTTGCGAGAGTCGAGACGTTGCCTGTTGTACACGCGCCCTCTTTTACACTTCTGTGGGAAACAATACACTGAACATTCATATACAAACACAGGGTGCTTTTAGTGGCGCCACGATGGCCAGCCAGGCTATGGTTTCCTCTTCTTCTGAGTCTGTTACAGGGAGAACCATGGCAGCTTCCCATCAGATGGGACCTCCTTTCTCAAATGCATGGCCGTGTGTGGCACCCAGATCCAAATTGTCTTCTGCTCTGGGTTTGGCCATTGAGTCCAGTTCACAGATAATGGATTGTGAACCTGCAATAGTGAACACTATCAGCAACGCTAGGGCTCCTTCGACACGACAGCTTTAGGCTGCTCGTTGGAGGATATTTTCTTCTTGGTGCGGGGATCAAGGAATTGACCCAGTTCAGTGTACTATGCCGAAAGTATTGAGTTTCTTGCAGCATCTATTAGATGACAACAAGGCAGCTTACACTTTAAAAGTTTATGTTGCTGCCATATCTGCTTATTACGACCCGGTTACTGGTGCTTCCTTGAGGTCTCATGTGTGTAGTTTTCTGAAGGGAGCAAGGCTTTAAAGCCTGTTTGTTCTACTCCGTTTCCTGTGTGGGACTTACCGCTTGTTCTAGAGTTCCTTTGTACACCACCATTTGAACCGTTGGCTGTTTAAAAGTGTCCTTAAAAGTGTCTTTTTTGTTGGCCGTTGCTTCCACTAAACGTGTTGGTGAACTTTATACCTTGTCAGGGAGTGAATTGTGCTTATGAAACAGAATGCTAGTTACATGTAACTGTGGTTCTGTGAATTGCGGATGACCGCCAGAATTTCAAACCGGTGTTAGTTTAGTTTATTTACGGGTCAATGCACATTAATAAACAAATGTAAGCGTTTTTCATCTGTAGACCCTTGACAGAATGTTAAAAGGTCACCCTAAAAACAGAGACAGAGCATCACACATAATACACATCATATGAAAAAAATAAATAAAATAAAATAAATAAATAATAATAATAGTAATTCAAAAAAACAAATTCACACACAACCAGAGAAATCACTATTAAAATACAAAATAAACGTGAATTATCTAAAACAAAGTAAACATGAGAGAAAGGAAAGAGAGAGAGAAAGAGAAAGATGGCAACAGAAAAGAGCAACATAGCCAAGAACAATTAGTAAAAAGAAGTTTGTCAAGAATACAATACTAATGTTGACAGTGCTGAATTGTCAGTAACCATTTTTTAAGATGAGACTGAAAAGAGCCAAAACCATGTAATCGTCTAATAGTTGATGGGACGGAGTTCCATTCCCTTGCAGCTTTGACCGAAAATACAGACTGGCTAAAGTTACTTCTTTTGAGAGGGATAATACAGTCCCCTTTTTCCCCACCCCTTGTAGATCGGTGAGCAGTTGTTCTAATATTCACAAACTGTTTTAGTGGTGAAGACAGGCTATGTGTAGTCTTAAACAGCAGACAAATATGTACATATTTGATCAAGTTATCCCAGCAGTTATTAGCAAGTTGTATTTTTGGTGATAAACATACACACTGTTTTAGAGATGTTTAACTGTAAGCAGCATTGTTCTAGCCAAGCTGCAACATGAACCAGGGATTCTGTAAGTTCATTTGCAACTTGTGACACACTACTTCTGTGTATATAACAGTATACACGGAAGTATTTACTTGGCTATCCGTAACAGTGTCATCTGCATACATTTGAATGTTAGTGTTAGGACAGACAGATGGAAGATCATTGATGTATAACGTAAAAAGTAAAGGACCCAGAACAGATCCTTGTGGAACACCAGTGGATATACTTAGAGGAGCTGACTTATAATTCTGTATACTAACATACTGTGTGCGACCTGACAAGTATGATTCGATCCATCTCAACGTGTGTGGAGAGAAATTAAAACTTAATCATTTAGACAACAGAATTCTGTGGTTTACGGTGTCAAAGGCCTTCCTGAAATCAAGAAACACAGCCCTGACAACCCCTCCTTTATCTAATAGAGACTTAACTTTTTCAGTGAAATAGCAATTTGCCATCTCAGTTGAGTAGTTTGCTCTGAAGCCAAATTGCATTGGATGTAAAACAAAATAACTATTATTCAAATAATTAGTGATTTGTGCAGCCATCAATTTCTCTGCAACCTTTGAGACTATAGGTAAAATACTAATAGGTGAGAGTGAGGAACACCACTTTTGAATATATGCACAATAACAGATGACTTCCAAGCACATGGGAACATCCCCTGAGAAACTGAAAGATTGATAATTTTAGTGATAGGGTTAACTAACGACTCACTAAGCTCTTTAAGCATTACCACATCCATACCAAATATATCCTTTGCTCTGGATGGTTTAAGAGGTGTAATTGTTCTTATGACGTCTAATTCAGAGACTGCCCTTAGAGTAAGGGCTTGTTCACCTGTATTAACTGTATACATTTCTGTATACTCAGGGGAAAAACATTGTGTAATTGTGACTACCGAGTCAACAAAATAATAATTTAGTGCTTCGGCTACATCAGCTGGATTGTTAGTCAGCTTCCCGTTAACCATTAATTCAAGTGATGAACTATCTTTTCTTTTGTCACCTTTTAAGTAGCTCAACTTATTCCAGATTGTTTTTGAATTACCTCTAGCCTCATTAATTATCCTCAGAAAAAAATCAGCCTTTGCTTTTCTCAACGACTTTACCACCTTGTTCCGTAACATAGCGAAATGTTGTCTATCATGACTAAACTTTGATCTATTTGCGGTTTTTAAAGCAAGATCCCGTTTTTTCATTAGTTTTAAGATATCTGAATTAATCCAAGGGACAGTATATTTTTTATTTTTAGGATTAAGTTTACAACTGAAATCATTAATAGTGCTCTCTAATTTTTTGGAACATATTTGACTGTCTTCGTCCTGATCTTTTCCGATTAATAAATCCTCCCATTCAATCTGATGAACTGCCTTTCTGAAATCATCTAGTTTACGTTTTGGAATGCCATAAGAGTCATATTTCCTTCTGAATTAATTGAATCTCTTGCTAGATAATTTTCTGGCCACTAGAATAAAATTGTGATCAGAAAGGCCTGTTAACAAAATAAAAGTTTTTAAAATTCTCTCTGCTCGGTTACTAAAAATTAAATCAATTTGAGAACTTGTTGAATTAGTTATTCTTGTAGGCCCATTAATCATTTGCTTCAGATCAAAGTGATCAGTTATCTGTTTGAGATTCTTTCTGACGGTTTTATCTTCCCAATTGATATTAAAGTCTCCCATTATAATAACTTCTTTGTTGAAATCACACTGCTTTAGTAATTGTTTCAAATTTTCATAAAAACTAATATTAGAAGATGGTGGGCGATAAATTACAATTAATACAAAAGACATTTGTGGTGATAATTTAAGGTTCAGACCAATACATTCCAAGTCCATACAATTTGCCCAGGCAATTTCATTACACTGGATGGTAGTTTTCACATAAATCATAACACCACCTCCCTTAGAATCAACTCTATCTCTCCTAAAAAAATTAAAACCAGGTACTTCTAATGCTGCAGACGGAGAATTTTCATGAAGCCATGTCTCAGATAAACAAAGAAAATCTAAGTTAGAGTCTAGTAAAATTGATGAATTTGATCACTTTTTGATGTAATACTTCGTATATTAAAATGCCCAAGAGACCCTTTGGCTTGACTTTAGGATCCCAAATTGTCCTTGATTGATTTACTGTCTGAAAGAATCCCCATTTCTTATTTTTTTAAATACCTTGATTTACAACTTTACTTTTTTTTACATTTTGCATAGACTTTGCAGACACTTGTGAAGTACCTAAACCAGAGTTAACAGAAATGGAATTGTTTGGTGACTCCAACGGAGCAGAACTCCCCTCACTCCCCATAGGTCCCCCATTACACACTACTTACAGTTGAAAAAGGTGCAAAAAAAAACATTCTATTCTTTTAAAAGAATATAAATGAAATGATTATATCACTCAATATAAAAAATAAACACCTTTCTAAATTTACTGAAACGCTGCATGTGAACCAATTATTTTAGTTTTAGATAAACAAAAAAATAAATAAAATGATCTTACATTTGAAAAAGAGCTGAAAAAGTAGTACCTACCACATCAATGTCCATACCACGTATGAATGGGTTTACAAAAATGCAAGTTTAAAGTTGAAATACAAAAGTGTTTCCTGAAGTGTTTCTCACTCACACCATTGTTTGACAGTCTCTGAGTCAGAGGGGAAGATGAGACATTGTGTATGTTTTGTTAGTGTTGAATTTATTTCAAAGTATAATCTTAAAAGTTTAAATTAGATCTTTTAAAAATAAAAGATGTTTTAAATTAAATTCAATTAATTATTTAAAGTCTTAATAAAAACAAATATTCTACATCGATGGTCTGTGGAAAAAACTTGACTTAAACTTAAAGTTATAGTGGAGGATTTTCTTTTTCCGGGTGGATCATCAAGACTATTGGTCCTCCTAGTTGTCAATCATTCTGGTGATATGTTTACGTGAGGCCGTCGTACGTGCTCGTCCTTAGGTAGTTTTCGCTTTCTGCGCATGCGCACTTTCGGGTGTATGTGTGTGGTGAGCTATGGTTTCAGCCATTCATTGAAGTTCGCCGTTCTCACCGGGTTTTTTCAAAATGTCTGAGGGTCGCAAGAGAAAAAGTGTCTACGAATTATATGACAAGAGAAAGGCCTCTGAAGAAAGAAACAAGACCAGAGTGTTTTTGGAAGAATATTTCACACGCTGGCGTGCGCTAAAAGTACAGGTTGGGCTTCCCACTGATGCCTCAGTCGCGAAGTTTCTACTCGACAGGTAAAGTTTGGCATGCTATTTGGAGAAATCCATTTAAAATCACTGCTAGTAAAAGTTAATGTAAGCTATGATTAGCAATGCTAGTCCTGGCACAAGTCACGCACTAGGCTCGTGCATGCTCTCTCGTGTGCACGTTTAATAGGCGTTCCCTCTCGGGAGCAGGTAGTGCATGTAAATTTTTTCAAAAAGTGGAGAGGGTGGTTCTTTTCTAAAATTCGGGGAAATCCTCCACTATACCTTTAAAGTATATTTTTTAGTTATCAGGGCGCATGTAAAAAAAACCTTTGAAATTTGGGGGGGTCTCACAAGTCATCTCACACATTGTGTGAAATGTTCAATAATTCCTTAAGTTGTATCAGTGAGAAAATCACCACATAGGCCTATCTTCAGAGAGAGAGAGAGCGAGAGAGAGCAACAATGAAGACATTTAGAACCTGTAATGCCTCAGGCCGCCCCTTATTGACGGGACACTTATAAGGTCCTTCTAATCACCACCACATCTTCAGAGAAATAAGTTCCTTGACAATCATTAATGATAGCTTCAAGATATAGGGTGACAGACCAAATGAGCCTCTGTGCATCATGTCACAGCGTATGTAATGAGTCTGCTAACGCCTTTCCAGAGCAAAAGTTTTGTTCGTACTAAATTTATTTCAAAGCATAATAAAATATATATATATATATATATATAAAAATTATATATATATATACTGTATATATATATATATATATATATATATATATATGATCTTTTAAAATGAAAAGATTGTTTAAATGAATTCCATAGCCAAAATTATATTTTGTACTATAACTGCATATTCTATCCCGTACACCTAAACACGACCATCACAGAAAACTGCATTTTTACATTTTCAAAAATAAATACATAAAAATAAATAGATAATTTAATATAATTTCTAAGCTGTTTAGCACACACACACACACACACACACACACACACACACACACACACACACACACACACACACACACACACACACACACACACACACACATAAATATATATAAATATAAAAACACCTTACATTTTCAGAGAGCTGAAGAAGTACTCCCAGATCCTTCAGGGATAAACTACACTGTGAAATGAATGCTTGAGACCCTCACAGAGACGGGAGGAGTTACAGACCAGATGAGCCTCTGTGCATCAATTCACACTTTGTTAATTTAGTCTGTTAACGCCTTTCCAGGGTGATTTGTTTGTTTGTACTAAATTAATTTAAAATATAATCTAAAAAAATGTATATTAGATCTTATTCAATTAATTAAATCTTTAAAGTTTTATAAACATCTTATCTTCTATTTATCTTCCTAGAAGATAACTGTATCCAGCTGATCCCCGATGGTAAAAAAAATGTTTTGCTTAAATTTAACCTAAAGTATACTTTTTATTAAACTGCGTCTGTTCAAAAACTTTAGATTGTTTAACATTTTTAAGCAAAAACTGTGCTTAGTCGTATTAGATTTATACAAAAAGATTAAATCAGCACTTTTGTCCATCCACGTGAAACATGTTGACAAAGTTTGTCACAAGAAATCTGTGTGTGTTTAAAAAAATTAACTGGAAATATTTCATTTATTTGATAAAGATTCCAAATGTGAAGGCATCTGTGTGTTTGATGCCGCACAGATGCAACTCTCACATGGGTTGTCAGATAAGGACTCAACATTGCTCTTATTCTTATTTAGTTTAAGTTGTATCTTTAAGAAAACCAGCACACATTTTCAGAGAGACTAGTTGCAGGGGTTGAAGCAAAAAATATTTTTTAATATAATAATTTTTCCTCGGCCGAACCCCATTCCACAGCCTGTCACACACCCAGTTTAAGAGCAGTTTTTTATTAGGAGTATAGTGAGTACATGCTTTACCTTCACAAATGAAATACTCAAAGAACATTTTCATTTAAAGAAAGGCCATTTTGAACTGCATTTCTATTGTTTACACACTTTATGAAATTTCAATGTTTTCTATCTAATGCTTTTACAAGACTTGACTCTTTGTGATGTCATACAAATAATGAACCATTTGCATAACTTTAACACAAGTTTGTATTTCTCAAATAATAAAAGCCAACAGAGCTTTTGCCGAAAAGTGAGCTAATATCACAAACTATACATAATATAATATCTGTTTTTAACCTAGCCATTATAAATAAATAATATAATGTTATATATATATATATATATATATATATATATATATATATAATATATATATATTATTATTATTTTTTATTTTTTTAACGTCCCTCTTAAGGTGGGGAAATTTGGTGATAAAATGTGAACAGTGGTCATGATAATCTTGTTAATATGACTAAGACTAGTGAAGGAAAATGACAATTGATCAAGAGTGGTTCTCTTGTTTCATCATGTATTAATTTAATATTCATCAGGCTGATAAAAGTAGCGTGAACCTTTGTAGAAATAAGAAAAGTAAATTTTATAAAACAAAGAGATCCAATTAATGGTATTGTGTCAGAATACAACAGGGATGAAGATAGGTTTGATTGTAACTTTTTTTTTTTTACTTTAAAGCATGATTATCCTTGAAAAAGTTGGAAACTAGCATACATATGTAGTGTTTTCACCCATTGTCCTGAACTGTGGGCCTTCTTTAATGGTGTTATTGTGACAGGAACTTTTGAACTTTTTGGAGTATGGTAAAATCCCTATTTCTTAAAAACATTGCAGCAAACATATTTATCATATATCATATCATATTTTTTTGTGTGTGTGTGTGTGTGCTTTATATTTACCAAAAAATTAAATAGAAACTTTGTAGAAACAAGAAAAGTAAAATCATATAGATCTGTTTAATGTGTGTCCCCTTAAAAATTAAAACAATACAAATATTAAAACAATAATCAGTCTACACTTTTTTTCCTTTTTAAAACAAAAAAAAGCATACATTTAATACATATTGTACTCTAGGTTTTTGCAGTATGTATGTATAGGCCTATATATATATATATTTTTTTTTTTTTCCTTTTTTTTACCGCAGGACATCAGAGTCTGATGTGGACATGCCAGGTATAGTCCAGTTGGGTAGTGCACATATTAAATAATACCGTTACCGAAGTGATAAAAGCACCAAATTTTACATGAAGCTTCTTTAGGACCTCCTAAATGATTTCAGCCTAGGAGCCCAGCTGAAATATTGAAATTTAGTGTCAAATCACTTAAAAAACAATATTCATGAAAAACGTTTTTAGTTTTTTTCCTCTCAAGTAAAACTTTCAGGGTAATTGCCTTTTAAGACCAATGAATAAGCTTCCTTTTGTTAATTTGTGCTCAGGCCAGTAGATCTTCCAAATTATAAGTGTAAAACAGAGTGCTAAGACACCTTATACCTAAAAAAAAGGTAAGGGTATGTAATCCTGTTCAGAAACATTTTTTTTATACTGGGTGAAATGGTCCTTCCATTCTGAGAGTAGTCAATACATTATGTGTTCAGAAAAAGGAATAAAAAAAATCTGACCTCTGTAGCAGCTGTAGGACAGTAAAAACTCTGACCAATCACTGCCATTCGGTGCGAATGTAAAGAACCAATCAGATGCCTTCATGTCTCGTGCTGTCACTCACTCTCGCAAACATGGCTACCACCCCTGTTGCTAGATCTGCCCATATGCGCGCGCACCCGTTTGATTTGAGGAGTCAAGAGTCAAGAGATGCGCGGAACCTACGAAGAGTAAAATTATGGCAGAGAAAGAGCATTCAAAATTCAAAGCACCTGCATATTCAGTCAGCGAAGGCAAACAAGGCAAAAACTACTTCCTCGGACCCTGGTTGCCCGCACTCTTGAACGACCTCCTCTGCTTCGCCCTCAACCCCGGACCTGTCTTCGAACCGACGATGAGGTACTTGTCACCGGACTGTAACGTTAGTCTTCATTAGAGTCAACAATGTTTTCATCATGGGAACTCTTACATGCAAAACACCGTATATGTTATAAATCTAACACGAAATTCACCTTCATCACAGTGTAACTGATGGTAATGGAAAAACGTGTATCAATGCAACCTGTTTTTAGCTTTGCCTTATAAATATAGCTCGTTAGCTATAAATATAGCTCGTTACCGAATCAAACAAAGTAGCCTATATTTTAAACTTTACCAGTATCGATATGCTAGCTTGATAGTGAGTACTAAAATAAATCTTATTTGTTTATATTTATAGTGATAAAGTTAGGTATTTTATTACATGTGAGTGATTCTGACATGATGTCACAGTATGTACTGCGCTCCTTCCTCTCCACTCGTCTCAGGTAATAAATGCGTCTTGTTCCAGCCTGAGCGTTTGGCGTCGCGCGTTCATGTGTTTTGGGGGCGTGGCTTTGGAAGGAGCTCAGAAGGGAGGGAGTGGGAGTGAATGGAAATAATGAGCTGTGTTTATTGCAGATTAAAAGGTCTACAGTCACTCGATTTTTATACTCTCTTTTTCAGAGCACTTACATTTTAATTATGTATTGGTATATAAAGACAGTTTAAACAAATTTGAAAATATAAAATTTGATAAAAATCCTACCTACCCTACCTTTAAATGTTAAGAGATATTGGTTTTCTCTTTTATTTTTCAATTCAACTAGGTCATTCATATAGCTATCTACTGAGTTCATAGTTTGGTCATATAGGGATTGTCAAAGTTTTTTTTTTTTTTTTTTCGTCATCTACTGAATTTTTCGTCAACGATACCAGGGACACCGAAACACCGGGGAACATGAAATTTGGTGGGCATGTAGCCCCACTAGACTTTTACGGAAAAATTTCGTTTGGTCCCCGGGGGCCACTCCCCCCCCGCGCTGGGCCACCCCAAACCCAAAAAATGCAGTTTTTCCTAAATAACTACCTGAACCGTGGCACCGAGGATGAAGACATTTTTATGGTATGTTGCTCTTAAGGGCCCACATCAACCTAGCCCATAATCACTCATTTGTGATTTGCGCCCCTCCCATAAAAAATGAAAATGCAATATTATTCTGCTTTAATCGCCCCTATCTTCAGTTGAGATGTTCAGAACTGCACCATATTTCATGTGTATGATTAACTTGACATCCTCTGGGGGTATGCTAAGTTTCGTAGAATTTCATCCATGGGGGGGGGTATAAAATAAATTCATTTATGTGCACATTTAGTGACTGTACACTCATCGGCCTGTAGAAGGTGGTGTTGAGCGAAGGGTTGCTGGTTTAGGATGATACTGTCACACACACACATGCAGGAATACAAACAAACGCAAGCATGCACACACACTGACATCCACACGCACAGCAAACACCCATACACACACATACAAATTCACATGCACAGACACACACACACAAACACACACGCGCACACGCATGTACGCACGCATACATACACGCACAGACACACACACAGACACACACATACACAAACACACACACATACACACACACACACAGACAGACATGCACATACTACTACTTTTTTTAGGTATATACATAAACACGCAATACAGCCAAATTGCTCCACGTCATTTATTTTTGTGGAAAGCCAGTGCAGGCCTGAGCGGTGGTCATATTTTGTACCGCCATGCGGTACATCTAGTTTTATGTTAGGCTGCATCACATCACATTAAATCCTATTTGTGTGTGACATTACATAGCTAGATGTACTTTCAGTTATTTTGGTTGCCTATTGTAGACATGTTGCAGGTCATAATTCGTTCGTTCTTTTATGCTTAATGTCCAACTAAGGAATACACTTGGCGACCTATTAGAGATTCCACAGCACATCAGAACTATAACATCAATAAGACTATTTAAAATAACATTTGCTCGCCATCTAATGGACAGGTATATCTGTGACCACTGAGATGGCTTCATGGCCCCCTCCTGATGCTCATTCTCTTGGTTTGTGTGTTTGTTGCTGTCTTGTCTAGGAGTTTTGTTCTGTATGTGGTATTTATGTTCTGCAGAGCAGGAACCTGCTGAAAATCAGTTTTATACTGAGTCAGGCCCGATTGTCTTTAATCTTTTCCTGTTTAAAAAAATAAAAATAAAAATAAAATTAGAGTGCTCTGGTTGGACGACAGCACTCACTGAAGCAGAAGTAGCATCTTCTGGAAAGGCTGACTCATTTCTGAAAGCAGCACACCTAACTCGCACCAGGCATGGTGCGAGTCATGGAGACCAAGTCACTCTACTGTCACTTCACAATCTACAGCAGGAAGCTTTTAGGCTTATTGCTGGCCACAAAGATAAAGATACCTTTACCTCTTGAGTATCTTGAGGTTCAACGAGGGTACGCTGGCGCGCTTTGGCTGCCGCTCCTCTCACAGTTTGTTTGTTTTTATGTTGACGTGGGGTTTTCTACCTGCTGTTTTTAGTCTTCTGACTTGTTGCAATGTCGCGGGACTATTTTACATTCGTTGGATTATTGCTTGTATCTGCCTGCGTTCTCTGGAGGACCCTGGAGCCTTATCGGAGGAGTTTACCCTGTGGCCTTACTTTGGACTTTCGCTGCCTTGGGACTGTTGCGATCCTGGATCAACGAAGCATGGCTCTAAGGTACACTGCACACCAGTTGCTGAACTTAAAACAAAACTACTATTTACAAAAAGATGCTTATGAACTCTGTCGTAACGCTGGCCTGCTGAGACAAAGACGGTACATACATCGGAGTTTTGGCCGCAGATATGGCCTCTCTTCCTCTAACAACATCTGCGTACCTATGTGTCGCCGTCAGGCTAAAAGCGCATTTCGTACTGGTGCTGTCTTGAGTAACTTATCTTCGTTCATTCGATCAGAGTTGCATTCTGCGATGTGCCAGAGCCCCGTAAATGTTGCGTTGCTCAATGCACGCTCAGTAAACAATAAAGCCCTGCTTTTATCGGATATCATCGCAGAGCGAAAACTGGACTTATTGTTTTTAACTGAAACATGGCATAAACAAAACGACGGTCTCCTCTTCAACCAGATCACTCCAGAGGGGTATGGACTGTTTGATCTCCCGCGACCTACTGGTCGAGGTGGGGGCATTATTGTGGTTCATAATCTACAATCAAACATCAGCGCTGTGAGTGTACCACAGTTCTCATCATTTGAATGCCTTGTTTTGAACCACCAAAGCCTTTGACCACCAAAGGCAAATGAAGCTTTTATGACTGAGTTTGCTGATTTGTTGTCAATGTTGTGTTATAAATTTGAGAGAATCCTCATTCTAGGGGACTTCAACATACACATTGATGAAAATGACTGTGTGATGGCAAAGGACTTCCTATTTTTATTAGACTGTTTTCATCTTAAACAGTTTATCAGCGGCCCTACACATAACAAAGGTCATACATTAGACCTTGTGATTGCAAACGAAGCAATTGTATCACAGCAGTGTTCAGTTGATATTGGTCTCTCTGATCATCTGGCAATCTTTTTTAATCTAGAACTGCCTCTTCCGCCTGTGTCTTCCTCACACTCTGTTCATTTTCGTAAATGGAAATCAATTAATCCGTCAGACTTTGCAGACTCTGTTGTTTCCTCTCTTAGTGGTCTTCCGTCAGCTCCTCTGGAAGATAAGATTTTGCACCTGAATACTGTTCTTGCCTCTAATTTAGATTATTTTGCTCCCTTGAAGTCACGCAGAGTCTCTTTTACTCGTTCTGCCCCTTGGTATAATGACGACCTGCGCTTTAGGAAAGCAGCTTGCCGTAAATTGGAGCGCAAGTGGCGTGACTCGGGCCTGAATGTGTTTTATCAAACCTGGAAAGATCACCTGGGGGAATATAGATCTGCAATTGAGTCTGCCAGATCTGTTTATTTTTCTCAGATAATAGATAATAATCAAAGAAATCCGAGGCATCTCTTTCATACTATAAACAGACTTCTCACATGTAATGTTGGTACCTCTCTGCCTGTCTCAAATCAGGTGTGTAATGACTTTCTTCATTTTTTTAGCTCAAAAATTGACAATGTTTATAAAATCATTCATGCTATACCTGGTTCCTCTTCTGTACTTTGCTTGCCTAGTTTCTCTGGCACATCCTTTACTGCCTTTTCTGAAGTTGACTCTGAGCTGCTCACTAGCGTGGTATCATGTATGAAAGTTACCACTTGCTTACTTGATCCCCTCCCTACAAGCTTGTTTAAATCTTGTTTTGACTCACTGTGCCCAGCTGTTCTTGGCATTGTCAATGAATCTTTGTGTTCTGGTGTTGTCCCAGCAGCATTGAAAACTGCTGCTGTAACACCTGTTCCGAAGAAGCATGATGTAGATTTGGACAACTTAAATAATTATCGCCCGATATCAAATCTTTCATTTGTGGCAAAAATTTTGGAACGTGTTGTGGCTTTGCAGCTACACAGTCATCTCACAGTAAATAATCTTTTTGAGCCCCTTCAGTCTGGTTTTCGGAAATTTCATAGTACTGAGACAGCCTTGGTCAAGGTCACCAATGATCTGTTAATAGCCTCAGATTCTGGTTCTCTTTCTATTCTTATCCTCCTTGATCTTAGTGCCGCTTTTGATACTGTTAATCACAATCTTTTACTCAACCGTCTGGAAACTGTCTTTGGTGTTTCTGAGATTGTTTTAACCTGGTTTAGATCTTACCTCTCTGATCGTAAGCAGTTTGTCTGTATGAGTGGCTTTCGGTCTGAGCTCGGCTCTGTCCGTACGGGTGTTCCTCAAGGTTCAATCCTAGGCCCGTTACTTTTTAGCATTTACATATTTCCACTTGGACTGCTACTAAGATCACTTGGGCTTAATTATCACTTTTATGCAGATGACACTCAGATTTATATTCACTCTAAACCTGGTCAAAATCTGGATGTTCCTTTTTTAACACATTATATTTCTGAGATAAAAACATGGATGTCCCAAAATTTCTTGTGTCTCAATAGTGATAAGACTGAGGTCTTGCTTATTGGCACCCCTCATCAGCTTCGTAAGGCTGGTTCACTAATTTTAAACATAGATGGCTCTGATTTGGAGGCACAGACTAAATTAAAAAACTTGGGAGTTATATTTGATTCTAGTCTGTCCTTTGACTCTCATGTGCGGTACATTGTTAAGAACTCTTTTTTTCATCTCAGAAACATTGCTAGACTCCGCTCTATGTTATCCCTCTCGGTGACTGAAAGGCTTATTAATACCTTTGTTTTTTCTCGCATTGACTATTGCAATGCACTTCTTGCTGGGGTTCCTAAAACCACACTTAACAAATTACAATGTGTACAAAATTCTGCTGCTAGGATTTTGACTGGAATCAGGAGAAATGAGCATATTACCCCGATTTTAAAGTCTTTGCACTGGCTCCCGGTCAGGCTCCGAGTTGATTTTAAAATCCTTATGCTCACATATAAGGCACTGCATGGTTTGGCACCTCAGTATCTGTCTGCGCTTTTAACTTTATACACACCTAAGCTTCACAAGCTGGTCTATTGGCAGTCCCACAGACTCGATTGCGTACTGTGGGGGACAGGGCTTTCTCATCCTATGCTCCTAGGCTTTGGAATGCTCTACCTCCAAATATCAGAGATGCACAGTCTCTGAGTAATTTCAAATCTCTTTTAAAAACGCATTTTTTTAGGTTAGCTTTTACTTGATTTTTTTTTTTTTTTTTTTTTTTTTTTTTTTTTTTGCATCTTGTTGTATTGTTGTATTGTATTTTATTGTAGTGCTGTATTTTAATTTTGCTTGTTCTAGTATGTAAAGCGCCTTGAGAAGCTGCTTTAAAGGCGCTATATAAGAATAAAGTTATTATTATTATTATTATTATTTATCACTTGGAGAAATGACATGCTGAAGAAGAGTCCAACTTTCATGTATTGGGGTCTAATACTAAGATATGAAACCCTCATTCTCATTTTTGTCAGAGCTCACAGAGAGAAGAACTTCCTTCTATATGTAGAAGTTTTAGAAGAACTCATCCCTCTATTTTTTGCCTTGGACCATAGAAACTATGCAAGAACTACAAGAACTATGCATGTCCGTCCACATCAGGGACATGAAGTCTTTGCCCAGCACCATCAAGGATGAGTTTGAAAAGCATTCACACTGGGTTCTCTCAAAGACATACAACAAGTTCTCTGCAATACCTTTCGACCAAGGTCAAGAACAAGAGAATATGATTGTGAAAGATTGCGGTGGTGCAGTTGGTCTCACAGAAAACCCAAATGATTTCAGACAATGGATGATCTCTGGACCAGAGTTGGGAAGATTGCTGAAAGAATTTGAAGAGGACTTTCTTCCTGAAAATGACATAGATAATCCTAAGAACTTCCAGCATCATGAACAGTGTCTTTCCACACAGAAAACATTTCAAAGACATGTAGCCAACCTGTCTGAAACTATTAAAAGAATGGGCAACCCTTTCTTAGATGATTTTAAAGATCTAGTCACTCTTCACAGCCGTAACTGTGCAGATGAATCTGTAGCTAAAACAGAGTTCATCTTATACCCCTTTTCCACCAAGGCAGTGTTGGTGCCGGTTCGGAGCCGGTGTCTACTCGCGAACCAGTTCTTTATGTTTCGACAGCCAAAGAACCGGTTTTCGACCAGGAAAATTGGTTCCAAAGCAGCACCAACTCTTTGCTGGACTAGAACCGTTCTTTTACCACGTCATGGTTACGTCGGGGGCAGGGGGCAGGGTTAGTGTCAAACTTCTTCTCGAACGTAACCTCCGTCTATAGTAATCCAGACGAGCAGCACAAATGTGTTCTAAACGTCTTCTTCTGACCCCAATATAGGATCGCAAAGCCAGGAGAAACATTTGCAGAAAGACGATGTAGTCCGCCATTGTAATTGTTATGCTTGAAGTTGGCGCAAGCGTTTCTAGGAAAGCAGGCTGATCTCATGAAATGGCGTATGTATGACACGCCAATTCGATTTCCATTTTGGGCGTGCTATCAACACGCATAATCGCTTTTCAGCGTGTTTATCAACGCCGTTGACTTAACGTTACATTATAAATATGACCTACCCCAACTCCGTCCCTAAACCTACCCGTCACTGGGGTTAATACCATGTATAGATTATAAATGTAAGATCCCTTAACTGTACTCCCACACCTAAACATACCCATTTTATGGACAATATTAAAATGTATAATCACAATAATTAACCTTACAACACAACATCGATTCACAAAATACACCAATTTTATTAGCTTGATGTAATCCAAACCTTCAGAATCCATTATTTGCAAGAAAAAGATCCAAACTCAGCCCTTTATCCAGTAATCGTCATCTTGACCGTAAACGTCAAACCCCGCGCTTGTTATGAATTCAAATTCAAAAATTGCGCCCTCAAGAAGCGTTACGACAGGTTACTATGGTTACGGCAGTAATATCAAACGCTCATTGGCTCTCGCCTCGCCTGCTTCGTCACAGATTGCGTCATGCACATTCACATTTGAAATGAAGCGCGCACTGCCGCGCAGGCGGCAGCCCTCAGAGCGAACCGAACCGAAGACGGATTAACATTTTCATGGATTTGAATTAATAAGTTAAATTCTGCTCTCATACAAAACCACTGCCAGAGAGGACACATCGTCACGTGAACAACTTTTGGTACCGATTTTGACATTTTCTCATTAAATAAATTATTGTGATTATATTTGTCTGTCTGTTGTTTTTCTTTATAATTGTAGCCTACGTAGTTTTAAGAAATGGTTATGATTAGATGGTAGGATTAGCAAACGTCCGGGGATAATGGTACGTGTAAGATTCACGTCTGAGGCTGTTAAACTGTGACATCTACACGTTTTCCAAAGGGGACCAACATGATTAATTTCACGTACATTTTGCTCCGTTTCGCTCGGACATTTAATGGCGTAGACATACACGCGGAAGATGACGGTTCGTTTCGGCGTGAACATACACGCGGATAGCTCAAAATGCGTATAAATAACACGCCACTTTTGACTTGAAAGTGGCGTGTATGTTTACGCAAAGTCATGATGTCATGTTGCGGAAAGCTAAGACGTAGCCTATAGCAACGTACACAGTGACGTAACAACGTCGTTCGCTGGGCTCTCTAGTCAGTGGAAAAACAAAAAAGGTTCTGAGAAGGTTCGCAAGTTGAACCAACTTTAAACCAGCACCAGTTCCGAACCAGTTCTTTTTTGGTGGAAAAGGGGTATTAGAAGACACAGGCTATATATCACATCAGGGCAAGCTGTATCTTCATTTGGTTCCAGCAGCACCATGAGCAGTTGCAATCATGAAGACACCTGGATTGTGGTTCATATACAGCATGAAGCAAGGAGCAAAAACTGTCCATATGCGTACTGTGGACACTGATGTCATTGTGATTCTTGAAGGTCTATTCCATGATTTACTTGTGATTCAACCTTTGACTGACATCTGGGTGGCTTTTGGCATGGGCAAAAAGTACAAATTTTACCATGTCAATTACATATGTAAAAGTCTGGGTAAGGACAAGTTTCAAGCACTGTTGATGTTGCATGCCTATTCAGGGTGTGATACAACATCTGCTTTCACTGGGAAGGGTAAGAAGTCAGTTTGGTGGGCCTGGCAAGCCTATGATAAAGCCACTGAAGTATTTGCTTCCCTTGCCAGAAATCCATTCCAAAAATTAGATGCTGCTTCATGGCAGTTTCAAAAGCTTGAGAGACTGACTGTTATCTTGTATCCATTGTCTCCATTGAGCTCCATTGTCCAGAAGAGGAAATAACTCCTCTGCCATGGGAGTAGGACAATGGAGAAACTGCCACCCACCCAAGATACTCTACTGCAGCACATCAGATGGGCAGTTTATCAGACTGGAATCTGGGCGACCAGCACACTCTCACAGCAAGGTATTCCTTCTCCAAGGGACTATGGATGGACCAAGGAATTAGGGTCTTGGGAACCAGTTTGGATGACACTTCCAGAAGTCCCCACAGCCTGCAGAGAACTTATCAAATGTTGCTGTAAGGGGGATTGTTCCACCTGCAAATGTGTCAAAGCAACTCTAGACTGCTCACCTCTTTGCAAATGCAACTGTAACGACTCGTAATTATCAATTACAGGGCCAATAAAGATCATATTGCTAATATTTTAACATGTATTGAAGCTTTAGTTATGTAAAAGTTCATAAACATAAATAAACATATAAAAATGTTAACTTTGGGATTCATTTAAATACTTTTTCTTGTGCAGGAACTTGAAAATCTCTGTGTTTTTAAGCATATTTCATTGATAATGTTATACTTCTAATATAACATGTTACAACATTTATTTCCAAGGGCTCCTAGGCCAAAATTACACTATAGACCCTAAGGAAACACCATGCAAAATTTGGTGCTTTTATCACCTCGGTAACGGTATTTTCACTACGCCACCAGACAAGTAGGGATTTGACTTAATCTTTGGTTTTTAAGCGCAACTAAATATTCCCAGGAGAACCATTAACCCAGAAAGTCACAGCTTCTGAAGACCTCTCATATGCAGATTCACTCAGTTGAAAAATGTTGTTTTGTAAATAACACAACTGAAATTAATGGCTACATTGTAGTGTAACACCCTCCAAAATCGTTGGAGTCAAAGGGCATCCTTCCACTTTTGCTAATTTAACGACGGGAAAAATGGTCGGTGCATGGTCTTAAAGGGTTGCCCCTATTCCTTAATAAGTAATGGGTGTGTTTTGGGATTTACGTGCGTTAAACCAATCAGAGTCTCATATCCCATTCCCTTCAAATGCCAGTTGCGCTCGCGCCATGGCAGATTCGCTATTTACATGACGGAATTTGATAGTGGAAAGACTGAACGCTTCTCTAGCGAGGAAACGGATCTGCTCGTGCACGAGGTAAAAGTGCGAAAGCAGACCATCTACAGGACAAGCCGGATTTCACCATATCTTTATGTAAACAATAATAATCTTTTACATTGTAATACTTTTATTTTAAATATTTGGCATGTTGGTGTGCTGCTGTGCATCCATGTGTGTGTAATAAGCAGAGTGTACACACGCTGTGGACCCGCCTATAGGCGCACATTACTAATACGCTCTTTAAATAACAAAAAAAAATTATATTGCGTCATTGACTTCAGACCAGGTTTCAGTTGGTCAATGGCACAGTCTATTGTTGCCTCAAAATAGCAACGTGCCAACAATGCGCCAGAACACACCTCGTTTTCAGACCAGCACACCCATGTGCTCACAAATGGGTGCAAATGCATTTGCTATTTAAACAACGTGGCACAGGACGTGAAAATTATATCTGCGTCGGACTGAAACTAGCAAAAAACACTTGCATTGCGCTTGCCTCTGCGTTGCGCCGGGTGTAAGATAGGGCCCTAAAATTACATACGCTGTGACATGATGCACAGAGACTCATTTGGTCTGTCACCCTATATCTTGAAGCTATCATTAATGATTGTCAAGGAACTTATTTCTCTGAAGATGTGGTGGTGATTAGAAGGACCTTATAAGTGTCCCGTCAATAAGGGGCGGCCTGAGGCATTACAGGTTCTAAATAGCCGCTTTCCGACCGGAGGAACCTTTTCACAGTTCCTAGAACTATTGGCTAAAGTACCCGGATGTCGGCGTGTTCGCACCGCAGGAACTAGGAACGATTTTAGTTCTAGGAACTCTATTTGGAGGAACTAATTTAGGTCCTACTTCAGAGTAGGGTCTAAACCAGCACTATAGGAACTACCCGTGACGTTAGTGTACGCTGATTGACCGAACGCACGCGGAACACCAGCACCCGCCATTTTTAAAACAGCTAGAATGTAAACACACAGATTATAGCCTATATATTTACTCCAGAAACTAACTATACAAACATGGAAAACAGTGATAGATGGGTCTCTAAACCTTTATGCTGAAGAGAAAATCCAACGCAACTTTGAGGGGACCAAGCCAAACATGATTATGTTTATCTGCCCAGCTAGCAACACTGGACATCAACCACACGGCATAGGCTAATAACCTTTTTTTCATATACTGTCTACTTTCTATAACAGTTCTATCTAATAACATATTAAACAGTACTGTTAGACAGATCGCTAACTAATAAACACAGAGAATGCGAGCATTGTTTGCTCTGGCGTTCTCAGCGCCGCCAAAATAAAGGTCTGTCGCGCCGTCAAAATAAAAGTCACCGTGCTTGCGTCACTCCCTTACCCCTCCTACCAGTTCCTATGGCCACTTGGCCAGTGCGAACGCAAACAGCAAAACCGAGTTTGGGGGAGAGTAGTTCTTAGAACTGTTTAGAAGTGGACAGTTCCTAGAACTAAGTTCCTGTAACTACTTGGTCGGAAAGCGGCTAATGTCTTCGTTGTTGCTCTCTCTCTCTCTGTGAAGATAGGCCTATGTGGTGATTTTCTCACTGATACAACTTAAGGAATTATTGAAGATTTCACACAATGTGTGAAATAACTTGTGAGACCCCCCCAAATTTCAACGTTTTTTACACACCCCTCCCCTCTGACTCAGAGACTGTCAAACGATGGTGTGAGTGAGAAACACACGGGTTGTATTTCAACTTTAAACTTATTGCATTTTTGTAAACCCATTCATCCGTGGTATGGACATTGATATGTTAGGTACTACTTTTTCAACTCTCTGAAAATGTAAGATGATTTTTTTTTTTTTTTTTTTTTTTATCTAAAACTAAAATAATTGGTTCACAGCGTTTCAGTAAATTTAGAAAAGTGTTTATTTTTTATATTGAGTGATATAATCATTTCAGTGTAATACTAATTTGAAATGCGTGCGTGTGTGTGTGTGTGTGTGTGTGTGTGTGTATGTGTGCATATTGTGATATGGTCTGTTAAAAATGTTCCTTAATCTCATCATTAGAGAGTGGACCCCCATAAAATATAATGAGATGGAATGCGGATCCAACATGTGGTGTACAGACCCAACCTGATGTCATAGGTCAAAAATAACCCTCATGACTTCAATTATAACATGTCAAAGCTCAAAAATGAATCAAAGGATATTATACTCAGGAGGTCATAGGCCAACATTGGCATTCCAATTATCCAATGGTCATAGGTCATTTTCATCCCCGGAGGATACCCAAGGTCAAAGGTGACACCAATATGGGTGGTCCAGGGGCGTGACAAAGGTCAAAAGGTCACAATCAATCATTTTTGACACATGGTGTTGTATACTAACTACTAAGTACTAGCACACTTGAATAAACTTCTTTTTCGTAAGGGTTCTGACGAGTTTAGTGATGGGAGGAATGTACTTTCTGAAGCTTTGAATCAATTGAAACCATTTGCTTCACAAAATGATTCACAGTTTTGTTTTTTTTTTTTTATATATATTACATGGAGGACATATGCTGGAACCCTACTGTGCTCCAGAGGTACAGTATGTACTGTAAGTACATTTCCCATTTCGCATTTGCACTGCATGCCTTAATGATCAACTTCGATTTATTGATCAGATTTTTTTTCCCCACATGGAATCTGATCTTTTCAATTCTGATTTGGGCCACTTCCATATGTGGTACTAAATCCGATACAGGTCAGATGTTTTGAAATGGTACCTCAGTCTGAACAGTATCGGAAATCATGCGACTTTGACATCAGTCTAGAGCAACGTTCGTCACAATTCTGCTCTCATGATGGGATTCACTTCAAAGATTAGGAAGGATAGTAATGTGTCAGAACTTATATGTATTACAGTGATAGGTCTACTGTATTGTACTGTCGCCTTTGGCTTTTGGCTTGCTTAGTTAGGGACATTTAATATTCAACAATATTTTTGATCTGCCTGCATTGACACCATTATATGAGAACTGAACTGAGCTGGACGATGACATCACTCCAGAGCAGATAAATATAAATAAATGAACTAAATTAATAACTTTTTTACAACAAAAATGAACCATCACTGAACTTACTTAGGCTGGACTATGACACTATTTTCTTCTAGATCTGCTGTACAGCAGAAACAAACTTCGTTGCATTATTTTCCTGTTATCACTGTAAAGCTGCTTTGAAACAATCTGTATTGTAAAAAGTGCTGTATAAATAAAGTTTATACAGTGATACACAGTGACGTTTATACAGTTTATAGTGACTTGACGTGACTATATACAATTGTAATCACGATTTCCTGATATACAAAAATGAATCCATCTGGCCTTCCACACGCTGCAGGTTTCCAGTGCCAGAGGATGCAAAGCAGCGCCAGAGCATCACCGAGCCCCACCATGCATAACTGTAGACAGAGTGTTCTTTTCGGCATATGCTTCATTCATTCTTCCTCCAGACATACCGCTGATCCATAGGGCCGGAAAGTTCCAGTTTTTTTGTTCATCGCTCCACAAAACAGAATCCCGAAACTTCTGTGGATTATTTATATGATTTTGAGCAAATTGGAGCCGACTTTTCTTGTGCTTTTTGGTCAGTAGTGGTGTACGTCTTGGAGTACTGGCATGGAAACCATCTGTGTGTTTAGTATGTAAGCTGAAACCTCAGTGCCTGTTGCCACCAAGTCTTACTGCAGGTCTTTTAGGGCACTTTCACACTTGGTTCGATTGCCTGTTCCGAACCCGAGTTCGATTGCTCCCCCCTCAAAGTGCTAGTGTGAAAGCGCCCTTACAGTCACTCAAGTGTTTTTCTGAACCTGCCTTCTCAGAAATCTGGTTGCAGTTTACAATTTATAGCTTCCTTTTTCTGCCCCGTTCAGGTAGTGTAACTACTGTTCCTTTAACTTTTAACTTGCGAACTATGCTTCCAACGGTGTCTCTAGGAACATTTAGTGCCTTCACTTTTTGTGAAGGGCGATGATGTCTTCTCTTAAGATATCATCTATGATATCTTCTCCCTTTTTGGACCATTCTTTTGACTTTGATATTTGTAACATGCAGTCAAACGTGAAACTCCACAAACCTAGCCAGTTCAGATATTTCATGTTCTAGCTCAACCACACCTGGTGCAACTAATGAAGCCCTTGATTAGTTGCATCAGGTATGCTTGAGACAACACCTGTTTTGCAGATTTGTGCTGTTGTGAGGGATTCTATTCAGGGGTTTGAATAATTTTGAGACTGCAGAAGTCATTAAAAGTTGCATTTTCAGTTGAATTTGGGGAAACCACTTGAAACATTTGTTGTGTTGAGCTATTTCAATTACTTTTTTTTATTTATTTGTTCAGTGCAAACAGCTGAAAGTCTGTACATTTTGCCATAAACCTAATTTGCAATGGGGTTGAATAATTTTGATTACAACTGTACAAGAATCACAACTCATATCATAAATGTTTAAAAACTCTACTTGCTTTAATGTTCTCCATGTTTACTTCCATTTGACAGCATGCTGCGTGATGTCTTTTTGTCGTTCTTTTGCGCATGCGGGTGAGTTCAGGACCATGATCTGTTTGCACTAGAATCTGATATTTGCCACATTTAAAACTATGTGAACAGCTATACAAAAAAAAAAAAAAAAAAAAAAAATAGCCATAGCCATAGCCTATGGAAGTGGCCCAAATCAGAATTGAAAAGATCACATTCCATGTGGTTTGTGCTGTTCACGTTGTCATGAGAACAGCAGATCTGAGTCACATATGAGCATCTTTAAAAAACAAAATTCAATACAATATCAAATTCACACAGTTTCTCTTAGGTTTGGTTTGGAAACTCAGATAGATTTGGTCTCACGGTTTCCAAATCCTTCTAAATTATCTCTTATTGTACATTTACATTGTACATATATATTTTTAGGCAGAGCAAGGCAAATCAAGTTTATTCTAGCACATTTCATGCTGTACATAGGCCTAACACTTAAGAAAATTAGAAGAAATAAAGATGGACATTACTGGTTTTGAATAATTAAGTTAAGTCTCTCATGCTCGCCAAGGCTGCAATTGTTTGCTCAAAAATATAGTAAAACAGTAAAGTTGTGAAATATTATTACAATATTAACTCTTAAAATAGCTGTTTTCTATTTGAATACATTTTAAAATGTAATTTATTTTATTTTCAGCATTACTTCAGTGTTCAGTGTCAGATATCTTATGTGATCAGATATCTCTCATACATTCTGCTGAGGTAAATCAGACAGTCACACGCTTGATAGCTTTTCTAAACAGCCTCTTTACCTTTTCACTTTAACATATTTCCAACCACATAAACATCCGGTTCCATCATGCCAGTGTGGAGAATATTCAATATTCACCCGTTTCCGTGAACGGGGACAATTCATTAGGCACACAGGTTC
This sequence comes from Rutilus rutilus, assembly GCF_951802725.1. Classification (NCBI taxonomy): domain Eukaryota; kingdom Metazoa; phylum Chordata; class Actinopteri; order Cypriniformes; family Leuciscidae; genus Rutilus; species Rutilus rutilus. Next base: position 24,989,355 of record NC_140225.1, on the reverse strand, counting down.
GCTACCACGGAGGACAGGAGACGTGGATATGAATACAAAACACTTTTATTTTCACAACAATAACTATATAAAATGTATAAAAACTGTTGCAAGAGTTTACACAACTTCAGTGTGCACCAGACCAAAAAAAAGGAACTTTCAGGCTGAGGCTTACCAGTAGGGCGGCTAGCTGAGCAGTGAGTATCAAGACCGCACCACTCACACAACTATACTACACACAAACACACTCACACTCCTGCACGCTAAGTGAGGGAAACACAGGTGCCAACCGCAAAACACTCTGTGAAGGAAACACCACCACAAAAATGACAAGGACAGCTAGCTTCCCTACACCGGGGGTCTTCAGCTCCTGAAAGAAAAAAATATATATATATTTCGCAATTAGCCAACAGACACACATTTATCAACAAATTATAGTAGAACAAGTTCAAACCATAAAGGAGGTAAAAAATTGGCGAGTTACTGGCCACAGAAATTAGACAGACTGGTTTACACCAAATTGCCAGTAAAACCTAGACACAAACAGTGGAGCAGCCAACTGCTATAAGAAAAAAAGGAACAAACAAACCAAAAATGTATTTAATTTTCAGCAGCCATTACTTCAGTGTCAGATATCTTATGTGATCAGATATCAGATATTTATCATTCATTCTGCGGTTAATCAGTCTCACGCTTTGATAGCTTTTCTTACTTTTCACTTTAACACATTTCCAACCACATAAACATCAGGTTCCATCATGCAAAACCGTCATTCCAAAATTCCATCATCCACTCTGACATCTTAAAAGATACAGACAATCATTGCACCTGTGCTAAGTTTATCATATATTGTAATCATTGTTCACAACTTATAATATTTACACAATGAGCTAATTGTTTCTGCTATAAATTAGCTAACTGCATGATATATGTACATTTCTGAATTCCATTAGCCTACTTGGACACAGTCACCTCTGATAACAGATCACTCTAAATTGTAATGTAGACACATGCATTTTCTGTAAATCTGCTTAGAAACTATATATATTGTGAAAATAAATGTGAATTGAATTGAATTGAATCATTCTAGTACATGACAATGTCATATTTAGCCAAAATCCTGTAAAACTCTGGAGGCATACAATGAGTCAATATAAATATTTACTTTCTGATTCTCGTGCAACTGACAGACTTGTATCAGAGCTGCTAGCTTCCTGTACCACAATGCAACACAATCTTGTGGTTTTTAACATGAAAATGTATGCCTTCTTGCATACTAGATCATGTACACACATGCACACTCTTCAAAAACGGCCCTTAAAATCTCTTGACAAACTAAAATACATAAATGAAATTTATATTCTAAATGAAATATATAGAGTGTATTGAACATCAGCTTGCTTATTTTGCTCAAGATAAGGATTGATTAAACGTACAGTATGTAAGCTTTTTCGCCGCTAGGGGTCGCTAACCTCTTACAATAACAAAGGCGTAGTTTGATCAAAGAGTATAGAAGTACCAAGAGGCGAAACTCAATAGAACGTTCCATTGCAACAAGCGCATGGGTGCAAGCTCTGCCATCTTGGACTGAACGCAACACAACTATCATAGAATTGACCGATACCTAAATAGTAGTTTCTAGTTTTTAATATCTCTATAGCAGACATCCCAAGTCTCCCGCATATTGATAGCGGCTCCCTGATGCCCGCTGTCGTAGAAATTTTAAACTGTATATTAAACTAACCATGTTTATAACATCTAACCTTATTTAACATCTAACATTGGAACAGGATGTACTGTACGAAACCAATGGAAAACTTGTGTCTTTGACTGTGTGCGTATGTATGTAAAAATAACTTAGTTTTGGGAAATGAAACTAGACAGTCTGTTAGAATCTTGTGATTACAGATGAAGTCACCGCAAGATCAGAGTTTGCTTTACCTAGTAACAGAGGGGTTTGCATATGAAGAACCAATCAAATAGTGGGGAAATTATGTAATGCAGCCTGACATTATGTCATACCTCTATACTATAAAAACTGTTGTATATGTGTTTTACGGTGGGATTCTCAATGGAATTTGCAAGAGATCCTCCGGCCTTGATTCTTCTTGGGAGAGTTCTCTGAGAACTGCTCGAAGACTCTCCCGGCCGTTATTAAAGCATTTAAAGGACAATTGCAGTTCTGTTTGTCAATTTATTCCTGCGCAGGAAGCTAGTTTAGGTAGGAAGCTAGTTTAGGTAGGAAGCTAGTTTAGGAAGTAATTTAGTTTAGGAAAAGCTGGTGATCTATAGAGTGGGGACGTGAAGAACGGGAACCAATAAATGGAGCCAGGTAGTCCGGTGATCTATAGAGTGGGGACGTCAGGGACGGGAACCAATAGATAGAGCCGGATAGTTAGGTTAAGGGAAAATTCCTTCACACCGCAAATTAGCTAAAATCTCCTGGAATCTACAGCGAGCGAGCAAGAGCGCGCAGCTCCAAACCGTGTAGCTGCTAACGTTTAGAGCACACGGCAGAAAGGGTGAGGGAGCGAGAGACCTTGCGTGTGTGTGCTAGTGTGCTCATTTTTTGAGATATCAATCTAAAATGTGGAACACAACTTGTTCTGATTTTTTGCTTTCATTTTCTTGCAGTTAAATATTTTGTAATAAATATATTTTATATAAAATATAAATAATAATATTTTTTAAATTTGTACATTTTAATAAACTCAAACTTATATAACTTTTTTTCTGTTTCACTTTCATAATTTATTTCACTTCAACAATAATCTGGCAAATGTCGTCTTTAAAACAAGACCAACCATATAGGTCTATATTCCAAAGCATTCATGAATTACAACCATTTAAGTTTGGATAACGTTAGTGATTTTCATGTTTATGCGAAAAAAGGTGGGTGACAGTTAAAAGTGATAACAATGAATTAATAAAGCGGTAATTTGCCAGGTTAGGTGTTCATATATCTCTGAAAATATGCGATTTAAAAAGCCCATTTCGAGTCTTGACCATAGACTGTAAAAAATAGGTCTTGACTCAATTTCGACCAAATACATAACGTTAGCAAACTATTACTGTGGTTATGGGATAGCCTAAGTTACATTAACTCACTTTAACGTTAATAAAAACCTTTTCTACTTTACCTCTCTGGATCTTTGGGGAATCTATGAAATGCTAGTTGATTGGTTGTACACTGGTAGTTGTTGCAGTTGATGGCAGAACACTGTTTTCTTTGTTTCCAATTATTTCCAGACATAATGTTAATGCTGTAGCTATACGGTAGTTGTGCTAACGGTAAAGCCGTTGGTTCAGTCCAAAATGGCGACAGCAGCGCCATCTAGCGATTGTTGTCAAAACTGCAACGGAGTTTCGCCTCTTGGTACTTCTATGCGCTTTGGTTTGATGACGCAACATTTGCTAAGAATTATGGATCTTGTCGTCAACGTCAAGCTGACCGATGTAATAATGTTTATGGATGAGTAAATACATCGATGTTTTTATCATGACTGTGATATGAAGCAGATCGGGATTGCTAAGAGACAGCTATCAGCTCCACACGCGACGCGAGTCCCGCGGATATAAAAGGAATAGCAGCTAGTGCTATGGACATTTCATTCAACCGAACTACACGCAAGTGCAGAATTACTACTTACAGGTCAGTTTATTAGACAAATTAAACTTGTGAGGTAACGCAGCGCTGTTTCACTTGGTCTAACATTACACTATCACACTAAACTGCATTTGAATGTGTTGAAATTGATGTTATTCTATGTGTTAGTTTGTCTGTATGAGACTAGCAGTAAGCTAGATCAACATTAGAATAACATACAGATCATCTTCTAACATTTTATCATTGTTGAACTATATAACATTGATTAGTTTTATGTAAATGTGCTCACCTGTTTAATAAAGTACGTGTAGGAGCGGTCGAAGTCTCGGACGTGGAGCTCTCGTTTATATACAGTCTATGGGAGCTCTAGGCATCTCGAAAACACCACGCTGATATTGATTCTCGTTTTAGTTCTCCTTTTTTATCCAAAGTCTGCTTGCCATGGTCCATAATGTTTGAACGAAACAACAACAGCGTGCAAATAGACATTGCGAACTACACAGTTGTCCATGTCTGTCGCCTTGGTTACTATCAGAGGGCTCTGGTTGCTATGGACAAGGCGGATATGACGCCATTGACGGTGACAAAACGGAAATAAAGAAACGTGATGTGTCTTCGAATTAAATTACAAATTTCTCCTGGTTTGAAAGTTGTTGGAAACAGTGGGGATAATGTAAGTACACAACTAAAAAATATACTGTATATATAACAGATATAGTGATTTTTGCTATTTTTAAAGCAAAAAAGTTACATATTGTGCCTTTAAGTGTCATACAAACAAGAAACCATGCTTCTAACCACAGGTCGAGAGCTGGCCACAGGTAATTTCCAACCACACAAATCTGCGATGCTGTTTGGAACTATGGTTTTGGAAAACACCAACTTGTTGAACTCTGCTGATAACGACAACACATGTGACCATAGTTGCCTAATGATGCTTTTGGGAAACGCATAACTAAAAATAACTAATTCTTCTTTCTGGCATTTATGTGCTGCCTGCTTCCACTTAATTTATTTTGTCAACTAATATATAATGTTAAATATTCAATGATTTTTTTTTTTCAGTTGCAGGTTTTTGAAACATCTTACAGTCGAACTGAAAATAGTTGAAGAATTCATTGATTATATCAAATTCAATGAAGGCTGACTAATCTTTAAACTAGGTAGTTATTTGCAACATGCCTCATCCATGAGGATGCAATGATGGAGAACAAGCTTTTGGGGATTTTATGAACCAGATCCAAGCTGTCTGAGCAAATTGAACTACAGAGTGAGCTCCTTTTCTCTTAATATGCTTGGAGTTGAGGAATTAGACAAAATTGTCAAATTTACAGATGATGTATTCCACCACCTTCTTAATTACAATTAAGTACACAAAAAGGGGCTTTCCCACTGGGTAATTCAAGAAACTTAGTTAGGAACTAGCCACCAGGGTGGTTCCCCCGATAACTAAATTCTCCTCTAGGAACATTTTCCTGGTTGCTTTTGCACCGCCAGTAAGCCACGCTTGTTGTTGTGACTTTATTTTGACGACGCTGAGAACACCAGAGCCTGAGCACACAGCTCTCACCGTCTTCATTAGTTTATGATCTGTTTAACAGTTCTGTCTAATACGTTATTAGATACAACTGTTATACAAAGAAAGTAGACAGTTTGTGAAAAAGTATTAGCATTTGCCGTGTGGTTGATGCCCAATGTCGCTAGCTGAGCAGAAATACATAATCATGTTTCGCTTGGTCCCCTCAAAGTCGCTTTGGACTTTCACCTTATACCGTAAAGGTTGAGAGGTCTACAGTATCTATCACGGGTTTCCAGTTAGTTCGAGGAGTAAATATATAGGCTATAATCTGTGTGTGTACACAGCTTTTTTTTAAAAGCGAGAGCTGGTGTTTCACATGCGTTCAGCCAATCAGTGTACGCTTACATCACTGGTAGTCCCTATTGTGCTGGGTTAGACCCTACTCTACTCAGTCGAACACGCAGGCACTTCTGCCATAAGTTCTAGGATCTCCGTTGCGAAAGCCCCAATTAATTGTATTCAGTTGTGTTGTAGGTACTAAAACAATCCAGTAATTTCTAGTAAAACTATGTTTTATGTTGAAAAAATTCTGTGCCACCCGACTGGTTGCTGCCCCCTGCCTGGCCACCCCTGCGAAAATATGTGGCTCCGCCACTGTTCTTGTTCACAGTAATTAAAAAAACTGATTAAAGATTAAAAGATAAGATAAAAAACATTATTGGACAATTGCCCCATATGTGGTAAATGGTGATATGCACTGAGAAAGTACATCACCATTAAACAAAAGAAGAAGAAATATGGACGGCCAAAACGTTTTTAGTTGAAAACATTGTCGTGTAAATTGTCACAAAGTGCAAGTTTTTGAAAATTATACCATTATTGTCTCCGTGTAAACTGCAAAAACTTGAATTTGTGAAAACGGTGACGTGATGCGCATGCGTATTACGTGTTCAGTCTATAGGCTACTCGTGTTTCTTTATAAAGTGACATCACCAACTACTGGCCTGGCAGCATAATGCAACAGTTTTAGTCCTTTTCCCAGATCCGTGTGAACGGGGATTATTTTAAAAACGTTGACACCTGTACTCGAAAAACACAAAGGAAAAGCTTTAGCTACATGTAAGTGACAGGTTGCAAGAGATAAGGGATTAAAACTCATCTGGCCATTGGACAACCTTATTACCTAGCCATTGTGTTGATGTGCATGTCATCACAGAAGAGATGTCTTTGTGAGGGGATGATGAAGATTATGAGGGCATGGAAATATTTATAATAAACACTGCAACATTCCATAAAAAATAAGAATTGTCAATTTTGATTCCATAGTGAATTTAACGCTTCCCAGCCATTGACAGAATTTTCCAGCAATCCATGTTCACTGTTATACAGTAGATGGTGCTATTACTCATCTTCTGAAAGAGTACAGAATCTCCGGATCCAAAAACATGCAAAGAAGAAGCAGAAACAAGCGAAAGAAGCATTGCTTACGCACATGTAAACTAAAGTGATCATCAAACATTAAACATCATATAAATCAAAACGTTTCAAAGCTGCCTCACTTTAACGAATGAAATATTGAACCCATGAATATGTAAAAAACTGTTCCAGCTTTGGGGGTGTTAATGGGCTCAATCTACTTCATTTTTAATCATCGTTCTGTATCCGTTCCGGACGTAGTCTTTGACAACAATGAGAATTTTCTCAGATTTTTGTTCAAAATGTTGCTTTTTTTATGAAGCCCACATTCAAGTGTTGATTAAAAAAAGAATACATGAAGCTAGAATTATTATTATTTATTTATTGTTTTTAAAGCAAAGGCTCTGTGCTTTGATACATTTTATGTAATGATCAAAAATGATGGTGCTGGCTGGCAACTTAAAAACAACAACAACAACAACAAAAATGTTTTTGTTTTTTTAAGTTGCTCTATAGGCAATAAGAAATGGAACTAAATTAAAACTAACCTAATTATGTTTCAGCTAAATTATAAAGCACTTAACATAGGGCTATAGAATATACTTACACTATATGATAGTACATTGCACCAACTACTTTGGATTATACAGTATTTGTGTGATGCTCATACATGGCTGTGAAGCTATATGAATCCAGGGCTGATTTTTTGTCCCAGTCCATCCCTGGTAATAACAATATGCTATTTGCGCATGAGGTAAAGGTACCCTCGACACAAAACACTAACTATTGTATGTTCTTTATTGTCTCGTCCTTTATTTTACACCCGGGGGCATGTTGAAGCCCAATGGGATTAGTACACTAAATAGGAGAGAGAAATATAATCATAGCAATATATGGGTGTTCCCTATTATGTTGGTTTAGGATGTCTCTGGTGCTGAGATGGGTCATTATGCTTTGTACCAGGATTTAAAAAAGTGTTGTAACTTGGGCAGAAGAGTCCATAGAGAAGGGAAGTCACACACCTCCCGAAGCCTGAAAGGGACCCACTTGCTCTGTATCCCAATGTCAGCCTTATAAAACAACCAGCCATCTGTCAGATATGCTGTAAGTACTCATTTAAATTTTTCATTTTCTTTAGTTTTTTCTTTTACAGTACCAATGGAAATTGTTAGCTTGTATCTGTACTAAGTACTAAGCGCTAAATATGTGTTAGTGAAGTGAAGTTATCACTCATGATTTATTTCCAGACAAATATGGAATTGAGCAATTTAACCTACTCATACTGTCATATGAGTTCTAGATTTACATTCTGATACACATAAACTATTTCTCAATATGAATGTTCTGAATGCGGATAAAATTCAATTTGATATATTGATACGGACAGTCTAGGAAGATTTAAAAAAAACAATTTTTATATTCTGTTACATAACAAATGGTCTTAATTGTTTTAATGGTTAATTTTAGTTGAAACATAATTCCAATCTGTAGCGGTAAATGTGCCTTTTGGGCTGTGATGTTCAGCATTGATGTGATGTTGAGAAGGACGTTCTTTCCAGTAAATTCTCTGTATGCTACACGTCTTGACGTAATTTGAGTCTGACACACACACACATTTCTAGAGATACCATCAACCAGACAATGGCTGAATCTGACACACAGGGAGGTAAAATATTCAGCATGTAATATAGTCAGAGATCAAGGATTATCATCATCATTTTTCTTATTCAGGGCACAATTCATGTTGACTTAAGTTACCAAACTTGAGAAATTCTTTATCTCACACTGTCTATTTTCTCAATGATAACAGCCATTATTTAATATAGAACTCTCCAAACATAATCAAGGCAATAAATGAACACAATTTTTAGGAACTATGCTATAATCAGATATACTATAATCTGAAATTATTGCTTCTGAAACAGTAGGATGACTTAGGTTTCTTTGAGTCTAATAAAGTTATTTTGATTTGGAATAATTAGGTCCTTTGAGCATATCCATCCCTTTTTGGTCTCATGAAATGAGGCTTAGGACAAAGTAACCACATTACCTCAGTATTTGTTATGGGTACACTTGTTTGACTTGATAGATGTAACTCTATAGATGTAAAGATATACACACATATAGGGAACCGGTAGGAATTCACCTAATTACTCGCACCAGGAAGTTGTGAGTCATTGTCAGGGATAAAAAAATAAAATAATTACAAAATAATTTATGGTTTTTTAGTTTCATTTTGTGTGTATCTTTGCACTGAGCTGAGGTGCTAGATTAATCAATAATAATGGACACAATTGAAATTCACAATATGTAGCTTTTGTGTTTTCTGAGGAAAATGTTTGGATCAAATGCGAGCGAAACAGTGACACATAATGGTCACTGCACGGTCACAAAAGCTCATGGAATTATTAACTTAGCAGTGAGTTGAGTCACTGGGGCTGCTAAAACTCCTTTGCTGGGGAATGCATCTGTGTTCACTGTATATTCATATTTGTTGACCTTCTTTTGCAGTAATCTGCTGCTGGACCTTCTGTGCCTGTGTACTGTGTTCAGATACACAACTGCAGGTGAGTAACAGTTCAGAGTCTATGATTAATCAACTCACAGCACAGAATAGAGTCACTTATTGCCAGACTAACCGATCTCTTATCAATTCTGTCTACACAGTTGCAGATCTCAGTGACTGTGCAGCTGCAGGCACCATATGCCACACCAATGCAGATTGCTACAAAGCACGTGAAGAAAAGTTTGTCTGCATGTGCCAAATTGGGTACCGGGGCAATGGAGTGCAGTGTCTGGACATTGATGAATGTACTACTGGTCTACACAGCTGCCATGGAAAAGCAATCTGCAGTAACACTCTGGGCAGTTACACCTGTTCATGTCAAAATGGTTATTTTGGTGATGGTTTCCAATGCCAAGATATTAATGAGTGTCAAAATAATAATGGTGGCTGCCATGTCAATGCGCTTTGCACCAACAGAGATGGAGGAAGGGACTGCAGTTGTAGGTCTGGTTTCAGTGGAAATGGATTTCAGTGCACTGATGAAAATGAGTGCGCAAGACCAGGAATCTGCCACTGGAATGCCACTTGCACAAACAACCCTGGATCCTACATGTGTACATGCAATACTGGCTACAAAGGCAATGGAAATTATCTCTGCCTAGACATTGATGAGTGTTCAGAGACTCCTAATGTATGCTCTGCTTTCTTTGGGTACAAAGGATGCAAGAACCTCCCAGGAACCTACACCTGCCTTTGCAACAGTGGCTACCAAAGCAATGGACAGACATGTGAGGACATCAATGAATGTGAAATCAACATTTGCAGCTCATTTGCTAATTGTACAAACTTGCCAGGATCTTTTCGTTGTACCTGTCCTGAAGGATTTGCAGGAAATGGCTTGGCATGCGTGGACATTAATGAGTGTGATAGAAAGAACAACTGTGACCCCAATGCAATATGTACCAATTTGCTAGGAAGCTACGAATGTTCCTGCCGCTTTGGCTTCTTGGGCACGGGTACACAGTGTACTGACATTGACGAATGTATCACCAGTAACATTTGCCCAGACAATGCTAAATGTGTCAACACAGCAGGTTCATTCTTCTGTGACTGTGGTCAAGGCTACAACTTTAGTCGAAACCAGTGTCTGGATGTGGATGAATGTGCCATAAAGCATTGCAGTCCTTACGCCTCTTGTGAAAACTCACCTGGTTCATTCATCTGCTCATGTCTTGCTGGTTTCGAAGGTGATGGATTAGTATGCAATGATGTGGATGAGTGTGCCATAGAAAAGCGGTGCCATGTTGATGCACTCTGTATTAATGTACCGGGAAAATTCAACTGCAGCTGTATGGTGGGATATACAGGGGATGGTGTGTTGCAATGCATAGATGTGAACGAGTGCCTTTTTGATAATGGTGGCTGCAAAAACAGAGCAACATGTGTCAACAGTAAGGGGTCTTTTTCTTGCCTTTGCCCCCCAGGCTTTCAGCTAGTCAATCGTACCACCTGCCAGGATATAGATGAATGCCAGCTACCTGAAAAGGCTTGTGGCACCAATGAACAGTGCTCAAACATGGAAGGGTCATATGCATGCCAGTGTAAAGCAGGCTTCAGTCGGATCAGTGATAATTTAGACTGCTCTGATATTGATGAATGTGAAAATCTGAAATCTTGTCACCAGAATGCCACATGCTTGAATTTAGCAGGCTCCTTCTCATGTACCTGCAAAAATGGCTTCTCAGGAAATGGTGTAACATGTGAGGATATAAATGAATGTGCAATCAAGGATATGTGCCATCTACATGCCAGTTGCTACAATTATCCTGGAGAATTTTTGTGTACATGCCACCGGGGCTTTACAGGAGATGGTTTCACCTGTACAGACGTAAATGAATGTGTCCTTTCCAATTATACTTGCCCAGATATCTCTGTATGTGTGAATTCCCCTGGAGCATATATCTGTTCTTGTCTGAATGGCACAGTAGCATACAACAACAGCTGTGTCCTCCCTAGTCGTGAATGCAATCCTGCCTGCCATACACATGGACTTTGTCATCCTTCACCTTCAGGGTATCAGTGTGTGTGTGATGTGGGATTCAAAGGGGATGGACTCATTTGCTCAGACATTGATGAATGTAAAGAAAATGTGTGCCCAAAGAAAGAGACACAGTGTGTCAATAAACCTGGATCCTTTGACTGCGTGTGCAAAGTGGGTTACACTCTTAATGGAACAGAATGCATAGGTATGTGCAATTCACATGTAATTTTTAAAATAATTTATATTTTCATAAGCCAAGGTCATGGATTCAGTTTTCCAGGAAATGTACAAACTAATACAATATTTACCTTGAATGCAGTGCACTTTAAGTCATTTTGGATAAAAGTGTCTACCAGATGCCTAAATGTAATCTTTCAATCTTCTCTTTTCATGTTATTCTTGTTCCTATCTTACAGATGTGGATGAATGTGAATCTGGAGCCAATAGCTGCAGCAAGCTTGCACAGTGTGCCAACACCATTGGGAGTCACCTGTGCTTCTGTCGCAATGGCTTCACTGGGGATGGAAAAAACTGCTCTGGTAAGTTTTTCTCCCTTTTCAAAATTAATTTGTGCATATCTTTGCTTGCTTGAGGACTCTCTTCTCAGTCTTTTAGGGAATTTTTTTTTCCTGACCCTGTCCCATTTTGGATGACTTATAGACATTAATGAGTGCCAATCCCAACATGGAGGATGCCATCCAGCTGCCAGATGCACTAACTCCCCTGGTTCCTACAAGTGTACCTGTCCCTTTGGCATGACCGGGTCTGGGTTTGATTGCCAAGATGTGAACGAGTGTAATGAAAACACAACTTTGCCTCATAACTGCAGCCTTCTCGCCATGTGCAACAACACCGAGGGCTCCTACATATGCAAGTGCATGGACGGATATCGGGGAGATGGGTTTACTTGTGAGGATATGGATGAGTGCTTGCTACCTTCAATCTGCAGGAACAACATGACCTGCCAAAACTTTCCTGGAACATATACCTGCACATGCACCATTGGTCTGGTCTATGATCTGGGTACCTGCGTGAATGAAAAGGACTGTAAGAATGTAACAAATGCGTGCAACACCCATGCTGAGTGCAAACACATCCGTGGGTCAAACTACTGCTCCTGCATTAAAGGGTTCCTTGGAAATGGCAGAGATTGCCGGGATATAGATGAATGTTCACAAACAGGAGCTTGCCCAAAGTTGTCCAACTGTTTCAACACAGAAGGGTCCTTTCATTGTGACTGCTGGGAAGGTTACCAGTACAATGGGACACACTGTGAAGACATAAATGAGTGCAGTGTAGGAAACTTTATTTGCCCAGACAACAGCACATGCTACAACAAAGAGGGAGGGTATAATTGTTCATGTGACAATGGCTTCCTCTACCTTAACAACTCTCTATGTTTGGATGTTGATGAATGTGCCACAGGGAAAGCACAGTGCCCAAATGCTTCTAACTGCCAAAACACAGTGGGATGGTATTTTTGTGAATGCTGGGATGGGTATACAGGTAATCAGACAGTCTGTGAGGATGTCGATGAATGCCTGAACAATTCTGTATGTTCAGACAACAGTATGTGTGTCAATACTGAAGGTTCATTTCTGTGCCTTTGTGATGATGGATTCTCCTCTAATGGTACCAGTAGTACCCAGTGTGAGGACATAGATGAGTGCTCACACCCAGAGTTTGGGCCACTCTGCACTTATGGGACTTGTATTAACACAGTTGGCTCATTCCACTGTGTTTGTGACATGGGATTCTGGAGCAATGACACTAGATGTCTTGACATAGATGAGTGTTCAGGATCAAAGAATGAATCCATATGTCAACCTCACTCTACATGTGTCAACATCCCTGGGTCTTACAAATGTAACTGCAAATTGGGTTTCCTTCTAAACAGAACAGAGTGTCAAGACATTGATGAATGTCTGGCAGACGAAAGTCCCTGCACTGCCAACGCTGTATGTGTGAACTCACCAGGGTCTTTCCAGTGTCCATGCACATCTGGTTTTGAGGCCCAAGGCCCAAAGTGTACAGATATCAATGAATGCCTTTCAAACAGAACTTGTCGCCCCGATCAGGTGTGCATGAATAAACCTGGATCATACCGGTGCTCCTGTCCACTGGGACATCATGAGGAAAATGGTACCTGCGTAGACAACAATGAATGTGCAAATAACACTACCTGCCACACCTTGGCAAGATGCTGGAATACAGTGGGGTCTTTCACATGCCAGTGTCGCTTAGGTTACGCTGGGAATGGGACATACTGTAAAGACATTGATGAGTGTTCCACATCGTCCTTACGTTGCCACAAGTCAAGCCAATGCATCAATACCCCTGGGTCTTATGTATGTGTATGTGCACCAGGTCTTATTAGATTAGGGTATTTTTGTGTGGATCTAGATGAATGTCAGTCTAGTAGGGGTGGATGCCATCCTGCTGCCACATGCTACAACTCTGTAGGTGGGTTTCAGTGCAAGTGTGGCAATGGATGGGATGCCTCAGTCAGAAATGGGCAAGGATTGGGTGGATGCATAGACCGGAATGAATGTCTTTCACCTTACGTATGTTATAGCAACAGAACATGCACCAATTTAATAGGATCTTACAGCTGTGCCTGCTCTACTGGAGATACTGACTGCCCACAGCTGCCACAAATGGGTGGGGTACTTTATTACAGTCATGAAAAATAATCTATGTAAAATTATACATCTATATTTTTTTACACCTAAACTTTATTTCTTATTCTCTCTCTCTCTTTGTGTTTTTAATATGTAGTATTCACAAATCACAGGAATAATTTAGTAATTAAAGAAATACTGAAAATAATACTGTTGATGCACTAAATTCTCACTCACTTTACATGAAGACTCCAGTTATATCAGGACTCCCTCTTAATGTTGCTCATTTATGTTGGGAGTTACTCTCTTTTGGTGACTGCCATTTTGATATCACATGACCATCCAACCAGAGTTAATAAACATAAGCTTAAAACAAACTCATATCAAACTCTCTGGTTAACCTAAATGCACAGATTATTATTATTATTATTATTATTATTTTGGTGACCAGAAGGTGTTTTTATGACATCTACCAGTAGTGGCTAACTGCTCATGCTAACCAGCCAAACCTTGTCCCCTTTGGGTGCATTTTGTATATATTTTACAGAAAGTTACCTGTATCCATTTGGAGAGGAAGTAGGTGATGCTGAGTTACCAATTACAGTGGCAGATGGAAATTCACCATACATCACTCCTCCTGCAGGCTTTCCATTCATGGGCAAACTATATGAGCGGCTGTTTGTAAGCACATTTAACTGTTCACATTTTAATAGCAATTTAATGGTGAGCAGGCTAATCTGAAATGTCAAAACTAATAAACCATAAATATCTCAGGAAACATTTGGGCTATTTACAATTATAGTCTTACCTCTGTTTACATTTTAAAAGTTAATAGAGTCTTGATATATGAACTTTTTCAGTTTTCAGATAACGGCTTGGTGCAGTTCCAATCAGTCAGTGAGAATGAGAAACTGTTGATCCCTGCTCCAATCCCAGGGGGTTTCCATGGTAATGAGGGTCTTCCCATGTTGGCAGTGTTTTGGGATGATGCAGACCTTACACTCGGAGATGGAAGACTGCTATACCAGGTTAGCATTGCAATAATAATGCAAAATTTTGTGGTCTTGCTTCTACTATTATATATATTTTTTATTTATGATTTTTTAATTAAAAATGTATTGAATGTATTGAAATGCAGTTGAATGACCTGGTTTTAAAGGTGCTCCAGGAAAAGAATTACTTTTTCAAACAGGTTTCACAAACATTTCACCTGTCTGCCAGTGGTTGTACAGATAGTCTCACCCTAAACACAGGTTAAAAGGTGAAAAGAGCCACTGTGTTTACACTTTTCAGGAGACTCACTATGCAAATGGTGTGGATATTGTTTTCTATGCACGTTAAATTGAGATTAACATAACAAATCTTAAGTTTTACTTAAGTGAACATTTCCCTATTTTGTAGAAGTACAACCACATCTTCTTGCGGTAATTACCCTGTTGACAAATTCAGCATAAACTCAACATGAAATCCATTTTGGTCCAGGCTGGTTTACGCTGCTTAAAGCTGGTATAGTGCTGGTCTAGCTGGTGGCCCACTAGCAAAGCTGGGGACCAGCAACCAGCATCCTATGCTGGTCCCAGGATACAAAACATATCTTATGATCAGTGTTGGGAAGGTTACTTTGGAAATGTAATAGGTTACAGATTACAAGTAACTCTATTTAAAATGTAATAAGTAGTGTAACTATTTCAATTACTTTATTAAAGTAAAGTAACTGATTACATTTGATTACTTATCTAAATTTCTTACCAATGTTTTCAACTGTTAATCATTTTCAAACATTTAAATCAGACAGGGTTAACCGTACAGTAGTACTCAACACTGATTATTGTCAGACTTTCAAAATCCTTCATCTCTTCAATTAACCACAAAATCAGACTTGACCACCTCTTTGCTTTGAGATCGTTCTGAGGTTAAATGCAGATATCTGGATGAAATTATTTTTAAATTGCAGCAATGGAATGCATTTTTATCACTTGGTGGCACCTCTCATAGAGGTTGTAGCCTAAATCTTTCATCGGCAACGTGGTGCGCTGCATATTCAAACAAGAGAACCAACCAAAATCATCAGAATAGCATCATTTAACTGAACAGCCTTTAAATGACAGGAGGCATCGTGCACATCAAAAATAGATGAAAGCAACACATTAATATTATTCAACATATCCTAGCTTTTTACAGAAAGTATTCAGATGTAATCCCCTTTGTAATCATTGACATTTTCATAATTAACTGTAGACTTTATTTTTAATAAATTGTATTTATATATTATCTATATATTATTTTTTTTCTCTGTAACAGATTACAGTTACATTTATTTTGTAATTCTAAATTATGTAACTCCATTACATGTAACTAGTTACTCCCCAACGCTGCTTATGCTGTTGACTAGCAATGCTGGATTTTTCAGCAGGGTACCATGAAGGAAATCTTGAACATTCTCCTTTTCTGTCCAACAGGAATACAGTCTGCTCAGTATATCTGACATCTACGCTGAGACAGTATTCAACCGAACAGCACAAGATGTTAACAGATTTGAGACTCAAAGGGGCAACCCCCCCTTTACTCCATCCTGGATAGTAAAAATCACATGGGATCACGTTTTGCCTGTGTCCTACCAAAAGCTCAACTTGTCTGAGGTGATTATTATTTTTCTAAGCAATCGGTTGTATTATTTTTGCCTGGAAGATGATCAAATTGGTGAAAAATTCCATAAACCTAAACATGAATTTAAAGCTAAATCAAATCTAGACGGAAGAATATCATAGAGACTTGGAAGCAGACTCCTTTGACTTGGGCCAAAAATTAAACACATAGGAGCCAGAACACAACCACACTTATCAACATTCTGGCAACCAACCACATATGAATTTAAAATTACATCGTAAGGCAAATGAGGAAATAGAAAAGCATAGTACAGAACATTTACATGCAACGTTATTTCAGGCAATAGAAAAAAAAACTTGTGGGTTATAGTCTCATTTTACAGAAAATGAAAGACACACCCTTTCTCAGTCTCACTAGTTCCTGATATGGGTAGTAAAAAGATGTGCTTGGTGTAATGCACTGCTGTTGTCTCCACCCTAACCCCCACTCTCTGCCCTAGTTTGTATTGTTAGCCAAATCAAGAGTTTTTGCAATGACTAAGGCTCTGTTTACACCTGGTATTAAGAAGACCCAAATTTGAAAAATGTGTTTTGGTCGATCAGATCACAAGTAGAAGAGGGAGACTTACCCATTTACACCTGGTGCTTTAATCTATTTCTTTTGTCCACTTTCACCACTTTTGTCCTGATTTCTTTGAGTGAGTGTCTATGGGCAGGTAAATATATGGGCTTTTTCAGATCTTTCGATCTAATGGACAAAATAAGCTTGCGCAATTTACACATGAACGCGACCGGAAACGACAGAAAAATATACGTAGAGTAGCAGCTTTCATTTCTGTTCTGACAGCCGCAAGACCAAAGCCGAATGTGGTGAGTGCATGTTAGAAATCAGGGATGGTGAGAGAACATAATGCTTGGTAAGTTTTTCAAATTTGGGTCTTCAGCCGACAAATTCTAAATCCCATCTGGCTTGCATGCTACTCACCATTATGTACGCATTAATTCAGCAGGGGGAGAGTAGGCGGACCTTTGCAGCTGTTCGAACACATTCGACCACATGAGCATTTACACTAAGAAAGCAATCCGGTCTAATGCGTTTTCGACTACCTCTGACAGTGATCGAAAGTGGACAAGCTCAAAACCCCATTTACACCTGTATTTAGCATCATCCACTTGTGATCCGATTGACCAAAACGCATCTTAATACAGGTGTAAACAGGGCCTAAGAGGTCATTCACACAGGTCGCGTACAAAATGGAACAGACCAATGGGGTCTTGAGACACATTTTCTAAAGTTGACATACTTTAAACCAAAACTGAAAAAAACAGTGCAAAGATCGTATGTAAACGGCTCTTTAAAGCTCATCTTAGTAATAATCATCCTAATGTCATTCGCAGACCAACACCTTCCAGAGCATTCTGACCACAGATGGACTACGTTCATTTGCTCTGCTCCGCTACAGTGACATGAACTGGGGTCCAGGACAGAGGACGGATCATAACGCTCTTATTGGCTATACTGATGGCAAGAATAACTTCCATAATGAGATTCCAAAGCAACCGAACAACCTGTTTGGCCCAGGAGGGCGCTATCGTCCCCAGACTGTCACTGGTAACACAGGCAAACTGGGGCAGCTGGTGTATGACCTGGCAGGATCTAATGAAATCAGTTCAGATCCTCAGAGGCAATGCCAGATATGGGCCTTCAACGAGCCAGATCCTAAAGAATGGGCATTAGGACTGGCACCATGTCCCTGCACCCGTGTTCAGGCACAGGAGGATTTGGCCTTTGGCCCTGAAACTCTTCCATCAGAACAGATGGCACATGTGAGGGATCTGAGATCTCTTAGGTGGGGTGGCAGCAGGAGCCGTGTCTTTCAGTCCATCCTCTTTAACAAACAAAAGGCAGGAAAGAGATGTGTGTATGATCCAGAGGGCCCCCTGCTGGCTGGATACAGTGAACGGTTCTTTACTGAGGACAAGACACAACTACATATAGGTAAAGCCATTCCAGATATATTTTTCTTTTATGAAGTTTGCAAAGGCATTGTGAGTTGAACATGTCAAATTATGGTCTTGCCTGATTTCTTTCTATTGATTTGATTTGTTTCATGCTGTCTTTGTTTCTAGACAAGGATCTATTACCATTCCAGTGGTGCTGTGTTCAATCCCCTCTGTGTAATATTTACTTGGCAAAGAGACCACTAGATCGGTGCCAAGGGTATAGCTGGAGCAGCTCTGACAGCAGTATACCTGGGAACAGGGGAGCACCAGGCATTGGTAAGGGCTTTAGGCCTTGCTAGCTCCCTTATGCATGACTACCAGCGGTATATTTGATTTGATTAGGGCTCCTTACAAAATTATGTAAAGCATCAAGAAATCTGATATTTAATCACAATTTGGTGAAATCGGTTTGAATTATTATGGGGCAATTTAAAATTATTTTCAAATTGTAGAGGCACAACACTGAAACTAGACTGGGGATCTGAGTTTGACAGACTTAAGAAAGTAGTTCAGGAAGTGTACTCTGGAAAACAAATCAACATGCAATACATTAAGCATGATAGATCATTATTTGGGATGCAAAATATTAAATTTTGACTGGTACCGATAAGCAAATAATTATTGTCATGTTATGGGCAGTAAATGATTATTGTGTGAGATTACGAGGTGTTAGTGAGGCCAGCAGGGGGTGCTCACCCTGTGGTCTGTGTGGGTCCTAACACCCCAGTATAGTGATGGGGACAATATACTGTCAAAGAGCACCGTCCTTCAGATGAGACATTAAACCGAGATCCTGACTCTCTGTGGTCATTAAAAATCCCAGAATGTTCTTCTGAAAAAAGAGTAGGGGTTTAACCCCGGCATCCTGGCCAAATTTGCCCATTGGCCTCTATCCATCATGGGCTCCTAATCATCCCTATATACTGATTGGCTTCATAACTCTGTCTCCTTTCCACCAATAAGCTGGTGTGTGGTGGGCGTTCTGGCGCAATATGGTTGCCGTCGCATCATCCAGGTGGATGCTGCACATTGGTGGTGGTTGAGGAGATTCCCCCCTTCCATATGTGAAGCGCTTTGAGTACCCAGAAAAGCGCTATATAAATGTAACGAATAATAATTCTATACTGCTGTCTAAAAAAAACAAAAAAATCAAACACTAAGTAAAAGCTACAATCAATTATTTTAAATTCTACAAATTAATTTAGGCATCACACCATTATACAGTATGAAAAATGGATATTCATTTTGAGATTTGCTAAAGATTAAATTTAAAAGTGTTATTAAACTTATAATGTTAACTTTTTGTTTGATTACAGCAAAGTTAATCTAAACGTAAAGGGGCAAATGAGCATGCTTAACCAATATTGTACCTATATTTTATGCAGCAATAATTATCATAAATTCCATAATCGATGCATTGAATTTTCTTTGTCCCATTTGTTCATTTTTACACTCCCAATGACTACTGATTGATTGATTTAATATAAAAAATAATTAATTTGAAGCTGTTGACAAGGAAGTTGCTTGTCTGTTCCACTCTCTGCTTTCATCCAGGCATGGTATACGGAAGTCTTCACTTTATCACCTTCGACGGAAGTGAGTATTCCTTCAAAGCCTTGGGTGAGTACGTCATAGTTCGCCTCTCCACCAGCACGGGATCAAACGTCTTCACCCTGCAGGGACAAACAGCTGCTCTAGTGGTCAACGGACAGCCCACACTTGTGCCTGCTCTGGTACGATTAGCCGCCTTCTTTCAGGGTGCTGGAAAGGTGAGTTTGACATTTGAAACATAAAATGTAGATAAATACATGCATAAATGAATGTGCCACAATTTAGAGATTGTAAATTGATTTCTTGAAAGGTGGAGTGGCAATGTGCTGAATCTGGAAATGGTCTTAAGGTCTTGGTCAATGATGTGGTCATTCCTGTGTCTGTTGGTAAGAACGAATTTAAAGGTTTTCAAATGCTCAGGCAAAGAAATAACACCGCTGTCCTTCTATTTACAATACTAGTCAAAAAGTTGAAAAACCTGCTGTTTTTCATGCCTATAAAATAACACAAATAGAATATATTTTTTGTATTATTTTTTGTTTCCATCCTTCCAAGCTCTTTCCTCAATGCTTTTTCTTCACTGTCAAGGTACAACTTATCCATTAAAGTCTTAGTTTTGCAAAGAAATTCTTACAGTAAACTCACAATTTAGATTCAAGTTCAGAGAAAAAAAAAAACCCTGTCAATTGGTTGACTGGTTGTGTGTGAGTGTGACTGGTTGTGTGTATAAAACCTGATAACAGATAAGACTAAATGGAAAGGTGTCTGAACATCTTGACTACGTCCGAAATAGCATGCTCTCTAAGTATACTTCTTTTGAATAAGTAATTACTTTGTGACCATTAAAAAAAGTATGTTCTATATAGCATTAATGCGTGTAATATGAATGTAATCCGGACGAACTATATGCGCACTACCAATGTCAGATGCATTACCTCACTGCCGTTCGCAAATCCTCTGCCTCATGGGATAGTAAAGTGTCATTATGCACACTTCAGAATCTAGCCCGAAGTAGCAGGTCATACTGTTCTACGAATACTGTGAATGTTTGGACATACTAGTACTCTTTTCACATACTGTTTTTCACCTACTATTTTGTCATAGATGCTATTTTGTAAGGAAGTATGTGATTTCAGAAGCAGTCCTTGTTTTAGTTTTAACCTAGCGCCCTCTGCTGTTCTGACAGGAGTGATACATGTAGAGGAGCAAGGTTTTGCAGTGCGCTGTACCTCTATGAGTCGCTGCGCAGTGGTGTATGCCGAGGGCCTGTATGTGGTGGTGTGGAGAGGTGATGCTGGGAGGCTGACCACTCTGGTGGAGGTTCCTCAGAGGTTCTACAACCGTACACTGGGTTTGCTGGGTCACTGGAGCTCCAACAGGACAGATGACTTCCTGCTTTCCAATGGCCGTCTGGTGCCTTCTCTAAATAACAACATCCCCTCTGAACAGAGTCTGCTTCCCTTCGGACAGTCATGTGCGTGTACTTAAAATTAACGACTAATGTGCATTTATCCTTTTTAACTAGGGTGTACCACTGTCTTGTTAGAATCATAATTTGAATATTTCCAATTCCTGTTAGAATGAAATTAGTTCCTACTGAATAAACAGGAACTTGCAGAACTTCCTGCTGGACAGTTACACAAAGGGTGTTATATGAATTTCAAATCCCTGGCAAATGTATTTGCGATCAGGGGCATTTTATCCTTCACTTTTAAAAATACAGGTTCCAAAAGGGGATTTCTTCATGATACCAGATGCCAATTAAGAACCTTTACTTTTAAGAGTGTTTGAGGAATTGGAAACTAGGGGCCCTATCATACACAACAAGCAAGTGTTTTTTTGCTAGTTTCAGCCTAACGCAGTTATCATTTGCACGTCCTGCGCCACATTGTTTTAATAGCAAATGCATTTGTGCCCATTTGTTCGCCCATGGGTGTGCTGGTCTGAAAACGAGGTGTGTTGGCGCGTTGCTATTTTTAGGCAACTGAAATAGACTGCGCCATTGACCAACAAAAACCTGGTCTAAAGTCAATGGCGCAGTATTTTTTTGTTATTTAAAGGGCACATTAGTAATATGCGCCTTTAGGCAGGTGCACAACACGCGTACACTCTGCTTATTACACACACAGGGACGTGCAGTAGCACACAAACACACCCTTCATATTTGCCTGGAGGGGGGATACTGTATATATTCATTTAAGGTTTCTTGACTTTTTTTCCACAGGGGCTGTTCCTGCTCCAGAAAGTCTTCTATTCTCAGAGCCTCCTAGTGCTCCATTCAGTCCCATCACGACAGAGCAACTGATGTCCTCAGTGAGCCCAGATGTGCTGGCCAAACACAGTCAGACCTGCCAGGGCAGCATGCAGTGTGTGCATGACATCCTAGCCACAGGAAACACAAACCTCGGCCTGGATGTTCTGAAAGACCAGCAGCAACTTCAGAACCGAACGCAAATCTACGGTTATATGCTCATCCACATTAACTGACCTAACACACAAAACTATCTTAACCAAAAGTATTTATTTTGATCACAAATACAGTAAAAACAGTAATAGTGTGAAATAGCCTATTATTACAGTTTAAGATAACTGTTTTCTATTTGAAGATAATGTAATTTATTCCTGTGTTGCAAAGCTGAATTTTCAGCATCATTACTCCAGTCTTCAGTGTCACATGATCCTTCAGAAATCATTCTAATATACTGATTTGCTGCTCAAGAAACATATTACTATTTATGTTGAAAACAGTTGTGCTGCTTAATATTTTTGTAGATTAATAAGTAGTTCAAAAGAACAGCATTTGTTTGACATTTTTTGTAAAGTTATAAATGCCTTTACATTATTAATAAATAATGCATCCTCAGTAAGAATCAATTTCTTAAAAAAAATAAAAATAAATCTTACTAACCTCAAACTTTTGAAAGGTGCTGTATTTTATGCTTATCACTTTGAAAAGAGAAAAATATATTTAATGAGATTAAATGGAGAGCAAATTGAGACTTTGCTTAAAGTCCCCCTCACCAAAATTACATATTTAAAAGTTTTTTCCCTGGAAAAAAAATGTCTTCATGCCTTAATATAGCTTGAATGTATCTCTACACCCTTGGCAGATTTAGTACATGCATATCTATGAATATGCAATAGCCCCGCCTCCACTCACTCACACCAGCACAGAGATCCACTCGTTGACGATCACACATTGACGTGATTGGTTACAAGGTAGTTTGTGACATCAGAAACACCAGCATTTTTTTCAAACCGTGTTTTTGAGGCTGTCTGTGATTCACTGCAGTTTTAAGGAGAAAATACTCAGCAATGGTTTTGACTTATGAATTTGCACATGATTTGTCTGAAAGCATATTTAAAACACCACATAGACATATAAACAACATTAAAAGTTTGGGGGACTTTGAGTCACTTTAACAATGTTACAAACTGTCCTCAGATTTGACAAGATTACCAAAGATATCTCAAGATGAACTCTTATTAAATTCTTCACATTTGAGTATAATAATCCTCCCTCTGCTTGTTTTCAACAGGTAACCTACCGCCCATTGTGACAGAGCCGACTGTTATCATGTGTAAGGTCAATAGTACAGTTAGAGTTCAGTTTAAAGCCCAGGATCCAAACAGAGACCAAATTACCTTCTCCCTAGCCTTACCACGCTCTCCACGGATCACCATCGGCAGCAGTAAGATTTACTGCAAAGCTTTCTATTTACAAACTTAGCCTGCTTACAGTGTAATATGCACATGTCTGAGAGATCATCTGTTAGATCTCTTTCTAGAGCTTTATCCTCTGTTAACTCTAATACTTATAAAACATTTTGCTCTACATTTTGGTGCATTGATATATGACAATACGATTCTTTTTTTGCATGTGTGTCTTGAAGGTGATGGTATCCTCGTGTGGTCTCCTTCCAGTATTCAGCCAGTGAATCTGACAGTTCAAGCGAGTGATCAAACATCCAGCTCCCTGATCACCCCTGTTCTGCAGCTCTGTAACTGTATGAATGGAGGAAGCTGCCAATACAACAGCGTGGCTGAGAACCTTCTGCTGGGAAAGTTTCAGGTACACAGCGTCTTTAACCATGCACACAGATACAGTACTTGTTTGCTGAGAAACTTTAGCTTTGTGTGATGATACCACCAGTTGGGAGCATATATGGTCAAAAATACAATAAATACAGTTTTCTATTTGAATCGATTTTAAAATGTAATTTATTCATATGATGGCAAGGCTGAATTTTCAGGATCATTAATCCAGTCCTCAGTGTCTGTCACATGATCCTTCAGAAATCATTCTAATTTGCTGATTTGCAAAGGAAACTTTTATTTATTATTATTATCAGTGTTGAAAACAGTTGTGCTGCTTACTATCTTTTATGTGTAAATGGTTATAGAATAGAATGGCTAAAAAAGGACAGCATTTATTTGAAATATACATCTTTTGAAACATTCTAAATGTCTTATTTATGCAATTTCAACAAAGTATAGTGCAAAATAATTGCGAAAAATATATGCATTTTACAATTAAATTTAGCTACAGCTTCATGTAGAGTCAAGTGAATTCTATGCTATTCAGTTGTGTACAGTGGTGTTGAGGGTAATTTGTACACACAGACATGTAATGCTTCCTAAACATAGACAAATGTGTTGTTCTGTATGTATTCATCTAGGTTGTGGGATGTCTTTGTCCACCGGGTTTCAGTGGCAAGTACTGTGATAACAGAACAGATGTGTGTAAAGGTAAACCCTGTTTTCCTGGTGTGGAATGCATCAGACAAAAAGAAGCAGAACTCTTCACATGTGGACAGTGCCCTCCTCCGACTGTATACAAGGACAAACAAGGATACAAATGCTTTGAAAATGGTCAGTAGTAACTTGAAAGGCCCACTTAGTATTTTATTTCGCTATTTTTCATTGCAACAGTTTCAAACGCAGCACATCAAATGAGATTTAAGAAACAGAACGGCTCTAAAACATTTTTTTTAAACAAAGTTAATCTGTCCCACAGACTTCTGCCTCCCTCCGTTCCCCTTCCCCTGCCATCAGATGGCAGACTGCACCAGCACTGGCTACAACTATACATGTAAATGTAAGCGTGGCTATGCTGGCAATGGAAAAGAGTGCTCAGGTATGCCACGTAAATGCACAGGCTCACAGGCATTCTTTAAGACACACTTGCACTCAAGTATGTTTTATTCTACCCACAGATATTGATGAGTGTCTGAACCCCTCAGCCTGTCCCAATGCTAAGTTTGAATGTGTGAACATGCCAGGATCAGTGCGGTGCTTATGCCGCTATCAGAACACCACTGATACTGATGGCTGTGGTAAGTTAAAAATCTCAAAAATCATAATTTCTTGAGTCATCAACACAACTTGAACTTTACATTTACCATACCCAGGTGCTGTAAGTGATCAAAGAAACAAACATTTTGAATCTTCGAATCAGTTTAAACAATTGTTTCGTATCAGGATAGACAAAACACCGCACCTTGAGGACATCTGCTGCTCAACATGCGTTAATGCTTTAGAGGTTATTGCAATGTAATAATAATAATATTTTAATAAAGGGCATGTGCACAAATATATGTAATACATTTCATATATAAATGAAATTTCATATATCGTTTTTATATTGTTGGTGTCAAATATCAATAGAATAATTTGTATTTTATTTGTATACTCAAAAATAATATTTATAAGTTATATATAGCATCTATGTAAAACATATGCAAACCGTTTGTTTACTTTTTTTTAGGTGAATCTGCTAATCCTACAGGTAAGACTGTGTATATTGATTCACTTTTTATATTATATTATATTATATTATATTATATTATATTATATTATATTATATTATATTATATTAAATATAAATGTTATAGGTTTCATCAGGGTGCTATTTGTTAAAGAATTAGAGGGGTGGACATTTGAGCTAGAACATCATCATTGAAATTGTAATGTAGGAATTTAGACAATGTAGAAATACAGTGTAATTTTTGTGGTTTCTATAACTGTTATTTCACGAGTTCACACTTACATATAATTTGAATGGGTAAGTTTAATGCGTATATGGCGTGCTGTCCGGAGGGAGGGCTCCGAGCTCGGAATTCAGCCCGAACCCAGAGTACTCCCCCCGTATGTAAGTGTTTAGTACTAGAAGTGTGGAGAAGGGGTGGTGGAGGGATGCTGCAAAAACTGTCAATGGAATGAGGTGAGACTGCTGAGTATTTATACCTCTCACCATTGATTGCTGAGTGCTTTCCACTTGTGTTAATTATCTGAACGTGCTCCTCCCGAACCTTGTTAATAAAACATCATTTAATAAACTAAGTTACATATTTTTTAACAATTAACTTAACAGCTATACATTTATTTATAAACAGTACAGGCCCCAAGAGGTATTAAGATAAGCTGTCAAACATTTTAACACATTTCAGCCCTCTATCCCAATACATTTGTATTATCTTTCTGTTTTATCATTCTGTCTTAATCTAGGATTAGTCATAGTATCACACTTTATAAACTGTAAAAAACACAAGATAAAATGAAAATCTGTTTTGGTCTCTTGAAAGAGTGGTGGCAGTGACATGTGTTGTGCTGACTACAGAAAATCTAGTCTCCTGTTGAGGACGGCAATGGCTAGTAAAACTGTTAACCTGCCATTTAAATACATTAAACCTAAAATGATAACATAATATTAATCCAATTATTTACCATTCCACTTGGAAAGAGTTTGTAGTATAGGGTGTCCAATCCTGCTCCTGCCAGGCCGACGTCCTGCAGAAATGACCTACGACCTGCTCCAACACACCTGCCTAAAAGAGTAGAGGTCCTGAAGACCTTGATTCAGGTATTTTTGGAGCCAAACTCAGCAGGACTGTAGCCCTCCAGAAGCAGGATTAGATATCCCAGCTATCCACCTTTTTCCTAACACACCTACTGCATTTTAGATTATGGGAGGCACTTGTGGAAAGTTCCACTCAAAAAGACTGAAGCAAATCATTTCAAATCATAATGTTGCCCTACAAATAATCCTTATCCATCAGTTTCACTGAATGAGCTGAAAAAAATGTCCTTCATGATTTTTATTTATTTATAAGTTTATTTATGTAGGGACAGTACAAAAAAAACATGATTCCATTCGAAAACTGGAAAATATGTATTGCACATCGAGTCAGTATAAGCTAATTTGCGTCTCGGGTCCCTAGAAAGGCTTTTCTAAAAAATAAAAAAACTACTAATCATAGAATAAAACTGCCACAGCATGTCATTAATACACATTAAAATACATACCTATTTTTTTTTAAACCTAATTATACCTAATTAGTACTATTTTTTTTTTATGTCAGGAGAATAATGTAGCGCTTGGCATTTGAATGTGACATGATATAACAAGAATATCTATGGCAAGAGCTCTGTTCGGTCGCTGCATTTCTTTTCCTCCTGATTATTATTATTTATTTTTTTTAAAAGACCACAGTATGAAAAAAAAGCACATACTTGTGATCTGCTCTCCCGGTTTAATTTACAATATATCCCATGAATAATTCACTCGAATACACTGGAATGCAAGAATCTCTTGGTTTTCCTCCCCAAATCCTCACGTCTCTTTTCAGGTTTGTCTTTAAAATGTAATTGTCTCCCCTTTACACTTCTAATCCCTAATATCCGTGTTTACTGGAATGTTTCTAAAGCAGGTCAGGCTGGAAATAGCTTTAAAATATTATCACTTAATGTTCCAGTTAATGGACATTTTTGATCAAGGCAACACACTTACATAATACAGACATAATTACTACAATGATAATTAACACGTCCGTAATAATGCTGTGGAAAGAATCAAGTTTTTTGGGTTATTCATTATCTGTTGTAGTAATTTGTTATTGCTTTTACAGTTTTAAATTCCTTTTAATGTTCGATGGTTGAAGGGTGAATAGAATAATGTCATCTCATTGTTTCCAGTTTTTGAAAATGATTATTATTGCATTCATAGAGTGAACCTTTCGCTGATTGTTTACAGTTTAACAAAAGTTACTCCCATAATTCACGCAAAGCGTCATGGGGCCCAGGAAAAAGGTGGATAGTGCTTGTTTTATTATAAGCTGGTAGGAAAACTTAAATCACCACAGTATCAAAAGCAGAGGCAGGGAAATCCTTCTCACCGGCAAATCGCACCCTGGGTTTCATATTTTAGGAGAGACCAACATCAATGTCTTTTTTCTCCAGGATGGAATGTTTTTAATGTGTCCATGAACTGGGATAATCAGGAGTCTGGACAGGGACTGAGTCAGGTCAGTGCGTGGATCTGAGAAATCAGATAAATGTCAGATAAATACAAAGACATGTCATGTCATAAACTCAGATTAACTTCATCTGTGTTCAGAGTTAACGTTTCTGCTTTCTCTGCAGCTGGAGAAGATCTTGTCACTGGGTTTCCAGAACAAGTTCTACAACGCCAGTGCTATAGCTCCTGATTCAGCATTAGCAGGCGGGCTGAGCGAGTACAGGATTAATGTGTCCAGCGACACACCGCACTGGTATGTCATGGACTACCTTTCCAGAGTCCGACAGTACTACGGCATCCGGTCAGCTCATGTGGAGGGTAAGAAAATGTAATATGTTATTTTCACTTATTACACAGCTCTGTGGAACATGATGGTCAATCACAGCATTATATATTTAATCAGACCTGACATTCAGCCTTATTGTGAGTGTGATATTTCTTTTATACATGAATTCAATAAACAAGTTTCTGTTGTGAATATTGAAGTTAACAATGCTTTATATTTTAGACACAGTATGGCCAAGTACTTTGGCTTTTTTTTTCATTGGCGAAGTAAAAATCGTTTGAGTGAATGATTTAAGTACTCTTTTATGAAGACTTGTTTAATTTCTGAATGAATCAGGCTGCATCCGAAATCACATACTTCACTACTATATAGTAGGTTTAAATTAAAGAGTAGGCAAAAAGTACCCAGGTGAGCCAATACTTCCGGCGAGATTTTGAAGTGCACGTACGATGGACACTTTACCATCCCATGAGACCACGGGAAAGGATTTGTCAATGGCAGTGAAGTGACGCAACTGACACTGTTATGTTATGATCACATGATAATGAGAACATGGCAAATATAAATGTAGTACGTCTGTATTACATTCCAACTACACACATTCATGCTTTATAGAACATGCTTTTTCAGTGGTTGCAAAGTAATTACTTATTCAAAATAAGTACCTAGTCACTCAGAGAGTATTCAATTTTGGATGCAACCATTGTGTTTTTGAATGAACCGCTTGAGTGAATGATTTAATGAATCACTCATTAACACATACATTTTTCCCCACCTTCTGGCGTAAAAAATATAACCTGCAGTAAGATTTACTGAAAAATCCCCACCACTAACTCTCTGGAACACAGACAACAAACATTACAAACAGGCCACAGTGCTGTTGAACTGAATTCTCTTGAAACATTGTTTAACCAATCATATTTGGGGACCGAATTAACTGTGGTATTGTATTAGATATAAAACGTGAACCTCTAATTCCACTGTGCTTGTGACTGCTTAAGTTCTACTCCTTGTCTTTAGACTTTGTATTCCTTGTTTTATTTAGACCTTGATGAATGCAAGACAAACGAGGCTCCATGTTCAAAAACATCCCAGTGTGTAAACACCTATGGTGGCTACAGGTGTGTGTGCAATGGCACTGATCTAAAGAAGGAGTCACAGTCATGCATAATTGGTAAGAGCATCACCAGAGAAAAGTGTTCAGGCCCTGAATCTGCTCATTAGATTTTGATACAAATGTTTTGATTTACCCCCCCTCCTCCTTCTCAGACCGGAACAGTGTTAACAGCACAGACCTGTCCGGTGATAAGACTATGGAGGATAAGAAGGCATTAATTTTGGGTCTGGTCCTGGGCATCGGTATCCCCCTCCTGCTGCTGCTGTTGTTGGCGGCCCTCGCCTGCTTCTGCTGCTGCTCACGAAAGAAAACCATCACTGGGGAGTGAGTGTCCTGACCACACATTCAATGACATTGTGGAGGATTTTTTAAAGCAATTTTAATTCAAGTCTGGTCACCTTCATTTATATAGCGCTTTTAACAATATAAATAGTTTCAAAGCAGCTTTACAGTGATAATAGGAAATTAAAGTAACAGAGATTGTTTGGGCTTTACAGCAGCTCTAGAATAAATATATTGTCCAGCTAAAGTTAGTTTTGATTGATTCACTTCCGTTGCAAAGATCATTAGTTATTAACTTAGGGGCCGCTAACACGACACCGTTCTAACAGAAAACCCTTAACGCGCTCCGGCACGCTCATCCGCACAACAACAGTGCCTGGCGGCTCGAGAACGCCAATCTTGAAATAGGTTCCAAGTTGCAAGAGTTGAAAAATGTTGAAAAATGTTGAAAAACGTTATCATCTCCACGTAAACTTTAAAAAACGCGAATCTGTGAGAATGCTGACGTGCATATACGTATTACGTGTTTAGCCTATAGATATGCGTGTTTGAATATATATATGTGCGCAGACGTGTAGTCTTTCTTTATAAATTGACCTCAACAAATTACTTAACATCCTTAAAAATTCATAATATGATTAAGCATATAAACCAACCAATCTGTCTCCCTGAAGTGCATTCACTGTGAATGCTGGATCTGAACTTTCTCTCTCTCTCTCTCTCTCTCCATCAAGTATTCCTCACCTGTTGCCCGAGTACATTCAGGAGCAGTTCAACCCCCCGTTCAACTTTGAAGATCCCTCTCTGCAATATAACACCCATTGCAGCCCACGTATCCTTGACAACCTCACACCACGACAGAAGCGTCGGTATCGATAACACAGGCCCAGTGCGCTTGTATTGTCTGGTTCATCCAGCATCAATGCAGATGCAGTACTTTTGTGTTTAAAGGAAATCCCAATACAGTCATATTTATACTAAAAAGAGACTGCTGACTTTTAAAGTCCCATGTGAGAGTGAAAGAGAAGAAACATGGAGTGATCTGTGAGCAACAAGCTCAGTTGAACAGCAATTGACTCAGTTGAAGACACTAATTCACGTGAATAAAAACATATGCAATGTTCTTACCAAAATGATCAACTGACACACATTAGTTGCACTCCTGTGGCACTGACATTAAAAAAAGAAGCTGCGGTTTAAAGATATTCAAATAAGAGGAGAAACATCTGAACAGCAGTGGCAGGACCATTACATTTTTTTAAAAGGTCTGGATGCATTATAGTAATATGAATTGTGGTAAAATGTGTTTAAATGCCATTAAATAATGTTAAATGTCTAATAATTGTTTGTTTCCCTTTGTTTTGGGGATGAAATATGACATTTTAATGTGATTCTTTTACAGAATGTGAAATAGTGGTTAATAATATATTGCACATAAGTCAAAGGTCTTATATACATTTCTGGTCAAAATGAGTCTGTTGAAAGCAAAGCAACTTAATGTATGCATGGTCAAACATATGGCATCATCAAATCCACTCAAATACTTTGTATCGGTTATGATATTTGTACACCCACTAGTACTTTTCCTTAAATAAAATGAACAAAAATAACCTTTTTAACAGAGTTCTGGACATAAACTGATTTTAAGCTGGTATAAGGATACATGATTTTTACAACAGCGGGCGCTAAAAGCCTGAGACCACTTGTGAATATACTTCTATTTTTCATTCATTCCTAATTCAGTACTAATTATATTACTATTTTTTTATTACTAATTATAAAACTAGTAAATATGTGTGTACGAATTTTTTAACATGGTCTCAAAATTTTTTGCATGTGCTAAATTAGCATGTGTTACTGAATAAGTGATGACGTATTAGTGTTGTGAAAGTGTAGTATGTACATTTCACCCCTGGGTGGCAGCAGTGCGTTTCTGTCCTTTTAGGGCAGATAGTCAATCACAAGAAGCACCAGGCAGACACCTGCACTTCTCCCTATGCAGTGTGTGTGTGTGTGTGTGTGTGTGTGTGTGTGTAGTGGGCCCTGCAAGATGAGATCATCAGAGTTGTTTGCAGCCCTGCACTGCAGATGAAGGCCCACACAGGGAGAGGGGGTCAAGAGCAGGGCAGCAGCCGCATGTACACTTTCCTTTCTCCCTCCCTTTATACCCCAACCTCCTCTCTCAACCATCCTTATCGCTTGCCCTTCCCATCCTCTTCTACAGTAATTGTTGTCATAAACCTTTCAATTGTCTTTCTCCCCATCAGCAGAT
Organism: Rutilus rutilus; assembly: GCF_951802725.1. Taxonomy (NCBI): domain Eukaryota; kingdom Metazoa; phylum Chordata; class Actinopteri; order Cypriniformes; family Leuciscidae; genus Rutilus; species Rutilus rutilus. The sequence goes on along the minus strand of NC_140225.1, from coordinate 24,957,252 downwards.
CAGCCCCTCCTACTACCTTCTCTTGACTTCTTTCATTTTCCTCTATTAGCCTTGCAAATCTTGTTTTTTTAGTTTTTTTGTTTAAAAACTCTGCAGCCTATTTCTTTAGGTAACACCCTCATTCTGGCTTTAGGAATGGAGTATGGGTTTTAATGCATAGCATCAGCAAACCAAACTTAAATATGTAACCCTCATGTTCTGTTGTGGACTCTCAGGGCTTCTGTATTGTTGTGACTGACTTTATATATAAATACAATATTAGCTTGTAAAAAATATATTTTGAGTTTCATTTTATTTTACCTCCAGATTCTATTAATTCGGTCTTCTGAATAGAGTAGTCAGACATTATTAACAGTTTAACCCATCAGTTGTATCATAAAGCATTGAAAACAAATATCAAAAATGTTTTCAGTATAGTTACTGTTTCTGTTTGGTCAGTTAATTCAAATATTTGCATTCATTCATCTTTTATATTTAGTCTTTAAGATGCCAAGCAAAAGTAATATAATGGGCCCTATTATACATCCGGCGCAATGCGGTGCCAGGCGCGACGCAAGTGTTTTTTGCTAGTTTCAGCCCAACTTTCACGTCCTGCGCCTCATTGTTTAAATAGCAAATGCATTTGCGCCCATCTGTGCGCCCATGGGTGTGCTGGTCTGAAAACGAGGTGTGTTCAGGCACATTGTTGGTGCGTTGCTATTTTGAGGCAACAGAAATAGACTGCGCCATTGACCAATAAAAACCTGGTATTTTAGTATTTTATTTAATTTTTTGTTATTTTAAGGGCACATTAGTAATATGAGCCTATATGCGGGTGCACAACATGCGTACACTCTGCTTATTACACACACAGGGATGCACAGCAGCACACAAACATGCCAAATATAAAAAAGAAAAGGATTACAATGTAAAAGATTAATATTGTGTACATAAAGATATGGTGGAATCCGGCTTGTCCCATAGATTGTCTGCTTGCGCCAAAGAGTATAGAAGCCCCAAGAGGCGAAACTCAATAGAACGCTCCATAGCAACAGTTGCCCCCATGGCGTGACGGCGCGGCTGCCATTATGGACTGAAAACTGAAGGAAAACGCCGAAAAATAATGGGAGTCAATGGCACTGAAAAACTTGACATAACAAAAACTTAACATAACTTAATTTTTTCTGGCCGTCATATCTAAATATGAAAACAATTTAAAATACATTAATGACGATGACCGACGTTAAATGACAGAAAATATTCGTCTATGTGTTGGTTATGCATGGCCTAATTACCCTTAGGAAAATAGTATTTTGGGACAAAATATTACTATAGAAGTACTATAAGACTACTATAGAAATACTATAGCGGCTCTAGGATATTATAGAGGTATTACAGAACATAACATACTTCTGTGATGTTCTGTAATACTTCTATAATATTTTAAAGCTGCTATAGTATTTATATAGTAGTCTTATCGTACTTCTGTAGTATGTCCCAAATTACTATAGTATTCCTATAAGATTACTATAATAATTTGTCCCAAAATACTATTAAGATTCCTATAGTACTTTTTAGTAAGGGTATGTCCCCCACTGAATCGGCTTCATTAGCCTATACGGTTTGCAAAAATACAATTATAAAATTACTGCAAAACTTGAATCTATCAATATTTATGTTCTATTATGCATTTTCCTTGTTATATTACTAACAGAAATTCATGAAATAATATAGGCTAGGCTATAGGCAGACACACAGTAATTAGATATAAGTAATAAGATATGTATTCAATGTTGATTATGAAATTAGTGAACATCACCATATATATGATTTGAAAAAATTATAAATTATAAATGAACATTTCTAAAGACAGTTAATATTTTACATAGAATATCACAAAAATATTAACAACTTGTTTTTTCAAGATCTTCAGTGAAAGTGCACACAGTGAACGTTTCAATGGCAAGAAAAAAACAATCAATGAATGTCCTATTACAGGCGGAAAGGTACAAAAAAGATGTGCAATCTAGCAAGTGCACACATGAACTATAAACACCTACTAAAATGGATTTTGCCATTGACTGGCGCTAACGATTTCAGCAGCTTTCAGTCCATAATGGCGGACGCGCCTCCGCAGCGCCATCTACAGACTGTTACCCATAACACAACAGAGTTTCGCCTCTTGGGCTTCTATACTCTTTGCTTGCGCGCTTTAACCTCGCGCACGAGGTTCCGTGCGTTCTTTCCGCTTGCAAATTCCGCCATGTAAATAGCGAATCCGCCATGTCGCGAGCGCAACTGACTTTTAAAGGGAATGGGAGATGCGACTCTGCTTGGTTTATTTCACGTTACACCCAAAACACACCCATTACTCATTAAGAGAATAGGGACAACCCTTTTAGACCATGCGTTAAGCGCGCCGACCATTTTTCCCGTCGTTAAACTAGCAAAAGTGGATTCAGACACGCCCTAAGTGCACTTGCGCCCTGCGCTTTAAACCATGCACTAAGATCGTTAAAATAGTTAAAATAGGGCTCAATGTTTTCATGGAGGTTAGTTGATTAGATTAGTTTCAACCTAATACTTCAAACTCAAGTATGATATTTGAGCCATCAAAACAGCCTTGGAGTCTCTGAGACCCAAACGAGAACATGAGCTGCTAACTTTTCTGAGAGGAGAGAGGCTTTTACATGCAAATTTATCATTGTATTGCATAACATAAGAGGTGTAACCGGGGCGGAGGACTGTCATTCTGTGTTCCAGCTTTTCAGGTTACCTAAACAACTGGCACAATACACAACCCTTTTTTCCATTCAGTAAGACAAAATATTTTGTCTTGTTGACACCCATTTTCTCTATTTTTTCTTCTGAAGTGACATTGCTAATGGCATGACATTATATCACCTGGGAGCGACGCCTTTCTGAATCTGGAGCATTTGCCACACAGAAGCAGTAAACTCTTAAAGAAAAGAGCTATCAGCTGCCCTTAAGGTCCTGCCTTTGGACTCTGCACTTTGCAAGCGTTTATCTCCCAGTCATAAAACTATAAAGTTTAGGATGTGAACTAAGCTCTTTCATGCTCTGGCCTTATCTCCCCTTTACGTCATTTCTGCAAGCCCTCGACTTGCTTTTTGCCAACAATTTAATCCAGAGTTGGGCTCCGAGTAATGCTGAGTACAGCTTTTCAATCTACGTGTAACAGTGCAGTTAAGAAACTGCATGAATCCAACAACATCTGGCTGTAAATCTTTACCAAACTCAAGGGTGAAAGTACTTATGCTGTTTTAAACGACCCACATATTTACCCACATACTTATTTGATGCACGAGAGTTTAATGGCATTAATAGACTCTCACAACTCTTGAATTGTGAGCAGGCATATCAATGACAAAAAGTATGTGTTTTTGTAAAGAGTTTTGTAGATATCAAGGACACAAATTAAGAATTAATTCCCACAACCGCTTTTAGTTACCATGTGGCAACGTTGTAGTAATTCATTCCTAATTTTAGGTAAATCGTGGCCATTTTGTAGTAATTATTTCCTTCGTTTTAGTTACAACATGACCACATTGTAGTAATTTGTCTCTTTATTTTAGTTTATTTTAGTTTATTTTATTAATCTGGTTACTGTAAGTCTTGGCCATGATTTAAATTGCCCCATTATGCTATTTTAAAGGTTCCTAATTTTGTTTTGGAGGTCACCTACAACAGGTTTACTTGTCTCCAAGGTCCAAAAACACTTAAATTTTCTCATAATATACATTGCAGCATCACCTCATTTCTCAAAGAGTCTGAAAATGGTTCGTTCAAAATCTCTAAATCCCTCCTTTCCATGAAACTCTTCCAGGCCTCTACTGTGTTTGAGGGTGGGTCAAAATAGACGTTGTGTCATTAGGGTGGCATTATGCAAATGTGTTACATTGTCACGTTGAACTGGAATTTAAAATTTTTTTTTTTTTGTTGTGCACTTTGATCTTCGAAACTTTGCAGTCCTTCTACATTCACAAACAGCTATATTACACACTGCATGAAATGTAATATTCAAAAAAGCATAATGGGACACTTTAACTAAAACGAGGCTTCAAATGAGCTAAATAAGTTGCCGCGTAATTTGTTCCCTCGTTTTAATTTAGTTATTGTAAGTCATGGACATGATTTAACTAAACAAGGGAACAACTTAGTGCAACATGTACCTAAAATGAGGTTTTTAACATGTACCTAAAATTGTCGCCTGCAATGTTCCATATTTTTGAGACATTGAACCAAGGTATTCTTGGAGTTGCCATGTTCTGCCTATATGTTAATGTTCATTTTCATGGACTTTAGTTTGTTTCTCTAATTTACCTGTTTCCTGTGTTCCTTTGTTCCCCCAAGTCATTAGTTGCCATGGATATTCCTTTCACGATCACACCTGTTAGTCCTTGAGTTCATTATCATTGTGTATTTAAGTTCTTGATTTCTTTCTGTCCATTGTTTGTGTTAGTGCTATATATGCATGCTGTCTCGTTGAGTTTACTTGGATTGGATTACCCGAGTTACTTTGTTTAATAAACTATGCTTCTATTTTGAACCCCATTGTCTATCTTCATCATCTTTGGACTAAAATGTTATAGGAAAGGTATGTTAATAAATACCATGCTACATGAATATCTAAATAATTTGATACCATGGTACAAACAGGTACAAAAGTGCCGTGTTATACCATCAGAACACTGTATGTTCCTGTAAAAGCTGAACATTCTCATACGCCCCTGAAAACCAACTCTATCCCCTCCAGCATGAACAGGCTTCATAAATTAAAGACGACGCAACCTCCAGTTACACAAGCAGACATCTACACCCAGACACCTGCTCTGGCCTCAGTATCCACACCCACAGCCCTTTGTTGAAGACTCCAGCAGTGAACAGAACCGAGTGCACCATATAGTTCTCAGCATTTGCCCTTAAGAGGAGAAGTCGGCTGCATATTTCCTGTAAAGAGGTGTTCTGCAATGTCTTTTGAATGCCTTGCCCTGTATAGACTTGCCTTGACTTGCCTATTAATGCTCAAGGTATGATGGTTGTCTTTTGAGCTCTAGATCTGGAAAGATCTGGAATGTTCTAAGGCAGATAAAGCCTCCTTTCATTAAAGTGCCACGGTTTTACATGCTTGCAGATTTGAGCGCTGAGTGAAAAAATATGCTTGAAAAACTGGGAAGCGTGAGTCATTTCAGGAGAACAACACATTTAGAGAAGTATATACATAAACGCCTTGCCTTCACACTCCTGCCCACGTATGGTACCATCACTCATGCTCTACCCAAAACGATTGTAGGGCAAACACGTCATGCAGGTTTACATTCAAACATGCTCACTGCTCACTACATTAACTTGAAATAGCACGAGATTGGAATTCTTAACACCCACAATTAATGACATGGCTCCTTCATGACAATATTGCTCTCAAAAGCATAACTTTCACAGATATTTTTAGATTTTTATTTATCAATATTTTATCTTCAGACAGTAATGAATAGAGTCACTGATAAGGGTGCTGTTGCGCGGCGACAGGGTGCCTGCAGCTCTTTGAGTCATGACTATATTTTTATAGGCCTATTAAAGTCAGCGTGAAACGAAAATTCACAATATCTATTTTCTAATAATCTTAAAGTAAATAATCCATGCATATGTTTATTTTTTTAAACATTTTGTTGACCTGATTTTTTTTTTTAAATTACTTAAAGGGATGGGTCGGAGAAAAATCAACCTAGGGTCCTTTGCACCATGACCTTGCATCATGACCTTTTTTCCCTTGGTTGAACATTATTAAAGGTAGAGCTTATTTAGAGATATCAGCCGTATGGCTTAGTGCAGGCGCTAATGGATCCTAGGCTGTATCTCGTAAATTACCCCACTAATAATGTCCAGAATGGTACCATACTTATACGGTAGTACAAATAGGTTCTGTACTCATAAAACGAGGCATTGGAAAGTTTGTAAGTACATCAGGAGTTTATTTAAATAACACTTGCCTGATGGCTAATGCTACTGCTAACCCGCACGTCACGTTCAGTGATTAGGGAAAAGCAGGCAAAAGTCACATACACCCTTCTAACTTTTGTTTGCTTAAACCCGCCCCTTTCTTACAACTAACTGCAAGCTGGCATTCAGCCTTTATCCAATTAACAACCAATTGATAGGACCAAGTCCCTGCCTACATTTTCTTCTTTTTCGATAATCTGTTTGATAAATAAGAAAATAACATCTGTTATAAATAAGAAAAGTCTCATTAAAAAGAGTCGTCTGCAGCAAAGTCGCTATATTCACAATTCAGCACAACCTTGAGTGTGTCACGATGATGAAGACTGAATGAAAAAATATAAATGAGGTTCAATAATTAAGCAGGTAATCAGGCGTAACAGTGTGTCCAACACAAACAACAACCCGAAAACTGAAAGATCAACCAGAGCAACTTAAATACACAGTGATAATGAGATGATAATGAATGATTAAATGATTGTCCATGACAGATGACTGGCAGGAAACTAAGACAAATAAACACGTGATTAATGAAAACAAACTAAAAGTCCATGAAAACTGAAACTAACTGTACATACGCATGACAGAGTGCCTTATTGCTTTTATAAAATCGTTAGGCTACTACATAAGAAATTATTAAAGACAAATTTTCCTAGGAAAGGAGCAAGAACTCCAAACAGCTATTTCAGGCAGCTGGTTTTATTTTTATTTATTTTTTTTAAATACCATGGAGCCTGCACATTATTTGTTCAATCGTTTTAGTTCAATCATGGCCACATTGTGCTAATTTGTTCCCTTGTTTTAGTTAAATAGTGGCCACAATTTAATAAAAAATAAAAATAATGAATAGGTACGTTGGCAACCGTTTACTTAAAATGAACAAATTAATTATTACACAAATTAATATAACTCATTATTCATTCGTTGCTATACGATAACTCCCCCCTAAAAAAATACAATAAAAATAAAACCTGTAAAATGCAAGACTCTGTACAACAACATATAAAAAATGACTGACTTTATTTGTCTCGGATTGTTTCTTATGGCCAAATAGAGTTCAAGAGCTTATATTTCTAACAGATGATGCAGCAACGAAATGATTTTACCAATTGGCTCTATATCCACCATGTTGCGTGTTGCAGTTTCTCCCATTCATAATTATATGAGGGTCTTATCATGGATTTTAGCAAGGTTAAAATGCTGTATTGACAAATCACAAGGCAGGGCCGGTTTAATAATGCTATTCTGGAATACCTAGTCCTTTGGTATAAAGATGCTGATTTCAAGGACCGATTATATAGGCTACATCCATTTAGGTATTTTCTCATTACTTAAATAAACTCTAATTTATGTCTCTGTCTGACCTAAAACATGGTTTTGCTGAGAGACCTAAGGAGGCAGCTGCTATTTTTTAGAAGATCCGCCAGCAATGGAAAAGATGATTACATCTTAATATTTAACAAGAGAAAATGTACACAGAAAGCCTTTGTACACACTAACTTGCAGCCATTGTCACAAACATGTTTGTTTCTTCTTCTTAAAGACCGTGCATTCATGCTCAGTCTGAATCCAGCTTATCTCCCCCTTGTGATTAATAGCAAGGCCCTTTTTATGATGTTTCTCCTTTCTTTGTCGCATAATCTTCTCTATGAGTTGCAATCCCAGTGTAGAAAAGCAGATTTGAATGAATAGACGCCACTGTGTTGAGGATTAGGCAGCAGAGACGGTGGCAAGTGCCAAGTGGACACTGAAGCAGTTACTTATAAGGATCTCTAAATGGTGCGCTTGTGTGTGTGTTTGTATGGCTGGGTGCGGATGGTATGCTTCCTGTTTGTGTGTGAATGTTTGCCTCCATTTACGAATCAACAATTTCATGTTAATTGTGCAATCTGGGAACACACTGCGGTCAGTCTAAAGGGATAGTTCACCCAAAACTGAAATTCTCATGATTTAATCACTCTCAGAACACAGAACAAATATTTTGACTATTTAGTTAAAGTCAATGGTGTCCAAAACAACACTGGACCCCACTGACTTTTACTGCATGGGCCAAAAGAATTTCTGCAAGGACTGGAGCCTGTTGTGTTATTCTTAAACTGACCCCAGAGTTTCCAAACTCTCCCACCTGCAACTTCACTGGGTTTGGTCCAGAGACAGGTGGCCAGTGGGAGAGAGAGCCAGGCAGCCAAGCATAGAGAAGCAGGCCATCAGATATGCATTCAGTGAGTACATACAGGCCTGGCATCTACTGCACGTGTGCCCACAAACCTGCTGCTCCTTATGCCACATCTGACATATCGCTAGACGAGCCAGTCTCAGCTGATGTTACACTCCATTGCATGCACACAACACGCCAAAAGCATACAAACAGTCACTGTCAGTGCATAACCTGTCATGACGAACTATGGATCTAATACAGTGTATGAAATGTCTCCAAAATCGTTCGGTTTAATTGCAATCAAGCCAAATTGTCTTCTACTTCAGGTGATTCATGTACAGTATTAATGGGATCTGAATCATCGCGGGGGCTTCTAAATGCTTTATTCTTCTTGTCGTATATAAGACATTGGAGGCAGACATTCTGTAAAGCTTGCAGCAGGCCAGCCTTGCCAAATCAATCTGATGAAGGAATTAAGTGGATTGCACTCCATAACTAATGTTCAAATCCTTTTAATGGAACGAGAGCGGGTCAACCATTTGTTTTATTTCATTGATTGCATTGAAGGCATAATATTACACGTAATGCTCAGTCTAAACATATGCCCAGCATATGTCCATTAAGTAAATTTTTCTGCATGGTGCTGTAACAACTATTGAGAGTGACATGCACCCCACAATATTTATATTAGTGGTTAACCTATATTATTTTTGCTGGTTTATTTATAATAATTTATAACATTTGGTCCTGCCAGTCCTGAATATATGGTGACATTCTTGCACAATGATTGTAATGAATAATTTGCTCAAATTTAACCAACTTTTTTATTTTTATTATTGCTTTGGTGCAGTGGCGTAGGTTTGATTTTGAAATTGGTAGGGACGGGGACATCAATATAAATATATTTTAAGTTTTGATCGAAATTATTGCTAAGGATATATCAGTGTCACTGGATATTGGTAGGGACACGTCCCTAGCGTCCCTACTAAATTCTACGCCCCTGCTTTGGTGGCATCATCAAAATAAAAATAAAAAACCTCAAAACACTTCTTAGATCAGTTGATGCTTAAATGCTTCACTGTCTCTACATGAATCCCACTTGCAGATTTTTTTGTGATCAGATTTTTTTGTTTTCAATTAATTTATTGATAATTTAATTGTGATGAATGTGTTATTTAATAATGGGCATTAGCCTATTTGGGCATTGACTTTCAAGAGACGTTTTCATAGCATCCTGTCAATTATGTCCAGTACTTTAACATATACAAAAATATTTATAGGCCTAGAGTAGACCATATCAAATGTCACATAACAGATAAACAAATGAACAATGTACTTCAGGGACATTTTTTTACCCAAATATTTTAAATAGTTGCACTCATTTGTCACTTTCCATGGCATTCCCGCCTTGAGCCCTGGTTAATATCTGACCCTGATGTGTAGTGATTGAGCCTAGTAGTCGGGAATGCAGCTCTCCTCGGATCTTAGCGAGTGACGCATTGCGGGTACAAATGGACCAATCAGAAGCCGCCTCTCCTGGCCATAACGTCCAGTACTGCGATTGACGCATCACACTTTAGCAGAATGTATGACTCCGCCGGTTAGCTAGTTCCACTCAAACCAACCCCCCCTCGCTGCAAAGCATACATCTTCGCGATTTGAAGACGTCGCTATCGTATAAAATCCACGGTTCTCTTTACAGTACGCTTACGCATCACAATTGTGACATTTTTGACGATCGTTTCTGATAGGGAAGGAAGTGTGTTGGCGGATGGAGATCAAGCAGGGGGAGGGGTTTATAAGCGACCATTAAAGGCGCGTCAAGCACTGTATGATTGCATCCTGTTTATTTGCCAGCTGCGGACTGTTGTTCTGTGTGGAAATACATCTGTTAAAACAGCGCGATGGTGAGTAAATGTGTTAACGTGACTGTTTATTTGGTGCAAAATGTATTATTATAGACTAGATATATAAAACAATGCGCGTTACAGTCAGTATACAGTTCGTTGGTATTGAATAGTTATACATAACGTAATATTATTTTTCATTGAATGTATGGGAGTGTTATGGTTTAATGACTGGTAAGTTAGTCTTCTTCTTGTGTTATATATATGCGTATTCATTCAATTCCATAGGGGAATATCAGTTAAATATTCCATTCTTGCTGTAACATGAAATAATGTAAAGTAACAGCTTGGAAAAGCTGCATTGATAGCCAATACAGTTTAAGGGGCACGTCAGCTGCAACTATGGCGCATTTCTCTTGCACACGCTTATGTTTGAATATGTGCTCATTATCAAACACGCGTATGGAAAGCATTGGACGTCTGTTGTTCTTTAATTCAATGTTCTCCCCATGAATAAAGCAGTACAAAGACTTTTATGAGCGGTGGAGAAGGGACTGCGCCACCTTCTGCAGTTAGCATTAAAGGGAAAGTTCACCCCAAAATGGAAATGGTCATTTATTCACTTTCATGTTGTTACAAACCCATACCACTTACTTACTTTGTGACTTACTTTAGGACACAAAGGGAGATGTTAGGCACTGTCAGTCTCAGTCGACGTTTACTTTAGTTCCATCTGTTTCCTCCCATAATGAAAGTGAATGGAGACTGAGGCTGTCATTCTGTCCAACATTAAATTTTTGGGTGAATTGTTCGTTTAAATAGAAGTGAATCAGATCCTTTATGATGCTTAGGTTTTAAACCCCTAGACATGTCACCACTAATATTTTATTTAATGGTTGACCAATATGAGTTTAATGGTTGGTTCCTAAATGATTAGATTTGTTTCCATCCGTGCTTCATATGCATCATTGTTCTCAATGTACGTCTTCTCTTTTTCTCTGCAGGCCGACCAATTGACAGAAGAACAGATTGCCGGTAAGACATTCCCACCTCCGTTCTATTGGCACATGGTCAGTGGTGTGGATTCCCGTGGTTTCCCCTATCCCCCCCCCCCCCCTTCTCTCTCCACCAGTGGATTTATATTATTTCCTTTTATGGCAAGCCCTGAGACTTGGTCGGGACACATTCCTCAAATTAAAGGACAGGTTTGTTGTGGTGGGAAGCGTGTAACGCCAGGCTTTAAAACTAAAGTGACTGGGGCTAGATGTAGTTTTCGATGAACACACCCTTCTCTGTTGGAGAGAGTTAGTAACTGCAGGGACTGAGGAACAAGGGTGTGTCCCCTGCTCAGTATCAATGGCTTTGACATGAAGTTACAGTTTCATTGGCTGCTGGTTCGCCTTGAGTCATTTCAGACCTGATATTGCAGATTCTAGCTCAAGATGGACTTGTATGCATTACTTTATTGGGACGTGATGTTCTTGATGTCTTTATAATATGTTTCCTTGGTGTTTTGGATAATTAGGGTAATTTCAATGGTTTATATAGTGTTTATAGGGGTGCACTTATCTCTTTGTCTCTAATGTAATAGCATACATGTGCTAGAATTGTGCTATGACAACAGAATATTTGTTTAATTTTAGGTGATCTGAGATCCATATTTCTGGTATCGTGTGCAAAGACCACCCTGCAAGATTAATGATATTTTGAATACTTTGGAAGAAAAGAAATATGAAAACCTGACACTTTCAGGATCAACAGTTTTTTTTGACTAATGTTTCTGATCATGGTTGTGCTATTACAGTAAAGAACCTCAAACAGAAATGCTCTGATACCATTTAGGTCATTGTGGTCTGTCTCCATAGCGACAGTGAGGTCATGGTGGTTTATCCATCGAGACATAGTCTCCAAAGTGTGTTTCCCTGGAGATTGCGTGAGGTCACAGCAGTGTTTCCATACTGCTCTGAAATCTAGATCCCATATCCGCTCAATGGGGTCACAGCACTGGATCTCCATATGGTTCAGTGGGTCTCCATAGGAACAGAGTGAGGTCACAGTGCTGGATCTCCATAGAAACGGTGCCTCGGAGTTGATAGTTTGCATAGAAGCAGGGTAAGGTTTCATTTATGCGAGGACAGGCAGTGTGTAGCCGTCAGTGGCGTTTTTACATAAACAGATGTCACATTTCTTTTTAGAGGGATTGATATCTAGGACTTTTTCCATTGTAGTTGTTCAAGCCTGTTCTAGTTTGGGTGTCACTTGTTTTTCCTGTGTGCCTTGCGTAATAAACTGGTAATTACAGACTGCAGATTTTTTTCCCACTGCAGTGACTCTTTGCAGTGTTTGTTATGAGTAAGGACAAACTGCTTTTAAAGACTGCCTAACTGTCGTGCTCTTGTGGTCTCGGGCCCTGAATTTTAAAGCCAACATGAGACTTAATTTGCAACCTTTTTTATTTCCATAATCAGACTTTATTTTTTTTCAGAGTGCTGCAGCGAGAGGAAATGTATATGCCAGGACATGTTGCTAATTAGTAATTGGTTGGACTGTAAAAGTAGGTGTTACTTTTCGGAATGAAGCCTGGTGGTTGAAAAAGAGAGGATTTTTCAAAAAGCAGAGTAGCTTCATAGCTATTGCATTTTAATAAAAGATTATAAGTCACAGATTATTTGTTCATTAAGACCAGGAAACACGTGTTAAAGTAAATAGGGTCAATCTTAGTTGACTTTAAAAGCTCTATGGTTGAGCTCAAGCTTCTTTTGCATTAATGTTGGAAAGAGCTTGTTTTGAAAGTGAGTGTGTAGAGTGTATTTGGGCTTCCCTTCTTTGGAACTGGCCCCACTGGTTCCTCTGTGTGTCTTTTGTGTTTGTTTATCTTTGGGAGACTCTGTTAATACAAGATCCTATTCCATTTATTTGTCACCCTTCACAGAATTCAAAGAGGCTTTCTCACTCTTTGACAAGGACGGTGATGGCACCATCACAACCAAAGAGCTGGGCACCGTCATGCGCTCGCTCGGACAGAACCCGACAGAGGCCGAGCTGCAAGACATGATCAATGAAGTGGACGCTGATGGTAAGGACAACCACGCGCATCCTCAACCCAAGTGAATGGTAGAGTTGGGCTTCGTCTGAATTCTTTCGCTTTCTGCATAGGAAATGGGACGATAGACTTCCCCGAGTTCCTAACCATGATGGCGAGGAAGATGAAGGACACAGACAGCGAGGAGGAGATCAGAGAAGCATTCCGTGTCTTTGATAAGGTAAAGCTTGTCTAGATCCAGAATAGTGCCGCACAAAGTCACGTGCAGTCGCTGACCTGGATATCTTGTGCTTTAGGATGGCAATGGTTACATCAGTGCAGCTGAATTGCGTCACGTCATGACGAACCTTGGAGAGAAGTTGACCGACGAGGAGGTTGATGAGATGATCCGAGAAGCAGACATTGACGGAGACGGACAGGTGAACTACGAAGGTGAGATGACTGAAAAGTTGTTTTGGAGCTCATTGTTTGTTAGATCGTGTCCTCAATAAAACGCACAACCACAGCCTATCAGAACATGGTTTGTTTAATATACTGTTATGTGGAGTGGGATTTTTGGATCACTAAGATTCCAGCACATCACAGAAACCAAGCGACCAACAAAACGTCACTCGCTGCAGTCTTGGCTGGTTTGGATATGGTGTCAGGGTGCATCTTGAGTTGATGTAAGAAATCTTGTCATCGTTCAGAAACGGACTAACCTGTTCTATGTCTCCACAGAATTTGTACAGATGATGACGGCGAAATGAAGGCCTTGTACAGATCCTCTCTCTTCTATAAATAATTTGCCTTTTTTCTGTTTAATTTATCTGTAAAATGTTAAGTCCCCTCCCCTTCCTCCTCCCGGCTGTCCAAAGGAACTGCATGTAAACTGCATAGGATCTTCAGTCCTCATGTCCCTTTCTTTTGCTGTCATCGTGTTTTTGGAGTGGCGGTGCGGTTACACGGTCAGGTGCTTGTTGCCGCGAAGAGGGGGCTGTGACGTGCAAAAACGTACACGTCACGTCTGTCTGCCCCCCTCATGCGTAGCAAGAGTGGAGACCTGCCAGCTGGTTGTCTTCTGGCAGCGACGCTGGCACGGCAACAATGTAGAGGAGTAACTCTGCATGGACTATGGACAAAGTATATAATACATATATATATATATATATATATATATATAAATATATATATATATATATATATGAAATTTCTCAGCATTGCACTACTGCAAAAAAAAAAAAAAAGAAAAAGACACGGGTGTATCTACAAGATACTCGTACATAAACTCTTTTTGTATCTGCTGTTCTATACTAAGAACTTGTTTGAATCTTACAGTGCTTTTTAATGTTTTAATCACTTATTCACATAATTTTTTTTCTTTCGTTACTTTTTTTTTCTTTCTTTTTCTTTCTTTTTTTTTTTTTAAAGCCGCTTAATGGCATTGTCATGCCTCAGATAGTCCATTCCAAGTTGTATATTTGTTTTCCAATAAAATTTGACTATTTACCCATATTGAAAAGTTTCTTTGTTTGCGAAGCATCATTTAGCCCTCTGATTAAAAGCCCTTCTGTTTATCATTATGCATCCCAGAGCTGGTTTTTATAAGTTCGAAATCGCTAACTATTTTACCTAACCGAGTTGTTTACTCTATTTATTGTAATAGTTCAGATTATTCATTTGTACATCATTATACGATGTGTCTCTGAGTCAGCTGGACAAAGTGCTATGTGTTCACAGGACTGGATTGGGGCGAGGCCTCTGTCAAAAAAAAAAAAAAAAGAAGCTCATTAAAGTAATCTTGAATGACAATTGTTGTAAAAGTCATCCTTTTCCTTGTGAGAATACATCTGTTCTGTTCAGAAGTTTGGCTATGTTTATTGAAGACTATTTGGTTTTTAATGCATGTTTGGAGTGTTTATGCTATACAAAGATGTAGTATTAGTTATAATATAGTTAATACACAGCTATAAAGTATCATTCATGCACCTCTCCACGTTTTTTACTCATATAATTACTAATTTTTTAATTAGATTATTATTTTTTTTCAAGAGCTTATTACAATGACAGCAGTACACTGAAGCATGGCTTGGTTATTCATGGTATGTCAATGTTGAAGTGCGCTGGTACAGGAGACGGCTCTGACAAACAGTGAACACTGGGCCCTTCAGTTGCTTGTTAGAAGCATGTGTTCCTGGTCGCCTGGAAACAGCAGAACATTCTGCCATGAACTCCCAGTGCTTCTGCTGTGCTATTCATCTGTGTCAAACACTTACGAATGGATGTGTCATATGCCTCTTACATACAACAAATTAATATATGAAAAATAAAACTCACTTTATATTGTGTCGCAATCCCTTTTAAAGCTTGGGAGGTTTATTTTAGAACTTTAAATTGTTTAATTTAATACAGCAATTAAAACAGACACATGTATACAAACAGTACAACAATAATTGTGGATAGCTCAGATAACTTGGGCTTGTAAGAAAAATTTAAGAAGTGTCTTGAGTTCACATTGTACTTTGATATTTTTGATCAGAGAATTTGATGAACAAACTCATTGAGACATTTTTTTGTCTTCTCAATATCTAACAAAATCAGTAAATGTAAATAATAAATACAAAAGCAAACAAATAGCAGAAACTCATGTAGGCTATCCAGTACTCTCGATTAATAGTTAAATAGTTTTAGTATCTAAGCGACGCCTCTTGTTGTTGAGGTGTCTGTTACAGAAAACAAAACAGGAACGACAGCACTATGGCCACGGGAAGAGAGAAAACATTACCCAAAGGGAAATGTATAGATGGGGTAAGTTTTTACATTTGTTGTGGTGGAAGGCTGGTGCATAAGAATTACACAAGAACTATTTCTTTATAGTGCAGGGATCTTCTGCACCTATTTCTGACACAACCATTCAAAGGTTTGAGGGCCGGTAAGATTATTATCATTTTTTTTTTAATAAGTAAAGATATTTATAATGATATGAAAGGTTTTTTTCCCAAACAAATGCAGTTTTTTAATCTTTCTAGTTATCAAAGAATCCTGTTTTTAACATTGATGATACTGATAAATGTTTCTTGAGCACCAAATCAGTATATTAGAATGATTTTTGAAGGACAATGTGACACTGAAGACTGGAGTAATGATGATAAAAAAGCAGCTTCACCATCACAGAAATAAATTACATAAAAATTGTTACATTGTTATACATTGTTATAAACATTTTATTGTTATATAAAATAAATCCAGCCTTGAATCTTACAACAGAATCTTACCAACCCCAAATGGTGATCAATGGTCTTTTTTTCTTCTTTTCAGAAACAGAAAGAAGAAATGTACACTGACAGAAGTGGTTGGTGGAGAAACACTATTAAGGCAGGTGATATTTTACAAAAGATCCAGCCATAGAAGTAAAAGTAACACGAATAGTTGTTCTGAAACAAATGTATGTCATGATAAACACGATATATGAAGAGTACTTTTGCTGTACAAATAGCTTCTGTCTTAAAAAACAAGGCCTGTTTCACACCGCACACAAAAACAGCTTGTATTTATTTTGATGCTCATATTACCAGGTTACTGCTTTCACACTGCCTGCATAAGCAGCAATGTGTAACCACAGCTTCAACTACAACCTATTAAATGAAAATGAAAAGATATGCATTATGAAAATGCACTTTAAACCTATTCATCATTATGCTTTTAGTCCAGATGATATAAGCAGTTTATTACACTTTGGACGTCGTTCTATAATGATTAATAGCCATTTGGATGATTTCACAATGTTTAAGTGTGTTGTAATAAACAATGACTTCACTCAATAACCATTTTATACTTTGGCTGTTACTAAAGGACATCCTAAGTGTAGTAAGCCAGAAATTATGTAAGATGTGAAACAGGCGTAAAAGAGGTCTCTTCTTTCTACCATCAGAACTATCCCATTCCAGGCAGTTACCACATCCGAGACTTCATAGAGGAGACAGGACTCAACCCGGTGCCGAGGACGTACAGCTTCAAAGGCCCCGCGCGAAATACCCTCATGTGGACTGTGCGTCGAGGCGGGGATCTGCTATTGCCCGGGGCGTATAACTTTACTGACTCAACCAATGAGGCTCTGCGGCGCCAGGCAACTTACTCTTTCAAAAACTGCCCCAGACCTGACAACCTCACTTTAGGCCTCAGGGATAAGGTCAGTTAATCACAATGATATATAGGCATACAAATGCATGGTGCCTTGAGGTCAGTTCAACATTCTGATGATGTAGGGGAGAGCGGGGCACAACCTTACACTTTTTGACTTCCACTTAGGGTTCAGAGAATTTATTTGTTCCCACATTAATTTCACACGTCTAGTACAATTATGGGGTTTTGTTTCATTAATACAGTGATGTTACATTGTCAGTCTGTTTTGATTTCTTTCTTTGTCTGTGTTCTGTGTATCAGTTCAGTTTAGTCTTCCTCCGCCCCTGCCTGTTTGTTTCTATAGTTACTTATTGATTGGTTAGTTCAGTTCAGGTGTCTTGTTAATTTGCCTCTTTAATTCTGTCTATTTATACCCAGTGTTCTGTCTTATTCCTTCCCTGCTTCAACCTGCATTTGTTACAAGTGTATACTTTTTTTCTTGATTTACCCCGAAAGAATGGAAGTGAAATGTGACAACATGCCCATATGACAGCTTAAAATGCTATCTGATCTAATCAAAAATATATACAAACTAAAATATTTTGTCAATAAAATACAATTATTAACTTTTTCATATAAAATAATGGCATTTTTTAATAATTAAAAATAAAGTAATTTGAGTTTGACAACAAACACTCTGCAAAACACAGCTATAGCATAGTTCAAAACATAATAATAATTAATCATTTATGAACACTGACTCTCAGTCTTTATTCACCTTTTTCTCATGGTGTCTCAATAGAATTCATACAAGTATAAAATAGCAGTTCTAATAGGGGCACATTGTAACGCAGTGTTACAACCTGCGCAACTGGGATTTAAACCCAGTCTTCTGCTGATTAGATCAGCATTAAAGAACTATCTCAATTGTGAAATAACAGATATAAGATTAAATAAAATAATATCAGATTTGTCTAATTTTAAATAAACACAAAAATAAAAAAATAAAACTAATGAAAAATTAACTTAATTAAGAAATTTACTTTTGTTTAAAGTAATGTTCAGTGATATCTTCCAAAGTAAAAAATAAAATAAAATGGCATGTTGATATGGCAACTTGTAAGTACACTAAGTTTCATCATGCTAACATGTGTGGAAAGTTTTAAATCATGTGTTACAACTAGCCCCACATTAGGTTGTGCCCCACTCACACCTACAAATCAAGTTTTGTTTTTTGGTGACTGACACTAAAAACAAAAGCAAACTATTTATCTGATATCAGTGGCTGGAGTTAAGCTTTTACCTTTGAGTATATGAATGTGTATGTCAAAACAATTGTTTGATGTGTTAGTTTGTGTGTGTGTGTGTGTGTGTGTGTGTGTGTGTGTGTGTGTGTGTGTGTGTGTGTGTGTGTGTGTGTGTGTGTGTGTGTGTGTTTAACGCAGGATATTAACCTCTCTCCCGGTCATTATGATGTTACGGAGAAGCCTGTCCCCAAATCACCCTGCAAGTGAGTAGGCCTCACCCTCAGGACGCTTTCACACACTGCAAGTCACAGAACGTCACACACTGCAGCTCGGTGATGCTCGCGATCTCATTCCCAGATTCTTCCTTTACTTTAGGCAGTTCACAGAACAGCTTTCAGATGCTTTAATACTGGCCAGGGTCAGTGTCAGAGAGTTTGTGACTTTCCCTTGCCTTTACTGGGTACTTGTTGCTCAAATACATGTGTTTTAAAACATACTTAACATTTGTCTTTCTGTGATGCACTGTACTTAACTGAACACTGTTCTTGCAAATTCTGCTGATTTAAAACCTAATCAATGTGAATTTATCTGGATGGTTGATATAGATGAGGTTTTTTGAACTCTAGAGATTGAAGCATCAATTAGAAGGGGTCATTGTCTTCCAGTAAAAGTTTAGCCGGTACCGATAGCCCATTATTCAGAATGATATCTGTCACTATCGATAGTTTGATTTGCTTAAGAAAAATTAAAAATAAATGTCTCCCAAATAATGTTGCAAACTATACAGAGAACCCTCTCATTTGGTACATTACTAAAATATAAGAGGTTAAATGAACAACAGAACTATTATATTCAACTCTTATTTATTTTCAGATATAATAATTACACACAAATAAAAACTGAAATGTTAACATACGGTACTTGTCACATTGACAAATTTATTCAAGCATACATATTCTTCAGTTTTATATATTTTATATATATTTTTATTATACTTTTACTTTTATGCATTTTATTATATTTATTATATACTTATTATATACTAAACTTACAAAATATGAACATTGGATAACTTCCCTGAGGTAAATGCAACATTAAGTCACACATTGTTCACAAGCTGTTTTATTGATGTCTTTCCACGGCTGATGTAGAAGCACCTAAACCTTGTTATAAGCCTAAACTTGACATAAACTGTAAACTTGTCCCTCAAATCTGTTTGGTTGATTGGAATGTTGTTCCAGGATATTGATCAAGGAATATGTTTCACTTGGTGGAATCAGGTTCTGCTGACAACCCTGGCTTGAACTAAGGGTGATTCATAGGATCAAATTGAGCCTGCTTTAACTCTGCTTCGCTATATCATCAAAATTTAAACCATGCTAATGCAATTCCACTAATGCCAACATAATTTTCGAGTCTGTTTAAAAGAATGTTGTGGTCGATAGTATCAAATGCAGCACTAAGATCGAGTAACACTAATAATAATAATAATAATAATAATACATTTTATTTGAAAGCGCTTTTCTGAGTACTCAAAGACACTTTACATAGAAAAAATCATAAAAGCAGCAGGAACAACATCAAGTAGAAGATAAAAATAAGAAAATGCACTAAAAAACACACTGGACTAAGCTAAACATTAAAAGCAATTTTAAAAAGGTGAGTTTTTGTCAGTGATTTAAATGTTGGAAGGTCAGTGCAGTCACGGATTTGTTTGGGGAGAGAGTTCCAGAGGGAGGGGGCAGCAACAGAGAAGGCTCTGTCACCCCAGGTTCGGTGCTTGGTCCTGGGGGGTAGAGTCAGGAGGTTGGCATCAGATGAGCGGAGGTTACGAGATGGGTTGTGGTGGTGGAGCAGGTCACTGAGGTAGGAAGGGGCCTGGTTATGGAGGGCTTTGTGTGTGAGGAGAAGGATTTTGAATTGAATTCGTTGTGGGACCGGGAGCCAGTGGAGGTTCCTGAGGACAGGGGTGATGTGGTCACGGGTGCGGGTGAGCAGACGAGCAGCAGAGTTCTGGATGTATTGGAGTTTATTTAAGGTTTTGGATGTTGTGCCGTACAGGATGCTATTGCAGTAGTCAATTCTGGAGGTGATGAAGGCGTGGATGAGGGTTTCTGCAGCAGAGAAAGAGAGTGATGGACGGAGTCGGGCGATGTTTTTGAGGTAAAAAAAGGCAGTTCTGGTGATTTGTTTTATGTGGTGTTCAAAGGAGAGGTTATTGTCAAAGATGACTCAGAGGTTGCGACTGTGAAGGGATGGAGACAGGGTGAAGGTGTCAACAGTGAGGGAGAAACTGTGAATGGTTTTAGTGATGGGTTTGGGACCGATGATGATCATGTCTGTTTTTTCGCAGTTGAGTTGAAGGAAATTGGTGTGCATCCAGGATTTAATGTCAGTGAGGTAGTTGGAGATAGTGGAGTGGGTGGCAGAGGTGATGGATTTGGTGGAGATGTAGAGCTGAACATCATCGGCATAGCAGTGAAAGTTGAGACCATGGTGGCGAATGACATTGCCAAGGGGAAGCAGGTATAGTATGAAGAGGAGAGGACCAAGCACCGAACCCTGGGGGATGCCTTGGGGCAGCGGAGCAGTGGAGGAGGTGCAGTTGTTGATGTGGATGAACTGTTGTCTGTCAGTGAGATAAGATTGGAGCCAGGAGAGGGCAGTGCCGGTGATACTGAGGGAAGATTCAAGGCGGGAGAGAAGAATGGTGTGGTTGATAGTGTCAAAAGCTGCAGTTAGATCAAGGAGGATGAGGATGGTGAGGTGACCACCGTCTGCAGAGAGGAGGATGTCGTTGGTGACTTTGAGGAGGGCTGTTTCAGTGCTGTGTTGCGATCGGAAGCCAGATTGAAATGGCTCAAAAAGGTCATTTGAGCAGAGGTGAGTTTTAAGTTGTTTGGCGACAGTGCGTTCCAGTATCTTAGACAGAAAGGGGAGATTGGAGATGGGCCGAAAGTTTGACATGATGTCAGGGTTGAGTCCATTTTTTTTGAGGATGGGGGTCACAGCAGCCAGTTTGAGTGAAGGGGGGATTGAGCCAGAGCTGAGAGAGGAGTTAATAATTTCTGTGATGAGTGTGGAGATAGCTGGTAGACAGTCCTTGATGAGGTGGGATGGGATGGGGTCCAGGACACATGTAGATGTTTTCATTCCTGTCACGATTTTGGACAGCTCCCCTGCCGACACAGGGGAGAACTGAGACAGGGACTGAGAGGTGAAGGGGGGAGGAACAAGTGATGGAGTGGGAGGGCAGACAGTGATGACAGAAGAAGAGGACAGGTTGTTATAAATGGTGTCAATTTTGGTCAGAAAAAAATAAAGAAAAGAGTTGCATTTATCAGTTGTGAATGAGTTGGTGGTATTGTCACTGGGTTTGAGAAGTTTATTTACTGTGGAGAAGAGAGCCTTGAGGTTGGTGGAACCAGAGTGTATGAGATGCGAGTAGTAAGTGGACCGGGTAGTGTTAAGAGCTTCCTTATACTGCTGAAGGTAATCTGTGTAGGCTTGTAGATGAACAGAGGATAATTTACTGATAAGAGAGGCTGAAAGGGCAGGAGTGGAGATGGATTTAAGATTTCTGAAAGAGATTGTGCGTTTGTTCTTGGTCGAAATGGGGAGATCAATGTTCATAGTGATTGCCAGATGGTCAGAGATGTTGAGGTTGAAGCTGGAGAGGTGAGGTATGGTGAGACCAGTAGAACAGACCAGATCCAGGATGTGACCATGGCTGTGGGTAGGAAAGTTGACGTTGGGTGAAGTTGAAGCAGTGTAGCAGTTCCAGGAATTCAGTGGCAGTTTTGCAGTTAGTGTCGATGTGAATGTTGAAATCTCCCAGAAGCAGAACAGAAGGTGAGATGGCAGATAGTTAAAAAGTCAGAAAAGTCAGAGAGAAAGGAAGGATTTGGTGGTAGATTATGGCACTGACCAGAGGAGTGGGACCAGAGAGTTTGAAAGTGATGTGTTCAAAGGACTGAGCAGCAGAGATGGAGATGGTGGATGTTTTAATGTCCTTTCTGTACACTGCAGCGACACCACCTCCCCTCAGGTCGGTATTTGTCCATGTGTGTATATCCTGTGGGTGTGGTTTCGTTGAGTGAGAAATAGTCCAGAGGTTTGTGCCAAGTTTCAGTGATACAGAGGAAATCCAGGTTATAGTTAGTTATGAATTCATTTAAAATGAGACTTTTATTATTGAGTGAGCGGGTATTGAGCAAAGGCAGTTTCAGGTGACGTTGCTTCGTGATGGGTTGAGAGGACCGAGGAAGGGGGCGGAGATTAGATAGGTGCACGTGCCGTTTGTTGTGATGACGTAGTGAGGTAGTTGCGGTGCGCGAATAGGACCAGAATGGATGGAATAGAGTTTGGGGTTGAAAAGTTGTAATTGAACATACGACCAGAGCCTCTGTGTGGAGGACGGCGTAGTAGTAGTCCAGTTTCTCGGAAGAAGTTAATGCAGTCCAGACAGCGGTGGTTGTTGAGTGGGCGGAAGTCAGCAGCGGAGCAGAGCGGTGGCTTGCACCCAGAAGCCGGGCGTCACTCGAGTGTTGTTCATCTGATCGATGGTCGCTGTTGAATCGGGCTCTTGTTGCTTGCTCTGATGTTTGCCTTACATGAGATTTCCAGGACTATCCGCTCCAATTATTCGTTCATGCATTTTCCGTTGTGATTTCCAGTTCTGAGGTGGCTGAGAGGATGAAGTGAACTTGTAATAATAAAATTATTACTGTTTAAAAATAATTAAGATAAAAACATTTTAAAAAAGCCGGACGGAGAAGCGGCAGCCAACATGCGCCAGCGTTCTCTCTCACCGGAAGGAAAAATCAAATAGAGACACTAATAGAGAGACACAACCACGATCGGATGATAAGAGCAAATCATTTGTGACTCTAATGAGAGCTGTCTCAGTACTATGGTACGGTCTAAATCCTGACCGAAAATCCTCGCAGATATCATTTCTTTCTAAAAAGGAACATAGTTGTATGAGGATACTGCCTTTTCTAGTATCTTTGACAGAAAAGGTAGATTCGAGATCAGCCTGTAATTGACTAATTCTGTACGATCAAGTTGCGTTTTTTTAACAAGCGGTTTAATCATAGCCTGCTTAAAAGTTTTTGGTACATATCCTAATGACAAAGATGAATTAATGATATTAAGAAGAGGATCTATGACCTCTGGAAGCATCTCTTTCAATAGCTTAGTCGGTATAGGGTCTAACATACATGTTGTCGATTTAGATGATTTAACGAGTTTAGAAAATTCTTCCTCTCCTATAGCAATGAATGAATCGAATTTTTCCTCATGGAGACTACAATGCACTGCCTGATGCAATACTGTAGACGGTTGCATATTTATAATTTTCTCCCTGATATCATCAATCTTGTAAGTAAAGAAGTTCATAAAGTCATTACTGCTGTGCTGCTTGGAAACGTCTGGGCTTGAAGCTTTATTTTTCGTTAGTTTAGCCACTGTTTCAAATAAATACCTTGGGTTTTGTTTATTTTCTTCTAATAGGGTTGAAAAATAAGCAGATCTAGCAGCTTTTAAGGCCTCTGTATGCAATCGTACAACAAAACTCTAGTTTTGTTTTCTTCCAGTTGCGCTCCATTTTTTCTGGCTGCTCTCTTAAGGGCCCGAGTGTGCTCGTTGTACCACGGCGTTGGACTATTTCCTTTAATCTTCTTTAAGCGCAAAGGAGCAACTGTGTCTAAAGTGCTGGAAAAGAGAGAGTCAAAAGTTTCTGTCGCAATATCGAGTGCTTCTAAGCTATCTGGGATGCTGAGGAGATGAAACTGATCAGGAATATTATTAATAAAGCAATCTTGTAACACGGAGTCGGCTTTGTAGCCTTGGCTAGATGGAGTATACATGAGACCAGATTATGATCTGAGATGTCATCGCTCTACTGTAGAATTTCAATGGCATCACCATTGATTCCATGTGATAATATAAGATCTAGAGTATTATGACAATGAGTAGGTCCTGACACGTGTTGTCTAACTCCAAGTTATACCTCCAAGATAACTCTTTTTCATTATCTACATGTATATAAAAAAAAACACCAACAATTAGGACTTTATCTCCAGCCAGTACTAACTCTGACAGAAAATCAGCAAATTCTTTGATAAAGTCTGTATGGTGCCCTGTATACAGTAGCCAGCACAAATCTCAAACGTGATTTATCATTTACACTAGATAGTGTTACATTAAGCACCAACACTTCAAAAGAATTATATTTAAAACAAGACTTCTCAGTAATTCTGAAGATATTACTATAAATTACAGGAATAACTCCCCCTTTGCCTTTCAGACGAGGCTCATTTTTATAACAGTAATCTTGGGGGGTGGACTCATTTAAAGTAATGTAATCGTCTGGTTTTAGCCAGGTTTCTGTCAAACACAGCACATCTAGATTATAGTCTGTAATCAGCAACCCAAGCTTTATCATTTGTTCATCTGTATTATATCTGTTTTTTATTTGTTGAACATCAATAAAATTTTAACCCTTAAATGGGTTCGGGAGTTTTTTGTATTTCCTAATTTGGGGAACAGACACAGTCTCTATATGATGATATCTAGGTGAAAGAGTCTCATGTGATGGGATTTATCTGAGAGACAGATAGCAGACAGTCGGCATAGCCAGTCTGTCTGCTTCCTGACCTTCCTGACCTGAGCCAAATTCATGTTTGCAATGATGTTACCCAATCAGTGGCCAAATGGGATATACATATACATATACATACAGTCATGGCCAAAAGTGTTGGCACCCCTGAAGTATTTCTCACAGAAAAGTATTGAAATTACACATGTTTTGCTATACACATGTATTGGAACAACACAAAAAAAAAAGAGGAAAAAAAGCAAATTTCACACAAAACTCCAAAAATGGGCCGGACAAAATTATTGGCACCCTTTCAAAATTGTGGATAAATGAGTTTGTTTCAAGCATGTGATGCTCCTTTAAACTCACCTGGGGCAAGTAACAGGTGTGGGCAATATAAAAATCACACCTGAAAGCAGATAAAAAGGAGAGAAGTTGACTCAGTCTTTGCATTGTGTTTCTGTGTGTGCCACACTAAGCATGGAGAACAGAAAGAGTAGAAGAGAACTGTCTGAGGACTTGAGAACCAAAATTGTGGAAAAATATCAACAATCTCAAGGTTACAAGTCCACCTCCAGAGATCTAAATGTTCCTTTGTCCACAGTGCGCAACATGATCAAGAAGTTTGCAACCCGTGGCACTGTAGCTAATCTCCCTGGACTTGGACGGGAGAAAAAAATTAATGAAAGGTTGCAACGCAGGATAGTCCGGATGGTGGATAAGCAGCCCCAAACAAGTTCCAAAGAAATTCAAGCTGTCCTGCAGGCTCAGGGTGCATCAGTGTCAGCGTGAACTATACGTCGACATTTGAATGAAATGAAACGCTATGGCAGGAGACCCAGGAGGACCCCACTGCTGACACAGAGACATAAAAAAGCAAGACTACAGTTTGCCAAAATGTACGTGAGTAAGCCAAAATCCTTCTGGGAAAACATCTTGTGGACAAATGAGACCAAGACAGAGCTTTTTGGTAAAGCACATTCTACTGTTTACCGAAAACGGAATGAAGCCTACAAAGAAAAGAACACAGTACCTACAGTCAAATATGATGGAGGTTCAAAGATGTTTTGGGGTTGTTTTACTGCCTCTGGCACTGGGTGCCTTGACTGTGTGCAAGGCATCATGAAATCTGAGGATTACCAAAGGATTTTGGGTCGCAATGTAGGGCCCAGTGTCAGAAAGCTGGGTTTGCGTCCGAGATCATGGGTCTTCCAGCAGGACAATGACCCCAAACATACTTCAAAAAGCACCCAGAAATGGATGGCAACAAAGCGCTGGAGAGTTCTGAAGTGCCCAGCAATGAGCCAAGATCTAAATCCCATTGAACACCTGTGGAGAGATCTTAAAACTGCTGTTGGGTAAAGGCGCCCTTCCAATATGAAAGACCTGGAGCAGTTTGCAAAAGAAGAGGGGTAAAAAATTCGGGGTGAGAGGTGTAAGAAGCTTATTGATGGGTATAGGAAGCGACTGATTTCAGTTATTTTTTCCAAAGGGTGTGCAACCAAATATTAAGTTAAGGGTGCTAATAATTTTGTCCGGACCATTTTTGGAGTTTTGTGTGAAATTAGCTTTTTTTCCTCTGTTTTTTTGTGTTGTCCCAATACACACAAAGGAAATAAACATGTGTATAGCAAAACATGTGTAATTGCAATACTTTTCTGTGAGAAATACTTCATTTTCTGGAAAAATTTCAGGGGTGCCAACACTTTTGGCCATGACTATATATATAAAATGTTTTTTTTTTTTTTTTTTGTGAAAACGTTATTAACATTATATGTGAATCTCATGAAACATGTTAAATTCAAATATCAACATAAATCAATGTCATGACGACACCTTTAATTATTTTAGTTATAATTGTTTTAGTTACTTTATAATCATTTTAGTTAGTACAGTATTATTTCAATTGTTGTGTACAATTAATCATTTGAACATCAACATATCTAGCCAAAACACTTGAGTGAAAGTTTGTGAAAAGTTTGTTACACGCTTGTGAATTATTCTTTCTAACACAAATGAAAAACAAAATGCAATATTTTTGTAGTGGGGGCCAATGAAAGTATTAGTAGCCTAGAGCAAGTATAAATCTGAAGCACCAACCTGATTGAACAAATAGAAGAATCCTTATTGTTGAGGCCTGTAGTGTTTCACCTGTGTTTGTTGACTCTTTTCTCTCCTCCACCCTGTTTGCACCATTTTATTGTCTTCTCTCATGACACTCGTCTCTTATTGCAGACACGTGATGTTCCGATCAGCTGTACAAAGGGTCAGCTTTCTCCCGGTAAGTGTCCAGTTTCATTGTGAATAATATAGTCTAACCTATTATGTGTATATTAAATGCTTTGCCTGTTTTCCCCCAGAATGGTTTGTAAAGCATGTAGATTCCTGTGAGAGAGTTTCACTGATGCGCGTCAGTGTTGCACCTCATGCACCGTGGCTTCAGTGGCAGTGTTGGCTGGTTATTCGAGCTGTGCTGGCAGCTGTCTAGTGTTGACGGAAAAGTGAGGATGCTAAATCATCCTCTGGGTCTCATTAGGGTGAACATTAGGGCTTTGTGTGGTTGTAGAAGGGTGTCGTTTCATGTCAGACAAGTGTTTTGTCAAAGGTTAAGTAGCAAAGAAACCTCAAGCTTATTCTTAAGATGACAGATCAACAGCAAACAGGCAAATTATATTACTCAGAGGCTGAACTTCCATAGTTTAAGGCTGGAATACAAATAAGACTTTTAAAATCTGAACAGATTTTTAAAACACTATGACATCATATACTTGCCAACTTAAATGGTTATAGAGAAACACTGGGCATCATACGCTAAATGACTGAGGATAACACACTACCGGACTTTTAAAGTTGTTCAGAACACAACAAAAGCCGCTTTTTCACCGTCTGGCTGAACGACTCTAAGAACGGTAAAGGCACCCACACACTACAATCAGGACGATTTTGGTCCCAATACTCCCCTTCCGACAACCCCAGGTAAAGTCCCGATTATCTTGATGGATCTACAGATTATCTTATCAGATTTTTCTGTGGTGTGATCTGTGTTAAGAGTCACTGAATCTGCTCGGAAGAACACCAATCTCAAATCGTAAATATCCAACATGTTAAATATTTTCAGTCAGAAATAATGTTGTGTGGGTGGAACCACAAGGACAAATGGGCCAGCCTGGTTCCAATTTCCACTTGTATCAAGTGTGATATTTCTTTTATGCAACAGTTAAAAATTAATTAGTTATTAATGAGTAATTGGTGACACTTAATTGGTTAGTTCACCCAAAAATGAAAATGATCCCATAATTTACTCACCCTCAAGCCAGGTGTATATGACTTTCTTTTTTTCAGCCAAACACAATCGGAGGAATATAAAAAAAATATCCTGGCTCTTCCAAGCTTTATAATGGGAGTGAATAGAGCCTGTGATTTTGAAGCTCCAAAAAGCGCATACATCCATTATAGAAGTAATCCATTCGGCTCCAGAGGGTTAATAAAGGCCTTCTGAAGTGAAGTGATGCATTTTTGTAAAGAAAAATATCCATATTTATAATTTTTTTTAACTATAATCACTGGCTTCTGGCAACAGCCGTACACGAGTCGAGTTCTGGTGGAAGAGTGACCTCTGACCCGATGCACCAGCCACTTATTAGGTGCACCTGTTCAATTGCTCTTTAATGCAAATATCTAATCAGCTAAACAAATGGCAGCAACTCAATACATTTAGGCATGGTCAAGACGATCTACTGCAGTTCAAACTGAGCATCAGAATGGGAAAGAAATGTGATTTAAGTAACTTTGACCAGCCCGTCTGGCGCCAACAACCATGCCATTTTCAGAGTATTTTAGAAACTGCTGATATTTTTACACACAACCATCTCTAGGGTTTACAGAGGATGGTCCAAAAAAGAGGAAATACCCAGTGAGCGTCAGTTCTGTGGGTGAAAATGCCTTGTTGATGCCAGAGGTCAGAGGAGAATTTCCAGACTGGTCCGAGCTGATAGAGTGGCAACAGTAAATCAAACAACCACTCGTTACAACTGAGCTACGCAGAACAGCACAACTCATCGAACCTTGAAGCAGATGGGCTACAGCAGCAGAAGAACACACTGGGTTTTACTGTATATGCTAAAAAGTTGGCCAGTTTAGTACCAAGTAGAATTGAAGAAGTAGGCTGCACTTACAAGTTTACTTCAACTAATATCAGTGTACTAGAACTTCTAGTACATTGATATTAGTATACTTAAACTTTACAACATAAAGTATACTTAATAAAGTGAACTTGAAGTATACTTATCATTCGTACAGGTAAGAACAGGCTGCAATTCACACAGGTTCACCAAAATTGGACAATAGAAGATTGGAAAAATGTTGCCTGGTCTCATGAGTCTCGATTCCTGCTGCAACATTCAGATGTTAGGATCAGAATTTGGCATAAACAACATGAAAGCATGGATCCATCCTGCCTTGTATCAATGGTTCAGGCTGGTGCTGATGCAATGGTGTGAAGTATATTTTCTTGGCACACTTTGGGCCCCTTAGTACTATAATCAAATGGCCTCTTCAGTCTCCAGATCTCAATCCAATACATAGAGCACCTTTGGGATGTGGTGGAACGGGAGATTCACATCATGGATGTGCAGCCGACAAATCTGCAGCGTGATGCTATGTCAGTTTGACCAAAATAATGTCCAGCACCTTGTTAAGTCTATGCTATGAAGAATGAAGGCAGTTCTTAAAGCAAAAAGGGGTTCAACCTGTTACTAGTAAGGTGTATCTAATAAAGTGGCCCATACCTCTTTTGTTTGTGGATAAATGTGCGTTTTTGAACAAACACTTGATTTAATGATTCAATGACTCACTCACCTGTAAAGCATATAAAGCTATAAAATGAATGTGGATCACATAGTTCAGATTATTTGATGATAAATTTTTGAGGTCATATTAATATCTCTGGTATCTTGGCAATTCTGAGCAGTGAGCACAGTTTGATATCTTTTCTCTGAAACTCAAGAAGAGACATTTGAGATCTTTCATTACTGGGTAGTTTTCACAGGTTCACCTTAAGGCATTTGAAAATACAGAGGAAGCTTTTTTTGATATTGATATTTTCTTTATTGAGTTGTGAGTGTCGTTTTGGAAGGTGTTGAATATGGCTTTTCTGGACAGGAGTCCCTTAATGAAATAATAGCTCAGTGCCTCTTCAGACATGTGTAGTATGGCACAGCTATCCGCTCTTGTCCAGGGGAATGCCGAGCTGGCTGGCTGTCCTATAGAAGAAGGGTGCAACGGCCTGATGCCTTTAAAACCAACGGAAGTTGACCTCATGGGAAAGCAGGCAGAGGGAAGTGAGTTCCACTGCAGCCAGAATTAACACCTCTGGCACAGTTCAACCCGCCACACACACACACCACTGCACAGGCCAGCTGGATCAAGTGAGGCTGCCGGTGGAATCAAATGGCATGTAATGATAGCAGACAGCTTCTGTAGCACAGGCGCTGAGCAGTGAAAGCTCTTCTTCTCAGCTATGCTTTTGAAAGCACATAAATAGACCTATATCTGTGATTATAGAGTCAAGCACAGGTTGATGAAGAGCTTTTTTTGGAGAACACTAATTAGATTTTTTTTGATCTTCCAATCTAAAGGAATATTTCAGGCCGTGGAACACAAAAGGGCAAGTTTATCAGATTGTCCCTGCTGCTTTTTTAGCATATAATGAAAGTGGATTTCGATTTAAATTAATAAGGTCCAAAAAAGACAAAAAAGCTCCATGAAAGATTCATAAAAGTAGTTCACATGACAGTTTTGGGGTGAACTATTCCATCAACTGATTAAATTTGAATTTTACTTTTGTTGACTTGACTTCCATTAATGGATTTAGAAGGAAGGACCAGCGCCTGGACATTACAATCCAAGGCCAAGCACAGGCATTGCAGTCACTTCCTGCTTTCGGTCTACAGTACCACGGCTGTACAGTGTGCATTCGGTGAGCTTCATTTCTATCCCTGTTCGATAGCAAGCTCTACAACCCTACATTAAGTCTTACAACAGCAAAACTAGTCTTAGGGCCATCAATTTACAACACCACAATCAGTGTATTGATTATCATAAATGGGATGAATGTGCATGTTATTAAGTAAAATGGGGCTACAAGTCTCAAACCTTTGCTATTTTGCCTTTTTTTGACAGGGAACTCCCGGCCCAGGTGTGCATGAGCCCACATGGCACAGAGGTCAATGGCTCAGCACTAAGGGCAAAGTGGACTGGGCCTATGACCTCCTTTTTCGCAACACACCATGAACTTTGCCCTCTCTTTTGTCTGACTTTCCCACATGTATTCCTTCTAGTAATATTTCCCATTCTTTTGAAAGTAGGGTGTTGCCAGCTGGTATGCGACTGACCTTGTTGAAATGTGGTTGAAATGTGGTTGTTGTTTTAACATTGAAGTATGTTCAAAAAAACGTTTCATGCTGAATTTTTGTAAAAAGATACGACATTGAAACAACATTGTAATATTAACATTGATTCAATTTTAATAAAAAAATCTATCTCTTTGCAATCTCTGTTATGTCATGGACTGACTGTGTGGCTGCTCATGTAATGAACAAATCTTTGTGATGACTCTCACATTCACATAACTCATTCAGCCAGAACAAAGAGATCAGTGTCACACAATAAAACTGTTGTTTACAGCACTCACACACAATAGCTAGATTAACCCTATTGTTGAGGTCCTGAATAATTCAAAAAATCAATGAGAATGTACATGTGGGTTGTGTAGGCCTATATTTATGTCTATATCTAATAAATACATTTAATCTACAGTATATAGCTACTGTGTGGTCCAAAAGTCTGAGTAAAAAATGCATCTATTTTTCTAATTTAATGCAAAATATTTAACGTTGCATTCAGTAGTTTGGTGGTCATTTAAAAAGCTGTACACATGAATGCTGTACAATCACATGAAATAAAGGCTGTACTCATAGTAGTTTTCTTTAAAAAGTATTTTAATTTTAAATGGCGCGGGTCACCTCCCTCAATGTATTTCACCATGTGGAAATGACGTGACCTGCACTGTTTCACTAAACAATACATTCCAACAATGTTCTTGCATTAATTGGCTGCCTCCATATGGTAGTAGCGTAGTATTGTTTGCTGATACGAGAAGCTAAAATCAGACAACAGAACAATGGGAGAATCAGTACCTGTGCGGCCGAAGAAGGCAGAAGAACTATCAAAGACAAAAAAAAAATAATAATAATTAAGCATGAACATCAGTGCGACATAAACAAGGTGGAAAGAAATGAAGACAGGGTAGCCCAAGTTGTTGGACATGTAGGGGAATTCATTATTGTGGAAAATTGTGCAAACCCTAGTGCATAAAACTCATCATTACTGCAGAAACTGACAAAAACCTGGCTAAAACCAGACTATTACATTACTTTAAATGAATCCACCCCCAAGATTACTGTTATAAAACCGAGCCTCGTCTGAAAGGAAAAAGGGGAGGTATTGCTGTAATCTATAGTAATATCTTCCGAATTAATGAGAAGTCTAGTTTTAAATATAATTCTTTTGAAGTGTTGGTGCTTAATGTAACAATATCTAGTGTAAATGATAAATCGCGCTTGACATTTGTGCTGGCTACTGTATACAGGCCACCATACAGACTTTATCAAAGAATTTGCTGATTTTCTATCAGAGTTAGTACTGGCTGCAGATAAAGTCCTTAATGTTGGTGATTTTAATATACATGTAGATAACGAAAAAGACACATTGGAATTGGCATTTAGAAATATTCTGAACTCCATTGCAGTTAGACAACACGTGTCAGGACCTACTCATTGTCGTAGTCATACTCTAGATCTAATATTATCACATGGAATCAATGTTGATGCCGTTGAAATTCTGCAGCAGAGCGATGACATCTCAGATCATTATCTAGTCTCGTGTAAACTTCATTTAGCCAAGGTTGCAAAGCCGACTCCGTGTTACAAATATGTTAGAACTCTATCACTTCTGCCACTAAAGATTGCTTTATTAATAATATAATATAATGCATTATAGTCCTTCACGTCTATTGCAATCTCAAAACTCTGGCCAGCTGATAATACCTAGAATATCAAAATCGACTGCTGGCGGTAGATCCTTCTCCTATTTAGAACCTAAACTCTGGAACAGTCTTATTCCGAGGTTTACTGTAATCAGCTGGATCCAGGCTGTATCCAGATCAGATGGTGGACCTGCTCATAGACACGACCACAACGCATCCGTGAAGTGTCAGCAGAGATTGTGTCAACTAGACTCTCCCTATGAAGGCCTCATCGACATGACAGCCATCAGCACTGATCCTCAACAAACCCATCTTTATACCGGCGTGACTCCGATCTTCAACCAGATGGAACTGGATAATATAGTGGCTATATACAGTAGGCTATATATAGTGGCTATATATATAACTCTCTCTCTCTCTATATATATACAGTATATATATATATATATATATATATATATATATATATATATATATATATATATATACACAGTACAGGTCAAAAGTTTGGAAACATTAAGATTTTTTTATATTTTTTGAAAGAAGTCTCTAATGCTTATCAAGGCTGTGTTTATTTGATCAAAGAAACAGAAAAAACAAACAAACAAAAAAAAAAAAACAGTAATATTGTGAAATATTATTACAACTTAAAATAATAGTTTTCTATTTGAATATACAGTACTTTAAAAAATAATTTATTCCTGTGATGCAAAGCTGAATTTTCAGCATCATTACTCCAGTCTTCAGTGTCCACATGTGACATCCAGTCTATCACATGATCCTTTAGAAATCATTCTAATATTCTGATTTATTATGAGTGTTGGAAACAGTTCTGCTGCCTAATATATTTGATGAATAAAAGGTTAAAAAGAACTGCATTTATTCAAAATAAAAAAATATTTTCTAATAATATAAATCTTATTTACTATCACTTTTTTAATCAATTTAACACATCCTTGCTGAATAAAAGTATTGATTTATTTTAAAAAAAGAAAGAAAAAAAATTACTGACCCCAAATTACTGACCAGTAGTGTATATTGTTGTTACAAAAGATTTCTATTTTTAAAACATTTGCTTCTTTTTTTTTTTTTTTATGTTTATTTATTTACTTTTTATTCATCAAAGTATCCTAAAAAAGTATCACAGGTTATGAAGATACAGAATGATTTCTAAAGGATATGTGATAGACTAGAGTAATGATCCTGAAAATTCAGCTTTGCATCACAGAAATAAATGATAATTTAAAGTATAATAAACCAATTATTTTAAATTGTAATAATATATCACAATATTACATTTTTTTTTATTCTGTATTTTTGATCAAATAAATGCAGGCTTGATGAGCAGAAGAAACTTCTTTCAAAAACATTAAAAATAGTAATGTTTCCAAACTTTTGACCTGTACTGTATATATATGAACTAAATAACTTTTTTTAAAACAAAAATGAAACATCAATGCACTTACTTAAGCTGGACTGTGACGCTATTTTCTGGAAACAAACTTTTTTGCATTATTTTCCTGTTATCTCTCTAAAGCTGCTTTGAAACAATCTGTACTGTAAAAAGCGCCATATAAATAAATGTGACTTGACAGCGATAGCACTGTCCAACACCTTGTGGTATTGGTACTTGAAGTCGGAAGTTGCGATAGTCCTTTCCTTTCTTCCCTATTGTGACGTATACCTGAGTGAAACGGCTTCTCAAACAAGAAAAAATTTAGGGTGGGACTTGATTTTGTCTATCAGGAATTTATTGGACTGTTGTTGTTGGCTATTGGTCGATCTCATGTGAGTGACAGGTTGTCCTGCCCTCACACTAATAAACACACTGTTGCAAGACTCAGTAATTTATTTTGATTAAAGATTACAAGAGCACATGTATTTAAAAAAAGAGAAAATTATGTGCACAGATAAATCACTTTAATAAATACTGCAAAATTCCATTAAAAATAGGAACTTTCAATTTTGATTTCATGACTTTGATTAAAATAAACAAAAAATGGCGATGATAACGCTAGCTAAAGAACTACTGAATTTACCTTTAACAACTAATTATATTGTTCGCGTAGCAATTTGAAAATAAAAATGATCAAATGAACATGCTGTAATTTTAAAGATCATGTCCTGTTTAGTTTCATTTTCCTTGTCATTAGATGCGTTTACATGGAGCATTGTATTCCATTTACAATTGGTTTAAAAGTCCAATCCGAATGAAAATGCTCCCTATAAACACCTCAATCGGAATAAAAATGCCCAAACTGATTGAAATTGAAATCGGGTTGAGAGGGGTGGGATAAACCTTTTCTAATCCATTTGATAGGACATAAACACTTGATCGGATTGAAAACCGAAACGGGAAAGTTTTGTGTCCATGTAAGCATGGCTAATGTTTTGCCTGAGTTCTCATTTCATTGTTTCTTACTATTGTTTCTGTTTAGTTTCACACCTGTTCCTTGTTCTGTTGATTGTCATCTCTGTAAATAAGCCCTCAGTTTTCTAAGTTCTCTATTAGCTGTTCTCTGTATTCCTCGTTCATTCTGCGTCACACTCTTTATTGGATTTATAAAAAAATAAATAAAAATTGATGGTGCTGTTGTTTTTATAAAAGGGAAACTATTGGTGACAAATCAACATCTGCACAAAGTCAGTACAAAATGAGTGTGCACACATGAGTGAGTAATGAAAAAATGGTGACCATTTCCATTTTTCCCCAAATAGATTATGAACGAGTGAGACTAGTGTGCAGTCAGGTGACGCTATAAGGCTTCGTGCAATCACACAAGTCTTTTCTAACAGGGTCGTGTTCAGAGTGAATATCACGCTAGACAAAAGTGGCTGGAGGCCTAGTATCATTTTACATTGCAATGGACAGGTGCTGGTACTACATCACAGGTCAATTATATGACTCGTATTACTTTAAAGAGGATGGTTTGGGTGCGGGATCAGGACAGTGGTTGATGTAGGCTACTATTGTTTGTGAAATACAAACAGTACAACAAACTTTTCCTTCTAGAGAACATCACCTGATTGAGCACACCTAATGTGAGGGTGAATGCAAGGCGACCTTGAAAACTCATGTTGTGGTTGCTGAAGCTAATTCAGTGGCTAATAATACATTTAAAGTGGTCACATTGTATTTTTTTTTAAAGTTAGTTAATAATTTTCAAGATTTTTCCCCCAATCAAACCAGTGTTTTTAATGGCCGTTTTTCATCCTCTCCCTTTTCTCTACTATAATATGATCTGTGGCTATGTTGTTGGGATTAAAATGGTTTTTATGTGTAATTGTGCATCATCATACATTCGTACTTTCTTCATCAAAAAGAAACCCATCAATCTTTGGGCAGCCAGCTGTCAGGGCTGTAACTCAGTCTGGACACCTGACCTTCCACGACTCCAGAGTCCCACCCCAGAATGAGCAGGAGTAGCAGGGCTGGTCTGCCACCTGTGAGTAACCAGAGAGCCAGGGTCTATCTCTCTCTCTCTCTCTCTCTCTCTCTCTCTCACACACACACAGTGAAGAGTGAAACCCGAGAGAGGTTTTTTCAGGACGGTGATCACTTTTTTCATTAGCACATAATCAATCCACGTGAATAAACAATTGAGCAGGAACATTACAAACATGCTCATTAGCGATGACCTGCATGTTCTGACTTCTCATTACCCAGTAATTTTACACAATGGATCAGAGTCAGACTGATATGATTTTAGATATGCAGAGCGGCAAAATTTCATTATTCATTATGAGTGATTTTGATCTTGATTTCAATTTTGTTAATCATGAAATTAATTTGATTTAGATCCTAACAACTTTGTCAGTCATAATTCTGCCTCACCTACTATAAACAGAAAGAAAAAAATAGATCTAGTAAAAAAAAAAAAAAAAATGTTTAAGAAATTATTCAATAAATAATAAAAAACCCTGCTCTTTATAAGTTGTTAAGTTGTTAAGAGTGTATGAAGACTTATTTATTTATTTGTCTTATTAGGGAGACTTATTAGAAATGCATTTTTAATTTGCGCAATGCCTCATGGGAGGGGGTGGTTGCTGCTGAGCTATGTAAAATTTATATGGTTTCAGCCTTTTCTTTTATTGGTGGATCTCTATTAAGGATTACGGGTAGTTTAGTTTTTACCTATCAATTTGACAGATACTTTTTTGTTACTAAATTGACCCAAAAATGTAAATTCTGCCAGGACCACTATCGTCAAAGATGATTGGCAATTAGCGTATGGTTCTGTTCTGGGCAAGAACTCCCTGCGCATCCATGCAGCCTAGCATGGATTAGAGCAGGGAGAGCAGCAGGGTAAACAGAACAAAACCAACATAGATGTATTGCAAATATATTTAATGTTCAAGAATTGAATGTACAACACAGTTCGAGAAAAATAAGTTTGATTTGAAGAGGAATATCAGAAGGCCAAGTCCTGACTGGACAAGAGGAGGAGCTGGGGATGGAGGAGGGAAACTAGCTCCTGTGCAACAAGATAAAGCTGCCGATAATACTGAATCAGCCTTATATAGGGATGTTGTAATAGATGTCGTATGGATTAGCTAAGAGTCAGCTTATGCGAGCTTGACTGACCAGCCAGTGACCTGCCAGAACTAACTCTATGCTTGATTTCTGTCATGATTTAATCACCCTCATGTTGTTCCGAACCGGTGTGACTTTCTTTTTTAGGGGAACACAAAAGAAGATGTTTTGAAGAATGTTGGCAATCAGACAGTTTTGGTTTTCATTGAATTCCACAGTATTAGTATTTTATATATTAGTTATATATAAGTCAATAGTAACCGAAACTGGTTATATTCTTCAAAATATCTTCTTTTAGGTTCCAGAGAAGCAAGGAAGTCACAGGTTTGGAATGACATGAGTAAATGATGACAGAATTTTTTATTTTTGGGTGAACTTGTCACAATCACGCCAAGCTTACACAACAACGTACTAAAAATGGAAAAGGTTTCCCTTTGCATTTTTGGCGTACAGATGACAACATTGTCAAAACGATACCCATTCACACGGATCCGCGAAAACAAGTAATATTCATACGCATGATGTCACTGTTTCCACAGTCACGTTTTTGTTAGGTTACATGGAGACACTTATGGTATCGGTTTAAACAATTGCTTTTTCAGGCCCCAAAACCGCCATTTTCGTGTAAATGAATGGCCAAAACGCATAAAAAGTTTTCCGTTTTTAGTTGAAAATGGTGTCCTGTAAATGGCCCATCAGCCTTCACAGTCTGAGTACTGATCACGCACACATGTCACTCATCAGCCCTCATTACCTGCACTATGAAAAGCACACATACACACCACCAGTAGTTGTCTGGCCTTGTCTGAAGAACACAGACTCATTGCCTGCAAACTTACCTTGGTTTTTCCTGTTCCATGTTGAAATCTTGTCATCCATCTGTGTGAGTGTATGTCTGGAAACCTGTAAGACAAAACCAGTAATCATCTTTCATAGACTCTATTGCTGTTTCTATTCCTGCTCGTCATTACTTACCTGCATTGAATTGTGTTCTTGCTGCTTCTATAAATAAACGTACCTGTTCATTGTTCATCTGACTCTACCATCCTCATTGTGTCCAAGCCCTGTTATTATGACAGAAATATTCCTTTAACAATATCAAAGCTCATGGTAGTTCCGTCTTAAAAGGTTTGTGCATAGTAATATATTTCTCTATGGAGAGGTTTACATCCAGAACCCTGTTGTTGTGCTTCATTAAGTGATTAACTAAAAAAATCCCTAAGGACAAGCTTCCACTTCAAAGGCCTCCATCTAATCATTCCCTTTTCTTTCAAAATTTGTGAAACATAATGAGCCCAGTTCTCCTGTGTGTGCCATACGGGAACTTTATGTTGGGACACTGGGCTCGGCTGGCCTGGGGTGCGTTTCCCAAAAGTAACTTTTGTTGTAAGTTCTATCATTGCGACCATAGTTGGCTAATGATGCTTTTGGGAAATGCATCCGTGGTCAGGATAATCATTCAGGCTGATGCTAGGTGATGAATAGCATTCTTTATCAGTCACAACCTCTCCAAATAATCCCATAAATCACCACTACTGCTCCTATATCATGACAACCGCTAACAGAGAGACAGAAATAAATCAATATTTGATGAAATATTTAAAAAATAAAAGGTATCACGTTATTTGAATAAATCTCAGCCATCTGAAATTTTCTTCTAGAATGATCATTTTTATCAAGCTTGTATATTTAAGTTCAGTAATTTCACTTAAATGACAATTCATAGGTAATTTGCATTGCCATTTAAGTGAAATTACTGAACTTAAATATACAAGCTTGATAAAAATGATCATTCTAGAAGAAAATTTCAGATGGCACTTAGAGGCTTTTGCATCTGAACTCTTCCTATATATATATATATATACGCTACCAGTGAAAAGTTTTGGATCTGTATAAGATTTTTACTGTTTTTAGTCTCTTCTGTCTCAACCAAGGCTGCATTTATAAAAAAAAACAATAAAAAAAACAGTAATATTGTTAAATATTGTGACAATTTAAAATAACTGTTTTCTATTTTAATATATGTTAAAATGTAATTTATTCCTGGGATCAAAGCTGAATTTTCAGCATCATTACTCCAGCCTTCAGTGTCACATGATCCTTCATAAATCATTCTAATATGATGATTTGATGCTCAAAAAACATTCATTATTATTATCCATCTTGAAAACAGTTCTGTACAATTTTTTTTCAGGATTCTTTGATTAATAGAAAGTTCAAAAGAACAGCATTTATTTGAAATAGAATCTTTTGTAACATAAATGTCTTTACTGTAACATTTGAACAATTTAATTCATCATTGATGAATAAAAGTATTGATTTATTGATTTTAATAAAATAAAAATTCTTACTGACCCCAAACTTTTGAACGGTAGTGTTTAATGTTACAAAAGCTTTCTATTTCAGATAAATGCTGTTCTTTTGAACTTTCTATTAATCAAAGAATCCTGAAATGTTTTCAACATTGATAATAAGGAGAAATGTTTCTTGAGCATCAAATCAGAATTATTCATGTTTAGTCATCTCTGCAAAACAAACTTCAGGGTAGGAGATGGACTAAAAATGAAAAACTTACTCCCAAAACTTACTGCCAGATTCTGGAAGATGAATTCTTCAAACAGTGCTGGTCCTACAAGAGTCACTCTCAATCTGTCTGTCTATAAAGCCTATAAAAAAACAGTCTTCATGTATTTACTCCACTTCAGCTTGTGATTCTTATTAAGTGTGGGTCATTTTTTAGGATTCTTTACCTAACCCTAAAGGCCCGTTCACACCAAGCACGATAACTATAAAGATAACGATAAAGATAACTATATATGCGTCCACACCAACGACCGATAACGGTCTATTTATTCTAAGCACGCGCGCGCCCGCCCCATTTTAAATGCGCGAGACCTTTAAATTAGAATGGATTCTAATTGCCTGTCAGTGTTTTATCGTTTGACAGCTGGAAAAAAATCGTTCTGAAAGTGATCCCAACGATATCGTTCCTCATATCTTTATCGTTATAGTTGTGGTGTGAACTCTGTTATTCTTTAATATGGAGAACGATTTTTAGAATTATATCTTTATCGTTATCTTTATAGTTATCGTGCTTGGTGTGAACGGGCCTTAAGTCTCCGAGATCCTGACAACTTGCACTTCTGGAGACTCCAGGTACTGTAGGTGGCAGTTCTGGAAAATGGTGGAAGATGGTTTCACACTTAGTTCTTCACCTTAGTTCTTAATTCTTTTGCAGTTAACACGTGTCTTTTCTTCTCCACCTGCTTTTGTCTGACCCTGCTGACCCAATGAGCATTTCACTGTCCAATGGTCATGCCTCAACTGCAATTTCAAGTATTGCATCCTTCTCATGGGCATTTCATAAGTTTGACTTTTCAGTCTGAGTTAAATCTTTTTTGGCTTATTTTATATGTAAAACAAAACGTGCCTAATAACTATGCACACCTGAATATAAGGCGTTTTTCATTTCCAACCTTCATGAACAATTATATATCACTTATGCTGTAAATGATTACATACAAATTAATAGTAGTTATTAATTCTGCACGCAGTGTACATATATATCGTTATTTGTTTTGCATTATGGGTGAAATATGACCTATGACTACCATTAAACAATATAATCTTGTGAGCATTATTCTCCTAATGTTTTGAGTTTCTCTAAAACATTTTAATGTATACAGTAATACAATAATATTAAGTAATATTACGTTTATATTTGACAACCCGCAATAACCCAGCCATGCCATGAAAAACTTTCAACGTGAATGTGTATTTATATCGGTTTGAGTTACATATTAATGTATTTTAGAACACAAAAAGTATGTCATTGCCCCATTTAGTAAGACCTTCTTATTCAAGCATTTGAATTATGCATCAGCAATAGTTAAAACAGAGAAAGCTCTGTAAAATATTATGTGGAAGTGATTCAAAACAATACTATGCCAAAACATGCAGAGAGGCCAGAAAGACCGGTTTCAAACAATAGAAATGGGAGGATAATAGAGATACAATTTCAAGAGCACTTGTTAAACTGTGCCAGGAGAAACAGTGGGCATGTATACTGTAGATGTGTGCAAGTAAACAAGAATCCCACTTATAACACTTACATAACCCAACTCAATAGTCTATGCATTTGTTCAATGCTCTCCCTAATTAACATCTTGATCCCGTCATCAAACAGAACTGGCAAAAATAGCACAGCGCTGTTTTCCATGAGGCTTTAGACCCACGTGCTGAAGATCCAACAGCCTCCCCAGAAACTCAAACAAGGCTCGGCTGCTAGGCAACCACAGCCGCCCCAGAGAAAGAAGACCAAGGGTTTCTCCACCAACAGCACTGGAAACGTTACATAAGATATTTAAGTGCTGTGGAGCTACAGGACCGAAACTGATAAGGAATGAAAACAACAGAAAACAATGACACTGGGATTGCAAAAATCACTCTTTATAAGAAGAACAATCTTTAACCAACATACAGTACAGATGATTACTGGGTATATAAATACTAAAAGAATTTAAAATGAACTAAAGAATTCAATAATTTTGTCCCTGAAAAACAAGACTCAGTATCTGAACATGTTGCAGCATGTGCAAAAAAATATTGCAGATAGAAAGAAAATGTTTCATGTGATCAGTCATTCTGTCGTATATGTTGTAGTTATTTGAGAATATGGAAGTCCACACCACAACTGTCAAGATAAATAAGAACAATATTGTTGGAATCACTGACAGTCTATCAGAATCAACCTGACTATAAAAGAGTCCAAGCATTTAAAGTTGCAGTCGACAAAAATTGTAGAGTGCTTTAATAATAAAAATGAAAATTAGCCCATGATATACTCACCCTCAAGTCATTCTAGGTGTATATGACAATCTTCTTTCAGAAGAATACAATCAGAGTTATATAAAAAAATGTCCTGGCTCTTCCAAGCTTTATAATGGCAGTGAATGGCTGTTTCTGTTTTGAAGTCCATAAAAGTTCATCTATCCATCATAAACAAACTCCACACGGCTCCAGGGGGTTAATAAAGGAGTTTGTGTAAGAAAAATATCCATATTTAAAACTTTATAAAGTAAAATAACTAGCTTCTGGCCAAACGAACATACGGATTTCACTAAAGTCTAAAGCGCAACTTATGCGAGTAATGCGACGTTCTGCTGATATTTACGCTACGCCATGACGCACTGCACTACTTCCGACGACACAAGTTGTGTAAGTTGTACTTTAGGTGCAAGTAGGCAGCGTATGGCCGTTTGGCCGGATGCTAGAGCTTTACTTTGTAACGTGTTAAATATGGATATTTTTCTTACATAAACGCATCAATTCGCTCCAGAAGGCCTTTGTTAACCCCCCGGAGCCGTGTGGAGCACTTTGATGATGGATGGATGCAGTTTTATGGACTTCAAAACAGAAACAGCAATTCACTGCCATTATAAAGCTTGGAAGAGCCAGGACATTGGTTAATATAACTCCGATTGTATTCGTCTGAAAGAAGAATGTCATATACACTGACTTGAGGGTGAGTATATCATGGGCTAATTAAAAAAAAATTTAGGTCACATTTTCTGTTGCTCTGTGAAATTGCGCAGACGCTTCAATGGGAATTCTCGCAGTCTGGAATTTTGAAAAAAAAAAGTCCCACATTGAATTTTGTCATATATTTTCATTTGCCACATTGATCAACAGAAAGCTGGGTGAGCGGTGCTTCATGCGTCGCTACTCTATTCACGACGGACCTTGTTTGCTTGTGAAATTTCACTAATGCGATCACGCTCCCTCTCAATCAAGAGCCAAAAGTGCAAAGTTTTTGTTATACAGTATGTGTCATTAAAGTGATTGAAAGCCAGCATTCCCTCCATATATACGAGTGCCATATATGTGTCAGAGTTCTCGTGGGATGATGGTGAAGGGCCGGATAGGGCAGCTGGACTCCAGCTCCAGTGCGGTGAGGAAGCAGTCGGGAGCCTGTGAGCAGCTTCTGCTCTGTAGCGCCTCCCCTAGGGCACTCCAGGCCTCGTGTGCCGTGTTATGCACTTGTATCGCGTCCCTCAGCATCTTCTCCCCGAGACCCACGCGGCCTGTGCGCACCAACAACTTCCCCTATGGACAGGAAGCGATGTAGAGTTACACTGTTTTTTTGTTCTGATGCGTGATGTATTTTTGCAGAACTGTTCATTTTTTTTATATATTCTAGATTAAAAATTAAAATGCTTGTGGGCAAGAAAAATATGAGTGTAGGGAGTTTGTGATGGTGTGCTGATGTTATACATTGCTCTATAAATAAAATAGTTTATTTATAAGGGAAGGGTATGGGTAAAGTGGAAAGGGGTCAACTTGGAATCAGTACAAAATAGTTGAGTAGACTCAACTGATTTAAAAACAGGCC
Source organism: Rutilus rutilus (assembly GCF_951802725.1). Lineage (NCBI taxonomy): Eukaryota > Metazoa > Chordata > Actinopteri > Cypriniformes > Leuciscidae > Rutilus > Rutilus rutilus. The sequence continues at coordinate 24,913,289 of NC_140225.1, read as the reverse complement.
AGGCTCCAATTTTGAGATTCCTGGTGAGCCGGAGTTCATACATTATTTAATTGTTTCCCCATTACAGATTTTGTAACTTTACAAATTAAACAATAGCACAACTAAATACAATAGAACAAAGATACAGATATGAGAGAGAGAGAGAGAGAGAGAGAGAGAGAGAGAGAGAGAGAGACTATAATGTATAAATTAAATATATGAATACTAAAGCTAAATAAGTTATTCAGTCAAGATCATAGACTGTAAAAAATATGGACGTAGTGTCCGTGACGTCACCCGTAGGTTTCTGAAGAGCATTTTTGAAGCTCAAAGTGGGCGGAGCCTGCCGTCGCCACCCTATGGGATTGACACTCTTTTGCTTCCATGTTGCTTTCAAAAGATAGACAGGAAGGTTGCCACTTGGTCAAGATCAGATTTAAACATTTTTTTTTTTTTTACTTTTTATTGAGTTTTCTTTTTTAAAGTCAAGAAAAACAAAAATACAAAGCAAAAAGCAACTATACAAATCTAGAACCCACCCCATCCCACCCCTGGTGGACTTCAAGAAAATCAAAATCAAATACAAACATAGAATGTAGACCCAAAAAACAACAATAATAATAATAATAAAAAAAAGATAAAAATAAAAATAAATAAATGACATAGATGTTAAAAAAGTTGAAGATTTAAACAGTTTTTTTTATTTTTATCTTGTTCTTTAATTAACATTTAATGACACAAGACAGCAGCATGTATATTAAGCTACTGTCACTTTAAGATCAAATGCACAGTTCCGACATGCATCAGATTTTCTCCCAACTGTCGACTTTTTATTTTAAGCTCAGTTAAAACAGGGCTTACGAGGATACTTGCCAAAACAGGCATTTTGATGTAGCCCGAGCACCGATGGTGTGAGGACCCTATTGGAATTGCTCCGTTTATTATTATTGTGTGTGTATTCGTCTGTTTAAGAGTGAAGACGCAAAAGAGAACTCAGTTCGGTAATGATTTGCGCTGTCTTGAGACGCAGCTCTCTGTGTGTGTGCTTTGTGTGTATGCGCACAGAACACAGTGCGAGGTGACCGAATTGAGTTTCTTTTATGGTTTATGAAGACCGGTGTCACGTTCTAAAACTGCTTTCTAGTTTCTAAAAAACAAGCAGATTTTTGATACCAAAATCTCCCTCAAAATCTGGGGGTGAATTGAACATCGCACCAATTTTGCAATATGTCGTCTTTTGGTGTGGGGTGCAGGGTGGGAAAAGCCCGCCTGTGGAACTGGGCCTGCATTTTAATTTAGTGTAATTCCCAATATCCCATTTTGTTATTCCCACTATTCTCATTGATGATGTTCATTAAACTCTCATTACTGAAAAAACAATCATCTGTACTCTACTGTACTCAATATATTTAATATCAAGACCTACAGTATAAACTGGATAATTTAAAAATATACACCTTTTGCATCTCACTGATGAGAATCTTTTTTTTTTTTTTTTTTTTTTTGGGCAGGTCATTATGGGTGAAATATGACCATATTTATGTTATCACTGAAAAATGGATTTCCCATGCCAGGTATTAAAATGTCTTAAGTAAATATTAGATAAAAAAAACGTCAGTGTATATATAGGTAAGCATTGCTGTGTAACACCATATGTTATTTTGATGCATAAAAATGATGAACATTTTTGATTGTGTTTGTTTGGTGAAATACAGTGTAGAAAAATGCTTTATGGTTATTTTTTAAATAATTTAACATTCAACTAAAATTTACTTCACAATAATTGACTTTTTTAATGAAATTATGATTTCTCTGAAAATAACATAAATATCAAGATATATCAAATATGTTCAAAGGTTAAAATATATTTTCCAGAATTTTCAGGACAATACTACAGTTCAAACAGTAAAGCAAGGTCATGGGTCCAATTCCCAGTGAATGCATGAGCTAAACATTTGTGAAACTTTTTATTTTTGGGTTAAAAGCGTCTGCCAAATACATACATGTTATTGTAAATTACTGGCAAGTCCTACACACAATTACCTAATTTGCAGCATAATATTACACATTTAAAATGTACAGTCTTCATTTCCTGGAAAATGAACCAGAAATATTGATGATAAATAAGACTTGTTTTGTAAATGTGTATGTATTGTATATTTACTAATGCTTTGGCTAGTTCCCCATGCCAACAAAGCTTCTTAAATCTGAAATATCAATGTAATATACATTGTAAATCAATGGTATGAGATGAAAAGTGGGTTTAGAACAACAGTGTATGTGCACAGTAAATTGGTGGTTATGCATAGAGTTAAATTGTGTTACTTTCCCCAATCCTGCCAACAACACCATGATTTACCCATTGCAATTACATTTCATCGTCCCCTCTTTCAGCACATATGCAGTTGTATTTCTGGGTTGCGGCACATGACTGCTGATTATGCAGGCACTTCAAAAGCACATCAGAGAGAATGACTCCGCTGGGGAGAGAGAAAAGCGAGGCAGGAAATGAGGCTCTCACAGACACGAGTGAAAGAAGCAGCCACAGGCAGGGCATGTGGGAATACACAGCTGCAGGAATACACAGACTGACAAGCCTGTGGACCAATCACAGCTCAGTAAGAGGCTGTTCTGGTGATTCAGGTGTTTATTAGTCTTATAGCTGGAGGACTGTACAGCAGAGCACAAGAAGGGGGTTTAAAATATAAACAGATTTGAGGCTAGCACATTTGGGCATAAATTGCCTCATTTTCATATGGATGTAGCAGAGGTGGCACTTGAAGAACTGCTGTAGGGTCACGGCCCTGCATCTGAACTCTGCTAATCCAACAGGATGCTGATCCGATCCAGCTGGGACCAGCTACGATTACAAGTGTCAGCTACTAGGCAGACAATACACACACACAGTGTACAAACAATGCATGTGTTTGCAAGCAGACAACCCTAACATAGACAAACCATTGATTTATGTGCAAACACAACTAGAATTACAGAAAAACACAAAGTCAGAACATTTACACATGCAGTGACTCATATTCTTGCTGTTCCTCTTGTAAGGCTGATCAATTTATCAAAATAAAATTGAAATCGTGATATGGTTTAGCATAATTATCAAAACTTTAATGCTTAAAAAAAATTCATGAAATAAATAAGTCGCGCGTTTCAGAGCGAAGCGAGGCACTGTGTTTCCACAGCTCTTGATCTGGTGTTTGCTCCACACAAACTCATCTCTGCATCTGCTCTGAGGATGACCTGATTATTGCTTTGTTGCAGGTCAGAAGACTTGATTTTGCAGGACAATGTGGGACATGTGGTAGAGCAAACAGTTATTATTGTTATATTCATTTGATTTAAAGCTACAATATGCAAGCATTTTTTGCCTCTAGAGGGCGCTACATTCCAAACAACAACAACGGCGTAGCTTGATGACGATGTGAAGGAGCGTGGAATGATGGGAACTGTCGTTTTAAACTCCACCGTGGAAGTTTACTGTGTAAATCAGTCAGACGGGAATCGAAAAATCATGTTCATGGATGAGGCTGTTCTTTTTTTATAATGACATGCTTTTTGTGGCGAGGGGGGCGTGGTTCAGCGCGGTCTGTAATGGGAGAGAGAAGAGACGAGCAAGTAGGTCAAGTGCAAATGACGAACACCTGTGTCTTTTTGCTGTGATCCGCGTGGAGAGACCGCTTTTAAGCTGCGCGCTGGAACGAGAGAGAGACTGAAGAGAAAATTGGACGCAGAGAAAGAAAACCGGTGGATCCGAGCTCTCATTTTTGAACTGTTTTGTGCCGTCTCGGTTGCCACGGTGAATGCACGTTGTGCGCGACTTTTGTTTGTTTTGCTTTATTTTAATAAAGTACGAGTCCCAGTCACGCCGACCCCTGTCTTCTTCCTTCCTGACTCTTGAACCTCATCACACTTTTATTTCATTCAAATGAATTAACCGCAAGAAAAGTAAGGTTTAATACTAAATTGGTTATCATAGATGTTACTGTATGTCGAATTCATTGTTGTGATAACGCGGCGCAGTTTTACGTGTTCTAAACAATTGTTGTAAAAGTACATTCGAACATACCCACATCATTTGCCAAAATACTGATTAATCTTTATGTATAACACATGCTATATTTATTTACATGGCCATAAACACCAGACGTGATAAACAATGTCAATAAACTAAACACAAATCTAAAGCAATATATACTTCCCTTACATAAACATAACTATTACCGAATGCTACATTTGGAAAATATAAAATTAAGCATGCTTTGTCGACAGAACCAGCTGCAATCGGTAAAGAATAATTGTGTTCCATAACGACTGCACAAAACAAGCTAACGTTTGTTGCTTGATAGACGCTACAACTACAACTTCCGCATTTGTCAAGGACTCCACGCAGTACGAGTGGAAAACGAACAGTATTTATATCGTTGTTATCTCTTGAACACAGCACACGTCCAAATGATCTGACGGCGCGGGCGGGTATAGATATATAAATAGATGTCGCCTTGGCTACTGCAGTTCATTGGAACGAAACCGTAGCCAAGCGACATCTAGTGTATACATCTATACCCGCCCGCGCCGTCAGATCATTTGGACGTGTGCTGTGTTCAAGAGATAACAACGATATAAATACTGTTCGTTTTCTCACACAAACTGCTCGTTTCGTGTCTTAGGCCATCAATGTGTACTTACGATGGGGAATTGTTTAATTTGGACGATGGGGAATTGTTTTAATTTGGACTCTGTGCTTGTGTTTTGAGACAGTGACCATCGACCTGCATTATATGACTGACAGACAAGAACGGTTTGACCTAAAAATATCAAAATTGAAACTACTGCGGAAACAAAGACACCTACATCTTGGATGCCCTTGAGGTAAGCTAAAACATATCAAAAATTAATTTCAAAGTGAACTATCCCTTTAACGACTGAGGATGCCCTTGAGCGAAGCACCTAACTCCCAATTGCTCCCAGTTTGGGTCACTTATAACGTGCATTTGGGAATGCAATATGCTCCGGCCATTATCAGATTTGTAATGAAAACAGTTTTTCGCCAAAATAAAAGCTAGATGATTGAACGTTTGAAAATGAAGAAATTAAAACATACATTTTATTACTGTAATTTTACAGTAAAATAAAACCAAATATATAGATATACGTTTTTTGCAATCTTTAGCTAGGCTTGGATGAAGGGATGCCCTGTACTTTCTACAGTTGTTGAGTTTGGGAGTGAATAAGCAGCTTTACCAAGTGGTTCTCAACATATAAAATACAATAAAAAGCATCCAGGCAGGCCGAATTCAACATGTTACATTGGTGACTTGAATGTACTTAATGAGCAAAGCAACATCAGCTCGTGAAACCGTAAAGCTCGCTCTGCCTCGACTGATTATAATGCATGCCACATCTCGTGTGAAACAGCATTAACACTGGTTCTATGTCTCATTATCAGATCTCTTGCACCGTATGATACAATTGCCTGGTTGCTAGGCATCCCATAAAGGCCTGAGAAGGAGTGAAGTGTTATAAATAATGTATTTGCATTATCTAATCAACTGACAGGGCAATGGTAGAGAGCCAGAAAGAAGACAGAGAGAGAAAGAGGGAGGGAGAAAGCAATAGACACAGAGAAAGGACCCAGAGATTCAAAGAAGGCAGATGTATAGGCAGAAAGAGAAAATTATGAGGTGCTGAGTCACAGCGCTCAGTGTGCTTAAACTCATATAACACGAGAACAGAGACTTCAGAGACACCGTGTTTGACTCACATCAGCTGATATCCCTAAATGAAAAAATACCCATCCAGATGCCCTGAGTAATGACTCATACACACGTTCATATGTCCCCCACAGAAACAGATTAATATATGCTGTATTGTATTGTAAAAAGCGCTATATAAATAAATGTGACTTGACTTGACTGTAAGTGTAAGCCTTCATGATGGCAACGCTGATTTTTCAGTAGACATTACTCCAGTCCTCAGCGTCACATGATCATTCAGATATCATTGTATTGTGCTGATTTGGTGCTCAAACAGTTTTTATTATGATTAATGTTGAAAATTGTTGTGCTGATTCATATTTCTGTAAAAAATAGTGATTCACACTTTCAAGTGACACGAAAAGTGTATTTTTCATGATTCTTTGATGAATAGAAAGTTAAACAGCATTTATTTAAAACAGAAATATTTTGTAAATTTTTTTACCAATTAAATGAACAAACAAACAAATACATTTAAATACTTTAAATTGTAAAGAATTTTTATATTATGTCGGTATTGGTTTTACTCAAAGGGTCAAGGTTCGACTGGTCAGCATGACCAAAAAGATTGCTAATGAATAACTTTCATAAACTTAATAGAAATTGTATTATAATAATGAGAATCTTTACAATAAATGGAAATTACAAAAAAAGGTAGGACACCCAGAGTCATTACAGCAATGGAAATTTGGTCCTAAAATTAATCCATTTTCAATTTCTTTTGATTTTGAATTCGGAAATTCACTCTATTTTCTAAATGAGTGTTTGTGGCGAGGGGGGGCATGGTACAGCGAGGTCTGCAGCGGGAGAGAGAGACAGGACACAAGCAGTGCATAAGTAGGTCAAGTGCAAAATGACAAACACCTGTGTCTTGTTGCAGTAATTGGCGTGGAGAGACCGGATAAAGCCACCGGGAAACGGGAAGCTGGCAGAGAGATCTGAGATTTACTTTTGATCTAAAGTAAATACTGTTGATGCGTTTGTTTTTGTTTTATCGAAAGAGTCAAATAAACGCACAAGTCTCAGTAAGCTGACCCTGTCTTCCTCCTTCCTTACTCTGAACATTATCACACTGGTACAGAAACCCGGGAAGGAAGAAAAGCCGCCACCGCCATGACCATGCCCCGCCCACTCACACGCCCACAAAGATGGGGCACGTGAGGACGACCCGGAGGCTTTAATTGATCTCTTTGAGAGAACCGCGGAGGCATGTGAGTAGGGGTGGGAATCTCTAGGCACCTCACGATTCGATTCGATTCTGATTCAGAGGGCTGCGATGCGATGCTAAAACGATTATCGATGCATCTTTTTGTGTGTGTGTGACTATTTGGTACTTTTAAGGCAAAGTATTTATAATGACCTATAAATAATTTACTTCCAATATCTTTTATTAATAAAACAAATGGAAGTGATTTGGCAAGTCAACTGTAAGGTTACATTTGCCAGCATATGTCCAGGAAAATAAATGTGTGCCTGTACTAGCAGCATTCTTGTAGTAAATGAATACAAACTTCAGCATATTCTGAATCTCTAACATAAAATAATAGACTTCTAACCAAAATCCTCCTGTTATGTGCAATGAGCAATATAATTTGTCCTTCAGACAAAAAATAAATAAATAAATAATAGAATCACAAGAATAAAATCACAAACACCTTTCATACAAAAATATAGAATTATGAACCAGCAGCTCTCATACAAAAATAATACTTGTGGAGTTCCGCATATTCTGAATAATTAGTGACATACAAGGCTGCCCAATAAATAATGAGTCTAAGACTTATGACTTGAAATTGTTGCTGTATACCACAATCAAAAACAGCTTATACAAAAAAAAAAAAAAGTACATGATCATCTTTAGAGAGCACCGTCAAAATATAACTTTTTGTGACTGGCATTGCACTGATACACATTAACAGTAAACCTATGTATAACGTACGTATAACATATTTTTACAGCATACTTGAAAACTAAACAGCATTGTGAAAACTAAACAATAATGAAACTAGATGTACCGCATGGCGGTACAAAATATGACCGCCGCTCAGGCCTGCACTGGCTTTCCACAAAAATAAATGACGTGGAACAATTTGGCTGTATTGCGTGTTTATGTATATACCAACAAAAAGTAGTAGTATGTGCATGTCTGTCTGTGTGTGTGTGTGTGTATGTGTGTGTGTTTGTGTGTGCGCATGTGTGTTTGAGTGTGTTTGTGTGTGTGTGTCTGTGCATGTGGATTTGTATGTGTGTGTATGGGTGTGTGTCTGTGCGTGTGGATGTCAGTGTGTGTGCATGCTTGCGTTTGTTTGTATTCCTGCATGTGTGTGTGTGACAGTATCATCCTAAACCAGCAACCCTTCGCTCAACACCACCATCTACAGGCCGATGAGTGTACAGTCACTAAATGTGCACATAAATGAATTTATTTTATACCCCCCCATGGATGAAATTCTACGAAACTTAGCATACCCCCAGAGGATGTCAAGTTAATCATACACATGAAATATGGTGCAGTTCTGAACATCTCCACTGAAGATAGGGGCGATTAAAGCAGAATAATATTGCATTTTCATTTTTTATGGGAGGGGCGGCCCCCGGGGACCAAACGAAATTTTTCCGTAAAAGTCTAGTGGGGCTACATGCCCACCAAATTTCATGTTCCCCGGTGTTTCGGTGTCCCTGGTATCGTTGACGGAAAATTCAGTAGATTGACGGGAAAAAAAAACTAAAAAACTTTGACAATCGATTATGGGCTAGGTTGATGTGGGCCCTTAAGACCAACATACTTTGCAAATTTCTTCATCCTCGGTGCCACGGTTCAGGTAGTTATTTAGGAAAAACTGCATTTTTTGGGTTTGGAGTGGCCCCCGGGGACCAAACGAAATTTTTCCGTAAAAGTCTAGTGGGGCTACATGCTCACCAAATTTCATGTTCCCCGGTGTTTCGGTGTCCCTGGTATCGTTGACGGAAAATTCAGTAGATTGACCAAAAAAAAAAAAAAAAAAATTTGACAATCCCTATATGACCGCCGCTAGCATAATTATTAACTAATGAGTAACCAAGGAAACTATCAAGGGTATGGAGAACACTTCACTGAAAAAATATACCAGAAACCTAAATACATGATCAAAAACACTATGAAACTAAACATAATTCTGACAACATTCAGATCTACCTCGATCCAATCAAAAGTCCCACCCAACAATTATATATTTTTCCATAATCTTTTTCCCTCACAAAAGAAAAAAATCTGTTGCTATTTCCGTTACATTGACTTGTGTAAATTGGAAATATTTTCATGAGATTTACCTGGTTTTGGGACAACATGCGAGTAAATTGTGTCATAATATTCTACTTTTAGAAGTAGGTGAAAAAAAAAGGCTCTGAAATACATTGTCTCTCAGAGGATTGGCGGGCGTAACGAGAGCGCTGGTCTCTCTAGTCGTAATGAACAGAAATGTTTAACTTCTCCCCATTGGATCCATTTGGAGAATTCCCTCAAAACTCCACTTCAGTTCAATCATAGCAGCTCAAGTCAGAGAAATCAGTGGTGTGACGTTCTGATGAAGACAGGCTGTCTGTCTGTATGTGTGTGTGTGTGTGTGTGTGTGTGTACTATACAGGGCATCACCAGCAAGCACAGAATTAGTTCTCATCAGCTCAGGGAATTTATATTTTACGTCTTTTGTCCAAAAATAGTGGGGACGCGTACTCTGATTGGCTAGATATACAGTAGGAAGAAAATGGCCTAGCTTCACTTCGGTTACTCCAGTGAAGATGAGTAATGAAGGGCCTGACATTATGCAGTCACAATGAGAGCAGAGAGTGGAGGCAGAGCTAATGTTAGCACACATCAATGTGGGTTGTAAAGATGCACATACTGTACTGTATGTACAGTAAGTTGCATATGCAACGACTTAATCAAAATATCCCAAGTCACCTTCAAAGCTTTATATGTTATGAAAAATGCATTAATATAGAATTTATATTCTCTTAATATTTGTTTTTTTTCTCTTTTGCTTTAATAACAGCAGCACTGAAGCTGCATGAACTCCACAAGTTTATGTTCTCTAACATGATTTGAAAATGATCAGAAGAGCATCATGAGCTTCTATGCACGCAAGAACGTCTGACCATCTGTACAAAGTAAATGACTAAAATGGCAGACTTTCAATGTGGTCTCATACCAGCGGATTATTTGAGTATGTGTTCTTTTAGTGTTTATTTATATACAATTATTGTATTTATTAATATTCTAAATGAACTTTTATTTTTATATTTTATGTTATTTTAATTTTAGTTGAAGTTTTAGTAATTTTGTTATGTGATTTTGTTCTATATTTTTATTTAGCTTTTTGTTTATTTATTTTTAGTATTTAGTACTTCAATTAAAAATGATTTTTAAGGCAAGGCACTACAGGATAAGTGATACTAATAATGTTAAAAAAATGTTTTTTCTTTTTCTTTTTTATTAAAGCAGAACATAGAACAAAACACAGTTAGACAATACCATCAATACAAAACACATAAAACAGAAAGTAGCATGTACATGCAATTATGTGAAGTGAAAAGATTATAAAAAGAATATACATATATATATATATACATACATACATATATATATATATATATATATATATATATACACACATGCATACATATGTACATAAATTGCAAAAGAACAAATATATATATAGAGAGAGAAAAATTATATACACATATATATATATATATATATATATATATAAAATGGGGGGGGGGGGGGGGGGGGCAAGGTGGTATTGGGTCAGATCGCTATTCAGGGACATCAAAGTGGAACTAAATATCTATTAGTTTTAGGGTTCAAGATGTTAAAGTGAGTGAGTGTGATGCACAGCATGTGTCTGTGGATGTGTGTCACTCACCAGGTGCAGCAGTATATGGTGTCCTCTGGGGTTGATGGCGAGAGCTTCATCGTACAGGCTCTTGGCCTCGGTGTCGTTGCCCCTAAGCTCAGCCACACGGCCCTTGAGCAGCAGCACGGAGTGTGAGGTGGGGAAGAGAGTTCCTGCCTCCTGCACACAGAACTGAGCTTCCTTCATCCGCCCGTCAGCAGCGAACAGCTCCCCTGGTCGGCACGGCATCACAAAACATACAAGAGATAAATGAGAGCAATAATAAACCATTCTGATGGCATAATTGTTTTTGTGACATTACACTAAAATTATATTATTACAGTTACAATTCTTGTTTCAGTGACAGCTTTGTCATATCGTGAGATTCTCTTATTGTGAGATTATCTCTAATCGAGTGCATGATGATTCATCTTTATGAAACGTCTCTGACTTCACGGCCGTGACACAGCCATCTGGAACATCAACACTCTCAAAGACGGATCTGCTGCCACAGCATTACAACTCTCTCAGAGTAAAGGAGTGAATACCAACATGCTTCATTTCAGACAAGATGTGATTCAACCAGGAGAATCGCACGAATGCCGCATTTTGTTCTGTTTAAATGCAGCTTAGGCAACATATTTGCAATCGCAAATGCACGATGACCTTCTCCCCTTTCTACCCTTAAATCTCACACTCAGGCTCATAGAGGGATATTCATGTCTAAATAAGGCCATGTGTAGAGTGCTGTACAAGCATCTGCAGCTCTACTCTAGCATTTAGGACTCACCACAGCAAATAAACAGTTCTTATCAACTGCTGCCTGTTGTGTATTTGTGTTTGTTCAAACAGAATCACTGGTAGGAGAATTTAGGCAGCTATTACACAAAGAAAAAAAAAAAAAGTAGTTTTGAAAATTGCATACATGCATAGTGCTTCCAAGATAGCAGCAGTGTATTTAAATTTTTCTTCACACCTATCTGCAGTTAATTCAGACTGAACTGCTTATTCAAACTATGTTTTGTAGATAATTGCAGCCTTAAGATGTGGTCACATTTATTGCTGTCACTGAATTGTTACAGGCCAGTCATTTTAATAGGAATTCAAGCAATCGGAAGTTTGAGTGAGGGCAAAAGATTTCCCTATGCAGATTCAGCACTGAAATACAAATAAATGAAAGCTAAATAAATATATATATATATATATATATATATATATATAGATAGATAGATAGATAGATAGATAGATAGATAGATAGATAGATAGATTAAAAAAAAATACAGAAACTAATGTCAAAACACAACAAAATTACCAAAACTTAAAGGTGCAATAGTTGATCTGGGAAATGCTAACTGCTAGCATTAAAAGCATACGATCCCACCCTCACTGCAAATCGGCGTCCAAACGCGCTGATGACGTATGATGTCTGTGTGAACAGGCTGCGCAGTGGTATGCAAAACACACTTCGACTGACAGGGAACACATAGTAGCATTTCAATCGGACCGAATGCAATAATTGAACAAACGTTTTATGGTCCTACACCTTCCACAGATGATATATATTTATAAAAATACATTTAGACCGTTTAAAATAGTGATTGCTATCAGGATGAGACTTTCAACCAGCATAACAAAAATTGTTTCTGTAGAGAATCACCTATTGCACCTTTAATATAAAAACTGTAAATGTAAAAATAAAAGCTAATTCAAAATATTATAAAATACTTTAATAATAAAATAACACTGGTTTGACAGTGACCTTTGCATGAGCAGCATTTCATACATCGCTACACTATTGATAACAGACAATGGTCCTTTTTCCCACGTCAAAATTTTGCGAATGTTTTGGTTTTAAAATATAAGATCTCCCACTGATTTTGTTGAAATGTTCAACATTCAAAACGTAACAGTGCTGGCGTTGTTGTAATATTTGCATACTGAAGTGTAACTGGTCTTCTTTCTGGTAATTATTTGCATACTTAGTTGTGATAGGCCTATTACCATCAATAGCTGTCTTTGCACTGCAAACACAGTTTTGTGCTATGTTGTTTCTTCACAGACAACACATGCTGAGTGGCATAACAATGAAATTAAACATTTAAATGTTAAAAATATATTTATTTTAAACATTTGAATTATTTATTATATTATTATGTTATTCTGATACAAAGCACATAAAAACACAGACAGATTACAAATGACAGCTGATGTAAAAAATATGTGCTACATGGTGGACTGTGTTCAGTGGGCCCTTGCGCTCAGTACTATTTTGAACTATGTGTGACATAACGCCCATTCTTTCAATGGGCCGCTCTTGTGCTCTCACATTTACTCATTTGTACAGAACCAGGATATGTCCCATTTTAGACAGGAAATGAACCCATGCCAGAGGAATGCTGGGAATGGGAACAAGAGGGCATAAACACCCAGTATAAGATCCATGGGAAACGCATTTCATGCAGAGTAGCATATAAATAACGCAAAAATAACATCCAAATAATGTCATAGTACGTCAATGACTTCCCAAATGTATTAAAGTCAACAAGAGTACAGAAAAAAATCTCAAAAAACAGTTACAAACTTGACATTTCATTAAAATGTAGGAAGATCTGCATATGAAACACTTTACTTTCAGCTGACGTCATCTAGGAAAATATGAACGTTAGTGTTATAAACATGCGGAACCGGTTAGGTAATTGCTTCCGTCCGGAGCAAAACTGACGTGATGCGGAGGTGACGCAGGCATTATGTACAGCGGTGGACAGGAATAAAACTAGACCAGAAAAATGGGAAAGTGCAAATTCCATTAGAAGTGGATATTTAACGCAGCATCCGTTTATTTTTGTCATCCTTTGGCAAGCTTTATGATCCCGCTCTAATTCATGCAAATACTTTGAACCTGAACTTGGCTTTAACAAACAGTAACACACACAATTATGCCAAAATGTCCGTTTTGTCGAGTATCCTCATAACATAAGAGCATTCTTGAGTTAAATAAAGTCTTAAATGAACGTGAAGAGTTGTGAGAGAATGAGGCTTGTGTGAGATCCACGTCTCTTTCAGCAGCGGCTGGTCTTAAAGGGACAGCAGACACTAATTCTGTCTGACAGTAAAGTTAATCAAAGAACAGTTTTGATCAAAGTTCATAGAACAGAACATCATTTTTATCCATACATCAATAGCTGCATTAATACCAGTGAGACTGACCTTCATTCATAAAAAAGATGCCATTAAACAAATATTTGAAATATACTGTCTTTATGTTGTTTCTACATTAAATTTGGAGATTAATTGTGAAATTATTACATTATAAAATATATAAACTAGATATAAACCTACAAAAATGTAGGTATTTTTTAATTGTGATTAATCACGATTAATCACAGAAAAAAACAGTGATTAATTGAGTTAATTTTTTTTAATCGAATGAATGCACAAATATATGTATATATATATATATATATATATATATATATATATATATATATATATATAAATATATATATTATCTGTGGTTAGTGTCATGTATGGCATTAAAAAGTTTAAAAATGGCTTAAAAAAGACATTAAAAAGCATTAAATTTAAGATACCTGCAGAAACCCTGTTACTGTAAACATCAAAGCGTAATTTAATTCTGGTTAACGTTAATAAAATGTAGAGATATAAGAAATAATGATATTCAAAAAAGAAGTGTAATTTCTACACTTACGACTAGGGGTGTCAAAATTAATCGTTTCTACGATGCATCGCGATGCAGACGAGGACGATTCGGTATCGGTTCAGTAATAGACCATAACGATTATAATGTACGGACTTTTCTGACGTCATTTGTCGCGTACGTGCATTGTGGCGGAAGCATACAATGGCAGAGGGAGGCGAGACGCGAGTGCGAGAATATTAAAAATGCTCCAACTACTTTAAAAGCCGACATCTGGGCACGTTTCGGCTTTTAGGAACAACCTGGTAAGCACGACCTGCAGAAGACACGCGCTGTACTGTGCGCTCATGTCACACACAAATAGAATATGCAGGAGGTAGGCTAATACCAATAACTTCATAAACCACGTTAGCCGTTTTCACCCCAAGCTGTTAACGCCTGGCAGAGTCAGAGAGATGCGCGGATGAGCTCCAACGCCGAATCCGCAGCCAAAAATAAACAGTCCACCCGCCCCAATAATATTCTCTGATTTAAGTATCCGCACCCGATGGTCAAATTACAAATATGCTGTGTTGTTACGCGTGATTATAAATGGATGATCGTCACCTTCAACAGCGGACTCGGCGACGGTTGATGCGCGGATCTTTAATGGTAACATAATAGCCTACACTGATTAATGAGCGCTGCTTTTAAATGAACATTTTTGTAAAACAAAATTTATTTGACAGATTTTCCTTTTCTTAATGGCATAAACAAGCTTTACTCCCTTGAAACTTTAACTGGAATGTCACTGTTTCTGTCACTGCGACTTAAGCACACACACACACGTGCGCACACATCACTTTTGAAGAGAAATTTAAAATTGAGGATGTGGTGCATCGCGATGCATTGTGATATCGAATTGAACTGAATCGATGACATGATAATCGTAATCGAACCGAACCGTGAGACCAGTGTAGGTTCACACCCCTACTTACGACGTACCTGCTTGCAGCCAGATGCGCTCCAGGGTGGTCCAAATGTAGGCAGGGCCGTGTCTGTGGGTGGAGCTGAGGGCCGACACCTCCGACATGGCCTGTTCCAGACGGGACACCGCGATAGACGGAGCGCTCTGAGACCCTGACACAACATGACACACATCTCAGTTACATAAACACACATGCAATCAAACATGCTCATGATACACACCGGTCTCTGTCTCCTGGAAGTCTGGGAGGGTAAGATGGAGGCCGCTGGGTTTCCTGCTCAGTGTGCCTGGATCAGGGGGAATGCTACTAGTGTCATCCTCCTCACTGGAACACATGAAATCACATAATCTCTATCACATGGAAATACTGGGCTATAAATTCACAGACTAAATGAGGAAATAAACAAAGCTACTAGCTACAGAAACAAATCAGGACATATAGGCCGTGTGTCCACCAAACAGTTTTTTCCTGAGGCTATAGCTTAATTTTTCAATTGTTTTCAATAGGAGCTGAGCGATCGTCGTTTTTTTTTTCGGTCGCCGAGAGCTGAAGAATGTTCAACTTTGGTAAAACGCAGCACTCATTACTGTCACTTTTTACCCAGCCGTCCAATCACAGTGGAGGAGGGGCAGGACAAATACCACAGCGACCACGTCCTGCCGGGACAATGGCAACAGATGAGAACAACGGAACAAAACCATTGAAAACAAAAGCCAAAGCAAATACTTTACATTGTATCAACATTTTTCATATTCAGAAACATACTATCTGGGAAATCAGATATTAGTAACAATTCTGCAGATATTCCATATCATATAGCACATATACTGTCTCAACAGAAAAACAATGCTGCGCCGCTGAAGCGCACACAGGAAGATGTTTTCAGAAGAGCGCTGGCGTTATTAGCTTGCTAAAACGCTTTGGTGGACACACGGCCATAGGGTGCTTCATAAATGGAAGGCTGCATCCTAGTGAGACTGTATCCTTCCTAGTCTAGTTCTTTGGAGGCTTGTAGGCTGGAGTCCTCCTCAGCATATATTTTTTCATACGATATTGATATTCATCCTGATGTACATTTACCTACCATTAAGGAAATGCTTTCCACATATTTGTTAGACCTTGAGAATGAATGTAAACATATAAACTTGTTTGTTCCAAATTAAACTCCGCAGAGTAGCTACCCTTTAATTTGGGGCCCCATTAAATCCTTTTTGTTTTTCTTTAAATTCAGTTTTTTCCCTTTTTTTTTTGTTTTTTTTGGTGGGATTTTGATTTAATACAAATTTCTATAAACTTTAATAATTTAATCAAATGATCAAACAAAACAAAACAATTTTTCAAATAAGATGCTGCACAACAGAACTGTATACATTTAAAATATGGATGAAAAAATATCTTGGTTGTATAATATTCCTTAGAAATAATATTATTATTATTATTATTATCATAATAATATTATTATTACTTTGAAAAGTACATTTTAGTATAGGCAGTATTTCTGTCATAATTTCTTGAAGTTAAACCAAACTTTTATTTTGACAGTTTGTCGTGAAGAACTTTGTATTTGAGGGTAGTTTTTCCTAGTGAAAAGCTTGTGAAGTGACCCTCAAAGCAGCTCTGGAGATGAATTTCATGTGTTCATGTCTTTACATATTGAGACGGCAGACGATGAAAACACCATAAGCGTCACATGCGTGTGGTTTGTGTATCATCAGATGATTCATTCACACACAGACACGCAGAAATCACTGATTAGCGACATGCACTGAAGAGCGTGAAGGATACACTTGATGCATCCTTCAAAATGGACTGAATGAAGGACGCGAAATGAAGGCTCCAAATTGAGAATGCCTTCAGCGGTGCTTGATGACGTGGCAGCCGAGATATGCAGCCTTACCAAGACACAGCCTTTTGTTTGAGAAGCACCCATAGAGAAACCAAGGAAACAGGAAATTAGCACAAGTAATAAGAAGAGAGGAACAACGGAGCAAAATGAATATCAAAATCAGAGTTTTTTTGGAACAGAGACGTGACATATACAAACATTACCTGAGTCGAGTAAAATCATAGCGACTTTGCCACAACTGCAGCATTTCTGCACAGGACTGTAAAGCTGCAGCAGGTCCGAACAAAACCTCCTCCAGCTTCACTTTGGTAAAGAGAAGACTAAAACACGCAAAGACAAGAACAATTAATAAACTACAGTGCAATACGCACCAAAAAAGAGACAGAATAAGAATGTTCTGGCACCTACAAAAGCAGGAAGTGCTTCTGCTTAGTACTTTAGTCAAAACTTAACAATACGTTATAAAAATGTACACTTCGAAAGTTTGGTGTAAGTTTCTTTTTTAAGATATGAATACTTCTAATTAGCCAGGATGCATTACATTGATCAAAAGTGATAGTAGCTATATGTATAATGTTACAAAAGATTGCTATTTCAAAGTCTTTTGAACTTTCTATTCATCAAAGAATCCTGAAAAAAAAAAAAGATCACGCTTTCCACAAAAATATTAAGCGTCACAATTGTTTTCAACATTGATAATATTAATAAATGTTTCTTGAGCACCAAATCAGCATATTAAAATGATTTCTGAAAGCTCATGTGACACTAAAGAACCCAGCGGACACTAAAGGTTGCTGAAAATTCATTTCCCTTTCAATACGGTTCACTTCGCATTGCATCAGTCTCTCGCATTTTCTCAGAATACTGAAGCCTGATTGGTTCATGTCTGTGCACTGTAAACTTGGAGATCAAGGAAGCTGACAAGACAGCCCTTCTTGACTCCCGTCTCTTCCTCTGGCCTATTCGGTTCTGCAAGGCTTGCTGAGCGTTTCACGTTGGCCTGAAGGGCGTTGCAGGCTATGTGAGTTCTTCTGCTGCTTATTGTCGCCATCGTCGACTCAGCAGCACACCATGCCAGCTCCCGCACCCGCTCAGCCCCAGCCTAAAGCGGACCAGAGGTGAAGCAGCACTTGCGCCCAGCTAAGCGCTTTCCATTTTGAGCAGCCCAAGCAGTCACTAATGCTTTGGGCACGAGGAGGAGGGGGTCAAGTCCCGCCAAGGCCGGACCACCCTCAAGAGACCATGTGTTCACCTCCCAACCCCCTATCCAGTCCAGGCGTTGGAGGCGCTGTGTTTGTTGGTACTATGTCCGCCATACCAGTCAGGCCCGACCAGACCTCCTTCCGCTGTTAAAGCGAGCCAAATAAAAAACAAACACCTTAACAAATCATGAAGGGTCAGCCCCCAGCAGCGCCTCTCCAACCCCTCGCCGCTCGAAGCCAGGCTTGAGAAGCCATTCCGGGCGTGTCGAACTGGATTTTAGAGATGATAAACCCAGATGAGGCTATGTGCCTAAGGTGCTCTCCACACCCTTTAAGGCTCAGGTTATCTCACTTTCTGCTCTCCTCTCTGTGGAGGATGAACGGACACCACACCCAATCCGCCCAGTGCGGGCCCTTAGGGTGTACATTGAGCGCTCTAGCCAATTCAGGCAATCGGGGCAGCTGTTTGTGTGCTTCGGAGGACGCTCTAAAGGCCTGACAGTCATGAAGCAGAGACTGCCCCACTGGATAGTGGACACAATAGCGCTAGCCTACAAGTCCCTGGACTTGCAGTGCCCCATTGGAGTGAGGACCCACTCCACCAGAGGGATGGCTTCCTCTTGGGCATGGTCTAGTGGAATATCCATGGCTGACAACCTTTATCAGGTTCTACAACTTGGATGTCCCGGCCCTTCAGGCGCGGGTTCTGTCTGCCTAAATCGGTCTCCGCCCTAAGAGTTTTTTCCTAAGGAGATAACCATATCCACAGGCTGCAGTTCTGTACCCCAGCCTGCCATTTTTGGGCATTCTAAGTCCTTGACTCTAGTAGCCTGCCTCCTCACTGAGCTTCTGTTCTGCACTAGTAGCACAGAATTTTGCAGTGCGTTCCCCAAAGGCGTCAGAGACAGAAGCAATGCAAAGTGAACTGTATTGAAAAGGGAATGCTGAGGTTACTAACTTAACCTTGGTTCCCTGAGATATGGAAATTAGCATTGTGTATTCTGCCGTGCTACTGCGCATAAGCGCGAGTTGACGTTACTGCTGTTCAGTCAAGAAAAAGTGCAAGACGTGAACCAATCAGGCTTCAGTATTCTGAGAAACTGACGCAATGCTCGTTCCCGTATCTCAGGGAACTGAGGTTACGTTAGTAACCAGAGCGTTTTGCATCACAGAAATCTTAAAATATATTAAAATAGAAAACAGTGAATTTAAATTATACTTCACAAAGTTTTTGCTGGATTTTGGACCAAATAAATGCAACCTTGGTAAGCATAAGATATTTTTTTCAAAAACATAAAAAAAAAAAAAAATCATATGAACCCCAAACTTATGAACTGTACTGTATAACATAAAAAAGATTAAACATAGGACTGGACGATATATCAAATATTCACAAGATTTTTGCAGATGACAAAATTAAAGTCAACACATATGTACTCTAGACCTAGAAAAACAAGGGAATAATCTAAGAATTGATTGGTTCATGAAAAATAGCTGTTTTAGAGGAGGAACAAAATATTATAATTTTATTCAAGATTAAATAATATAAAGTATACAGTGGATATAAAAAGTCTACACACCCCTGCAGAAACTGTTTTTTGTGATGTAAAAAGAGAAAAGAAAGATATTCATATCAGAACGTTTGCACGTTTAAAGTAAAAATTACAACTTATGCAATGCCACTGAAACCAAAGTTACACATTTCAGAAGAAAAACTCAGAATAACTAACTGCATATGTGTGAACACACTTTTATCATTGGGTATGTGGCTGTGTTCAGAGATAACTAATCGTCTTTAGTCTACTGCCTTTGACGTAATAGTCTAGAACAAGTAAATATGCTTCCATCAGCCAATCAGCCTAGGACGTAATTTTCCTGTTCCAGAGTCTGACGTCAGTCAGACTTTTAGTGTCAATAAATGTTTCTGGAATTGGATGTCCCTTCCAGAGCTGAATGCACAGAAGACCAACTGCCAATGAGATGTGTGAATGCTAACAGATCATTTTCACCGGGTATTACAGACCTCCTTGGTTCAACCACTATCAACCCTAGTTCTCCATCAGTGGGCAATGCTTCAGTTGCTTCTGACAGAAAATAGCAATTTGGCAGCCTGTCTGGGGACATTCTTCTTCCCCTGAACTGTCTCTCTTTTAAGCAAGGTACAGCGAGTGGGTGGACGTCTGTGTGAGCTGGAGGGTGGAGGGGTGAAGCGAGATGAATGTGAAGGTGTGTGTGCGGATGCGTGCTATTAAGAATGTGTGTGTAAACAGGGGCAGCAGAGCATTCACACCAATGAGAACGAGATGCAGCGAGACGCTCTGACTGGCAGACGCTCATGCTGCGGTGTGCTGTTGTGCTGGAGCAGCAGTAGTGTAGTGATGAAGTACACATAGGCTACGTTCACACTGTCGGTTTTTGGGATTGACAACCACATTTACTTACAGGTGTGAGACTTGAAATGCCCCGTTCACACAGTAACTTACAGCAGCATCTGTATGAACGTGCAACGGGAGTCAAGCCTGTATTCTCTTACCAGACCTGCTGAAAAATCCATCATAAACCAGCATGATTTCCAAGCTGATCCAGGCTGGTTTATGCTGGTATAGTGCTGGTCTAACTGGTGGACAAAAAAAAAATAGTCATGCTGTTCTCAAGCAAAACAGAAGTGGTGAAGCTGGTCCACCAGCATGGTCTTGTGGGGTTGAGTGTGAGTAGGCCAGTTGTCTGTATGTAAACAGTGTTTGGGGACAAGCATTGTTTTTGCTTGCATATTTCTATTTTTAACACAGTTATGTAAAGGGTAAAAAACATAAGATTAAAGCATGATTTATTGAAATGTATAATTATAACTTTATTTATTTAGTTTCCTCTGTTGACAGTAGAACTGAATTTTAATTGTTTTAGTTATGGTTAAATTATTAATCAATGTCATCTGAAGTTTTAACTTTTTCAAAATTAAAATTCTAACAGGTGAAACGTTTCTAAGTATCAAAGGATTTGTTTTATGTTTCAAAGGATCTATACAGAAATCAGCTAAAAAGAGCTTGTGTACATCACAAAAAAAATATATATATATTTATAGATATGAAAACAAAGAAAAAAGCCAGAAAAGCAGTTTGTTCAATAACAGGGTTTATGAGAAGACCAGAAAAGGGATATGAAAATTGTTATTTGCTGTTTTTAAAGACTTTAATGGTCATTTGGAAACTCCCATGTCAAAATCTAGCTTTCTGTCATTGATCCCAAACATTTTTTTGTTGTGGTCTTGCTGGAATCAAAAGACAACATATGCTGGTCCACCAGCAACTAGCATCCCATGCTGGGAACCAGCATGAAAAATATAACTTATGCTGGTAACCAGCAATGCTGGATTTTTCAGCAGGGAATGACCAAGAACCAAAGTAATATCAAAGATGGCGACGTCCATCACTGAAAAGTCTTATCATTTTTGACATGACAAGAGTCCAATTGAGTCACGAGGTTATCTGTCAAATCTTCATTAACCGACAGCAGCATACAGTATCTATGTGGAGAGTGGAGCATTTGTATGCACACTGTATGACGTGACAGAGTTGTCCAGTATGGTTCAAGTAATTTAGTTTATATTTTAGTCATTTTTTTAATGTGCTTTTGTCATTTGTATTATTTAGTGTATATATATATATATATATATATATATATATATATATATATATACAATTTTATTTCAGCTTTACTTCAAATAACAAAAACAATTAGTTAACAATAAAAACACTGGGCCAGGAGAACTGGACTGGAGTTCAAGGGACAGGTGCAGGTAAAGACAAAGGAACAAGATGACTAAAAAGAGTACTAAAAAGTACTAAAACTCTAATAGTTAAGATCAACATGAAATTAAAATTTATACACCTGGCCTTATTGTGAAAGAGCATTGCATGTTATTTCAAATTGTCTTCATAATCTTCACAGTCACAAAATGTAATAACGTGCTCCACCTCTCGAATACATTTCCACATCACAAACACCTCTTGGTTTCCAGCTCTCCTCTCCAAACATCTGGTTCCATTATGGGATTTAACGCTCATTGTTCATGACACAATCAATTTGATGGACAACTTGTTTCACTCAGAAAAATATGTCAGATTACGGAAGTTAAAAAAGGAGATTAAAAGTGATTTTAGTTTACTTACACACTGGTTCAACTGTTCCTTCTCCAATATGTTAACAGAGTTTCTAGAAAGCGGAGCTAACTTTTTCCAGTTATAAAAGTGATTATTTGTTTTCTCCAGAGGCAGAGGTTCTTGGAATGAGAAATGTGTAACAATTTGACCATTGTGTTCAGTCACACACAATAGATTCAGTGAGTAAGAAATGCTGGGGGGTCTTTAAACACTGTGTGTTGCTCTCACACATGAGCATGATCCTAATTATTTTCTCGCCATTCTCATCTCTGCCTGTCACTGAGAGCAATACTGACCCCACATGGTGATGTAAAAACTGAAAAAAAAATGAGGAAAATGTGCACAAGCACACTTTAAGTAAAAAAGTATTTTACGCTTAAAAGGATAAAACAGTTGAAAAATAAGACAAGCATTGTCAAACGTTAGTAGATCATGTGATGAACTATACCTATAGCTACTAACTTCTGAATTCATATGTCCAGTAAAAATCACTGCAAAATCAGCTGATTAAAATCTAAAAATGCAAAACTAAGAAAAGTGAAGTCAGTTCTGAACTAAGATCCAGCAGTTACTATAAGACACCACTGGCTTTGCTATTTTGTTTTTTAAAGCAGATATTTATAGGGCCTACAGTCAAATAAATGAAGGCACATTTTTTAAATTGAACTGCTAAATAATGTCCTTATATAATTTAAGACACTATTATAAAAATATTTCTCTGTAAAGTTGCTTTGAAACACTGTGAAAAGCACTATATAAATAAAAGTGACTTGACAATCAGACAATGTGACTTAAAGGGATTGTTCACCCAAAAGAACATAAAAGAGGATATAATATGTCTTATAATATGTTTTTATCCATACAATGGAAGTCAATAAGCCAAACTGTTTGCTTCTTCAAAATATAATTTTTCTGTGTTCCACAGAAGAAAGTCATACAGGTTTGGAATGACAAGGGGATTAATGATGACAGAATTTACATTTTTGGGTGAACTATATCCCTTTAAAGTAGAACACAAGCATGTATAAACATACTTAAAGTTGTCCGGGTGCTGGTTAAGGGCGAGTTTGAGCGTATCAAGAGCGTGTTGGTAGTGTTTCTGGGCACTGAGTAGTAGAGCCAGCAGGTGTAGAGAGTGCAGATCATCCCCTCGAACATTCAGGGCCAACTCCAACGGCTTCATCGCTTCTGACACCTACCACAAACACAAGAGGTCACATTAGGGACCAGCACTGACAGAAATAACAGGCGAAATATTACACATACATTCAGTTACATGTTCAAAATATGATAAAATAATGACCAATTCACAAAATTATGTGACCTTGACAGTCATATTGAGTGTAAACAAAAGCTACAAAAATGCACAGTCATGCAAAATAAGGAGAGAGATTAATGTAAATTTCTTTTCTTGGAAGATATGAAAAACAGAAATCTGATATCATGCGATTACGCATCTAGTCAGCAAGATCGACGTGTTAACATGCTAACCTGTCGAACCAGAGCGAGCTGCAGAGAGAGGCAGAAGGAGATCTGAGGGTCCTGAGGATCCAGCGATTGTGCTCTGCAATCAAAAAACAAGTCTATGTGAAGTCTTCATCAGTCTGACATCTGCCAGTCATCTCACAACTGACCCTTCGCTAAGCTTACACGCTGGAATTAACTGTGATGTTAAATTACATAGTAACGGGATTAAATTTCATTTGAAACCGATTGCAACAGATTAGTGTAAATGAACAGAAACGATTCACTGTCAGAAGTTTGTATGACACCTTCAATTTGGGCAAGGGTTTAAAAGATTCCATGATTTTAATATTAAAAAAAATATGCTTACTGTAAATAGTAATTTTGTTACATTTACATTCACCAAATTTGACATCAGTTTCAGTGTTTTTTTATATAGACTGATCAATGACGTGATTATTTTCTTCTATTGGCAGCACAAGTTTTTAATAGAAAGTATATATATATATATACACAACTACTGTTCAAAAGGTCAGTAAGATTTTGTAAAAGAATTCATTTTATTTACTGTACCAATGACTCATTAAATTGATCAAGAATGGCAGTAAAGTCTTTTATATTTGTTACAAATGTCTATTTAAAATAAATGCTGCTGTTGAACAGCTGTTGCCGTCTGAACTTTCTATTCATCAAAGAATCCTAAAAAATGTATCACGGTTTGCACAAAAATATTAAGCAGCACAAAGTTTTCAACATCGATAATAATAAGAAATGTTTCTTGAGCAGCAAATCAGCGTATTACAATGATTTCTGAAGGATCATGTAACACTGAACACTGAAAATTCAGGAATAAATAATATTTTTGAAATAGAAAACAGATATTTTTAAATTGTAATAATATTTCACAACATTACTGTTTTTATTGTTTTATCTGATTATTGATCAGACAAATGCAGCCTGGGTGAGCTTAAGAGACTTCTTTCAAAAACATAAAAAACTTTTTTAAACAGTGGTGTAGTTTTGAGAATAAAATTAATATCAGTGTGTTTTAATATTAATAACAGTTCTGCAATCAACTTAGACAGGGTTTAGAAAAGGCTTTAAGAGTCCAAACAATTCCAAAACAAAGTGGGTGGCTGAAGCCTCCTTAACACAATCTGAAGTGAAAAAGGTAAACATCAAGCGTACTTCCGTAGTGACTGCAGCGCTCTTCTGTTGAACTCATCGCGGTCTGCTTTCAGAGTGGCTGCAAACACACAGTTAAACAGTGAGTCACTGCAGACATGAGAGAGGGAGCAGAGAGCAGCTGAGGACAGCTGGGGGCCTGGCTCATTTTGTAGGTTCAGAGAAGGATAAACGGGCTTACCGTCAGTTGCCTGCATACTACGGCACAGTCCTATGGCCAGATGAGCTCGAGGAAGAGACTCCCCAGCACACTCTCCTAAAGCAACCACACCTGCGGCGAGGGACACTGCATCCTCCAGCTGACACACACATTTAAACACGCATTAGACATTTGGATGATTTGTATCAGTGGTTATCAACTTGTGATGATGTGATATATTGGAGCTGTAGCGTAGTGGTTAAAGAACTAAGCAGGAAACTGAAAGGTTTGACTATAAACTATACATGACAGTCACTTTGAACAAAAGCATAAGCTAAATAAAAGAGAACAATATTTTACATTAAATATTGCATTACTCCAGTGTCACATGATCCTTCAGAAATCATTCTAATATGCTGATTTGGTGCCGAAGAAACATTTATCATTGTTTTGTTGATTTTTTATTCTTTTGGAAACCGTAATATGCTACAGACGCATTAAATATGACATTAAATCGTTTAAGGTTTAAAATGATTTCTATTTCAAATAAATGCTGTTCATTGAACTTTCTATTTATCAAAGATTCCACAATATTCACAATATTTAGAAGCAAAAGCAGGGGGGGGGTTATAATAAGAAGAACCATTTTTAATAATTGAGTACAAATAATAACTGAGCACGAAATCAACATATTACGATTTCTGAAGGATCATGTGTCAATTCAGAAAATTCAGCTTTGCCATAATAGGAATAAATTACATTTTAAAATATAATAAAACAGTACACAGTTACTTTAAATTGTCATAACATTTCTTAATTTACTCTTGTGATTTTTATTGAGCCTTGGTGAGCAAAAGAAACGTCTTTTAAAACCATAAAAAAAAAAATCTTATTTATTAATTTATTTTTATCTGTATAGCGTAGTGTAGAAAAGAAAAGGAAAAACTTTTTAGGTCATGTCAACTGCCCAAATTTGATGCCAAATTGTGACAAATCCCTACATGTAATCATGCATTCACATTATATATCATTCATATGAGCATAATAAGCTGACTGAATGTCGTATGATATTCATTAATTTAAAAGCTTGACATGCTGACATGAATCAGCAAGGACAACTGCCTGAGGAGAAGTCCTCACATTCCCTGTTTTGATGCAGGGATGATAAAGGGCTGCTCTGGAGTGTGACTGGGATGGCGTGCTATCTGACATTAAAGCCTATGCATTACGTGTCTGTGGCTATACGGCCCTATTGTTCTGTAAGCCTCTTATGCCATGCGGTCTGTATTCAGCACTACGCTTCTACCAGATGTGCCCTAATCTCAACAGGGCTGTAGTGTGTATTTGATTGATAGTGTCTGTACATTGCATTGTGTCTTATTAGTGTGGCAATGTTACTAATGTTGTAACACAGAGGTCATTTATTAGTGATTGAATCTGGACCCCAACTAAGACTGAGCGATACTGTACACTGAATATTATAAGAATAGCTAGTATTTATATAAATATATTAGGATTATATAGGATTTAGGTATTAGGATTTATGGAGTTAAGGACTTATAGACGCCAAAATGAATGAATTTACCTGAAATGCACATTGCTTATTTCATACAGTCTTCATCATATTTAATTATTTTGCTGGAAAGTACACTATGATTCAAAATGTTTGGCATTTGTACGATTTTTTTTATGTTCTTGAAATAAGTCTCTTATGCTCACTCAGGCTGCATTTATTTGATCAAAACTACAGAAAAAAACACAGCATAATTCCTCCAGTCTTCAGTGTTTTGTGTAAACCATGATACAAATTTCCCCCAAGATTCACTGATTAATAGTGCAGTATTCACTTTTGATCAATTTAATGTGTACTTGCTGAATAAAATGGTTTTTTTTTTTTTTTTTTCGGTAGTGTATGTTTAGAGACTGAAACTCTTGGAACTTTAACTGAATTGAATTGCTCTATAAAACTGTGTGACATTTTTTGTATATAAGGATGTATATATTTTTTTGAAGGATGAATATGCATATTGTTCACATGTGCTTGGTGTGTTTCGCTCGCATTAAATTCAAGGCACTAATGTTTGCCTACAGCACAACCACTGGCTCTGCACCCCTATATCTTAACTCATTACTTCAGACCTACATGCCCTCCAGAAACTAGCGTTCTGCAAGTGAACGGCGCCTTGTGGCACCATCCTAAAACAAAATTCCTTTCACGGACCTTTACCTTGACTGTCCCAAGCTGGTGGAATGACCTGCCTATCTCAACTCGAGCTGCTGAGTCTTTAGCAATCTTCAAGAATCTCCTAAAGACGCATCTCTTTCACCAACATTTGACTCAGTAGTACGAACACTTACTATTCTACATCTATTATATAAAAAAAATCTATGCTATGTGTGCTGCGCTGGTCTAGCTGAGTTTGGTCACGACATTTGCATATTGTATGTTGCCCTATTGTTGATTTGACTGCTTCTATTGCTCTCTTCATTTATAAGTTGCTTTGTATAAAAGCGTTGTCTAAATGATTAAATGTAAATGTTTTTCTCACCCAGTGTAGCTGGTTGATGCACACTTTTGCTGCAAGCAGAGGTGGGATGGGGTCCTGTGGTCTCATTGTCACACACTCTTTGAGGACTGACACTGCACCCTCATTCTGTACAGTATCATTAATAATACAGGTTTCATTCATTTATATATGCAGACATGTAAGATAAACCTAGGGTCATTTCAGTTTATCGCACTGTAGGCCTACATCTGTAACGCTCTTATTTGCATAAGGTTAGTAACATTGATTGGACAAGTGGAGTGCACAACGGTTATGCGTTTGAGACTTCTGAAACTTAATATAAATCTACGACAAAACACTAAAAGGAAAATGCAGAGTGGGAATTACCGTCACTGAACACTGCAGCTGAAAGTTGAGGCAGTTGACGATTTGTTGTCAGTTGCTAAACAAGTATAACTAACTAAAATAACTTTCTAGCACTGTGTTGTTTCACATTGTGCACTTATGGCAATTCAGACTCAGAGAGTCTAGATAGTTCAACCAAAAATGAAAATTCTCTCATTATTTACCCACCCTCATTCCAACCCGGATACAGTATTAGACTTTCTTTCTGCAGGTGAACACAAAGATTTCTAGAAAAATGAATCTTCTGAAGGTCTTCTGAAGCAAACGATGGTGGTTATAAGAAACATACTAATAATTCTTTTATTCAAAGCATCACTTCTGGCCACCTGTTGAATGCATATTCATGAGAGGGTCAAGTTTATACTTAAGGTAAACATCCTGTAAGCATGTCATGAAGCTTGGCTTAAGAATGTTGTAAAGCTCACATGAGAAGTATTGTCATCTGTGGTTCTGTGTCACTTCTCACGCAAACTTCACCCGCTTACATCACGCTTCAAAACATGCTTATGTTTATGTCATAAACTCGGCCCTCTCTAAAACATGCATATGACAGTTGGCCAGAAGCGATTGCATTTGTGTCACGCTGGGGTTGTGCAACACACACGATGAATCTGCAGGCAGCTCAAAAACACTGGCTTTGAGGTGTTTTTTCATTCAGCGAGTCTTCAGCAATACTCGACCTTCAGTCAAATAACACCAACGCATGTCATTTTCTTAAGAATTTCTTAAGCAATTCTCAAGAATTGCACTAAGGAACATTCATACAAACTAATTTAAAAACATTTAATTTGTACAAAACCTTATGTATTTTGTTTTTTTCAGTTACTAGAACTCATTTATTTAGTTAATTTAGCAACAAATGAATAATAAATGAATAGAACATTGATGATGACAACAGGACATGAATCTCACCTTCCCACTTGCCATCAAAGACAAGCCAAGTTGGTACCAAAGATGAAACTCATTATAGGAGAACTTCATGGCCCGCTCCAAACACTGATGGCAAACAATCACACAACACATTCAGAAAAAAATTACTTTGAATCAGAGAATCAGCCTTCCAAGAAACACTAGAGAAGAAATAGAGCTAAATGATAATGGGCCATTTTGTGTCAACTCAACCAGCTAAAATCTTTGATTTAGATTTTTTTTTTTTTTTTTCTGGTGAAAGAAATAAATAAATGAAGAAGAAGCCAAAATATTAAATGCTGAGTAATCCACTATTTTGTAGAGGGGGTCAAATTGACAATTTTTACCTGAGACTTTGAGTCAAATTACAGGGTGGGTAAAATTACATCATTATTTTATTTTTTACACAGAGATTGGTAGGAATTTAGAAATCTTTGTTGCATTTTATGCCAGCGGTGACAGTTAAAAATGAGAAAAGGCACTTCTTGTGCTTTTGCCCCAAGTTTGCATTCCTGTAAGTCCATTAAATCTATCTTAATATCCCTTTAGATTCTGGTTCATAACAGACTTTTCTTTTGGCATCTTAAAGTCCCTGTGAACCGGAAGTTGCAAACGACTTTTCTCCAGTGCTGTGACGTATTTCCCAGTGAAAAGGAATATTGAACAGAGGGCAGGGTTTTACTCTAGTGCTCCTCCTCTCCATCTCTCGCTCATTACAGACTAACGATTTGAGGGGAGTGGTTAAGCGTTTCTCAACCCAAGCCGTCAAGCATACGTCATCAGGGAAGGTCCTCCAATGCAGAGAGGAGGGGCATTTTCAGATTTTGATTAAAGATTACGAAGCCAAAACATTTTTTTCCGTGTTTTAACTTGCACGGATTAATTGTTCACCACAAGACTAGTAATATGCGCTAACAAAGTAAATAGGGTCCATTTTGATTTCAGTTGGACTTTAATTTTAAAGCCCTCTATGGTTCATTCCCAGAGATATGGAGATCTTAATGTGGTTCCATAAAGTTAATTGGTCAATTACACACATTTTTAGTGGTCGAAAACCACTTTTCTTTTTAAGAGGAATATATTAACAAAAAAATAATGTTGAAACTAGAAATGTATCTCATGTATTTTCTATCAACACAATTGTATAGAATGTTCCTGTCTGAGTACCATAAAGTTTGTGTGCCTGTAACTCTAAAACTGTTAAAGATATATTAATATCCTTCTAGATTATAACTCTTAACATACTTTTCTTTTGGAATCTTCATTTTAAAGGCCCTTTATGGTTCAATCTCAGAGATATGGAGACCTTAATGCGTTTCCATGAAGTAAATGGTCAATTACACACATTTTTAGTGGTTGAAAACCAAATGTGGGTTACTTTGCATGCAGCTGATACTTTTTTTTCTTTTAAAGAGGAATATCTTAAGTAAGGGATAATGTAGAGCGAGGCGGTTGTTATAGCGAATACAACCCCGACAGGCTGATCAGGACACCGACACGAAGCGGAGGGGTCTTGAATCAGCCTGAAAGGGTTGTATTCGCTATAACAACCGCCTCGCTCTACATTATCCCGCTTATTACATGGCTACCTACCAAATAAATCAATAATATGACACAAAATATTGATTTAAAAA
Organism: Rutilus rutilus; assembly: GCF_951802725.1. NCBI lineage: Eukaryota > Metazoa > Chordata > Actinopteri > Cypriniformes > Leuciscidae > Rutilus > Rutilus rutilus. The sequence continues at coordinate 24,882,594 of NC_140225.1, read as the reverse complement.
GGAGTTTACTGATTTAAAAATGATTGTATTGCTTTCGCTAAAGATAATAGTCCGTTCCGTCTCTACGGTTAGAATCCTGCGTCCATAGCAACGCTCCGTTTTTCATGGCAACGGTGTGTTATATTTAGCAGCGGTCTGTTATCAAGAAATAACAGACCGCATTCTACATTAGAATTCAACCAAGCCATGTAATAACAACAAATAATGTTGAAACTAGAAATGTATCTCGTTTTTTTTCTATCAACACAATGGCATAGAACATACCTGTCTGAGTGCCATAAATATAATTTTTCCAAATTCTGTGTACATGTAACTCTAAAAGTATTAAAGACATCTTAATATCCTTCTAGAATCTAACTCTTAATAAACTTTTCTTTTAGAATCTTCATTTTTAAAGCCCTATATGGTTAAATCACATAGATATAGAGATGTCAATGCGGTAACGTGTAGTTACGAATGATGCTGCATATTTGAACTCTTGGTAGCTTCAGAAGCTGTTAAAATTAACAAAATCCCTTCATACAAATATCCATTAACCTGGTTAAAATATAGAATCTTATAAATACACTTTTGAGAGCAAGTTAATGTGCCTCAACTTGGCCATTTCAGTGTATTTTTGGCAGGTGTGCAGGGAAACAAGATACATTTCTAGTTTAAACATGATTTATTCTTCAGACTTTCATCTTTGAATGCAATAAGTATTAGCTGTGTGAAAAGTGAACCACATTTTGGTTTTGGGCCATTACAAATGGGTAAACAATGGGTGCATTTAGATCCCAATATCTCTGAGATTGAACCATAAAGGGCCTTAAAAATGAAGATTCCAAAAGAAAAGTATGTTAAGAGTTATAATCTAGAAGGATATTAATATATCTTTAACAGTTTTAGAGTTACAGGCACACAAACTTTATGGCATTCAGACAGGAACATTCTATACAATTGTCTTGATAGAAAATATGTGAGATACATTTCTAGTTTCAACATTATTTGTTGTTAAGATATTCCTCTTTAAAAGAAAAGTGGTTTTCGACCACTAAAAATGTGTGCAATTGACCAATTAACTTTATGGAACCACATTAAGATCTTTAAAATTAAGATACCAAAAGAAAAGTTTGTTAAGAACCAGAATTTAAAAGGATATTAAGATATATTTAATACTTCTTTGAGTTACAGGCAAAAAAACACAAGTAGTGCTTTTCCCATTTTTGAACTGTCACTGTTGGCATAAAATGCAACAAAGATTGCAAAAGTTAACCGATTTTATCGAAATTGTCATTGTCACCCCCTCTAAAAAAATAGTGGATTACTCAGTCAATATACAATAATTACATTTAATGTAAATGAATGTAAATTAGGAAACAAACTTCGTTGCATTATTTTCCTGTTATCTCTGTAAAGCTGCTTTGAAACAATCTGTATTGTAAAAAGCGCTACATAAATAAAGGTGACTTGACTTCACATTTAATATTTTGACTTTCATCACTATTTATGTTTCTCGTTCTTCAGAAAAATATGAACAAAATAAAAAATTTGAGCCGGGGAAGTTTCTGAATTTTGGTTGATTTGACATGACCCTAATGTGGTTGACATTGCTCAGCATAACTCAGCATTTCTAGGAAGGATCTTGCTGTTTTCAGCACCGATAGGGGATTGTGTGTATCCTGTACACATCACATCAAGGCACATGCATGAGAAAGTGGGGATAAAATTGATGAGAAGGGATTAACAATTCTACATGCAGGCATCTGTTGATAATGCCAAGTAATGGCATTGTAATGTGGGTTATCAGTGAAATGACATGGATTCAGTTGAAATGAACCTACTGAAAACACTGAGCTTAGATTCAGATTCACCTGAGAACGCCTCTGAGTAAACGCTCACCATCACGCAATGGCTCAACTACTGAAAGGACAGGACGGAGGAAGAAGGGGAAACAAATCACCCATACAGCTAGGAGAGATTGAGAGAGAGATTGAAAGATTGGAAGAAGCGACCTGCGACAAAGAAGGTGAAAGAAGCCACTACATAAAATACGGGTCACTTCCTTGCTCCTGTTTGCAAAGCATGGGGTCGATACGGATCTGTGCTGACACATCTTACCTCGGAAAGCATGGAGTACTGCCCCCTCCTGGCCATGCCGATGCTCAGCAGGTCATAGACGGAGGAGGCGTCCTGCATGCTGCTCTCCCTCGCCTCCCGGTGCTCCGGGGTGCGGCTGATCACTGCCTCGCCACTGGCCTATAGCGGACAACAGAGAGAGACTCAGGGGTTTTGTTGAAGCTGCGTCTCTAGATCCTAGTCCAGGAGAACCTCTAGCACCTCCAGCACAGCACAATTTAGATGATTCTCTTATCTGACACGTCTGATTCAACTCATCAGCTCATTAGTGAAGTGTTCAAGAACCGAATTGGGTGTCAAATACGGACAAACACAAAATGCCTTTAGGGTTTGGAAGCACATGTCAAAAGGATAGTTCACCAAAAAAAATTATCTGTCAATATTTACTCACCCTCAAGGCTTGTGTGGTGTTATTTTGCCCGTGGAATATAAAAGGTTATAAATATAAAATGTAGTATTTCGAATATAACATTTATTTAACTGCTTTAGATAAAAGTTTCTGACAAACAAATGAAAAACCTTAGACATTCTACTAACTATAAGTAACATTGCTATTACATGTGAATGAACTCTTATTAGAGTATTAGTAGACTGTCTGCTTAATATTTCATAACACTTTATTTTGATGCTCCTCCAATAGTCATTCAACTGACTATAAGTAACTTTGCAACTACATGTCAACTACCAGTCATTAGAGTATTACCAGAGTGTCTGCTTAATTTCTGCTAACACTTTAATTTGATGCTCCTTCAAAAGATATTCTACTGACTATAAGTAAATTTGCAACTATGTCAACTTATTCTACAAACACCTAATCCTAACCTAACAGTTTACTACAGTAAACTAATACTCTAAGGAGAGTTAGTTGACATGTAGTTGCAAAGTTTCTTATAATTAGTAGAATCGATATAAAGTATAACCACATTTTCTATGATTGAAATTGCAAAGTTTTACCACAGTCAGAAACCAAATAGTATTATTAGCTTATTAGCATGCATATTTCTAGGATATTGCCTGTTTATTAGTACTTATAAAGCACATATTAATGCCTTATTCTGCATGACCTTATTCTACATCACTTAATTCAACCCAATACCTAAACTTAAACGCTACAAAATGACCTTAATTAACTATTAATAAGCAGAAAATTAGGAGTTTGTTGAAGCAAAAGTCATAGTTACTAGTGAATACTGTATGTGTTCCCCATACTAAAGTGTTACAGACCAACTAATGTGGAATGACATAAATGAATCCTACATATCTCAACATTTTCTTGATATCTGCTAGGAAACATACACTACCATTCAAAAGTTGGGAGGGGTCAGTAAAAAAATGTTTTAATTAATGTCTAATGCTTACCAAGGTTGCATTTATTTGATCAAAAACACAGTAAAAACTCTAAAATGAAATATTATTACCATTTAAATAAAAAATAAAAAAATATTCTAAAAGGTCATTTATTCCTGTGATGCAAAGCTGAATTATCAGCATCATTACTCAGTCTTCAGTGTCACATGATCATTTCAGAAATCATTCTAATATGCTGATTTAATGCCCAATAACTATTTCTTATTAATATCAATGTTGAAAACAGCTTCCTATTTTTTGCAAACCGTAAAAAAACAATTCAGGATTCTTTATATACTGTATATTATACTGTAAATGTCTTTACTATCATTTATGACCAGTGGGTGAATAAAAGCAATAATTTCTTTAAAAAAAAAAAGTGAAGCATGTAACTGTTTCGCACTTGGCTCCTACATTATAAAATAGCCTTCCTTTCTGATAAAGTTCGGGGCTCAGACACTCTCTCTGTTTAAATAAGATAAAACACGCATCTCTTTAGCCAAGCATTCACATTATGCTTCTCATAAATTTGTACTAGAATTATATCTGATGAAATAATTCCAAATACACATCATCTTTTGCCTAAAATGCTATGGATCGCAACTTTGGATCGACATTAAGAACTTTTCAATATTATCCTCATATTATAAAATGATCCTTATATTGTAATAATTCCGAGTACAAGTTGTAATTACTGTTTAGCATGTTTGTTGTGTTAGCTTAACTGAATACATGAAGTTAACTAACCACACAATGCACTATATTATAACTGTTTATTACTGCCTTATGGATATTACTTTGATACACTCATCTATGGCTGATAACAGAATACTTACTATATTGTAACACTGCAACAAGCATTTTCTGTAAAGCTGCTTTGAATCAATAAGCATTGTGAAAGTGCTACACAAAAACTGTTTGCCTGCCAAATAAAGTATATTCAGGAGCAACCAACTTAATTCGCCTATTGAGGACAATTTAGAGGTCACACTAAACTATGTATGGAAAAGAGGAGCATTCTTAAAAATTCCTCCTTTTGTGATCTACCTAAAAAAAATAACAGCTTATGGTTTTGAAACAATATGAGGGTGATTCGATAAGTAAATTATTAAGATTAAAATATATTATTAATATATTCAGATTTTTCAGTGAACTATTCCTTTATGCTATACAGTATTCATGCAATAGTTCTTAAGATGCAGCTAAGGAGAAGAGACGTCACAGCACAGCATGATAAGGAAGAAAGGATGAATGTGAGAAAGACTGTCTCACCATTGACTCTGTGATGAGGAGCACCAGCACCGCCTCTTCAACCACGTCCTGTGGACAGAAAGCTCTACATGGTGGCAACGGGAAAAAGAAAAAACACGTCACAAATGTGTGCGTGTCGGTCTCTAGTTACATATGTCAGTCTGTAACTGAGCTCTCTGGACTTACTGCCATCCTCGTAGCTGTACCTTTTTTTAAAATGTTTAATTGGTATTCTGAACAATTTCCTCTTTCTTTACAGCCAGTTTTCACTCATCCCTTTTTTTTCCATCTCATCCCTTCATCCTACTTTCCTCCAGCATCTGGAATCCCATCATAGCATGTTACTGAGCTGTACCAGGAATAATAAACTGGAATATTCCTTTTATCTGTTTTAATTTCTGTTCTTCAGACATATTCTCAAAAGTCTCTCCATCTCTTTTCATCTCTCTTGTATTTTTCCTTTCTCTGCCTGGAGTCTGCAGACTCACAGGTACAGTTACAGTATGTTTTATTCACAACACAGCATTCCGCCGTGTCCTGAATTTTAAAGCAGGCAAACAAACCCCAGCACTGTCATCGGCTCGTCTCCTTGTTCATTGCTCCCTGACTCTAGTGATCGATCAAAATTGCCAAATGGCTGATGTACACAATACAATTTAATGATAGCAGTGAGATACTGTACAACTGCTAAAAATTAACACTTATTATTCTGGTTAGTCCTATAGACTTTCATTGAGGGGATCAAAACTTTAATACAAAATCTCTTGTAGAGAATTTTAAGCTGCATCCACAAAGTTCATACCATACATTAATCTATCTATCTATCTATCTATCTATCTATCTATCTATCTATCTATCTATCTATCTATCTATCTATCTATCTATCTATCTATCTATCTATCTATCTATCTATCTATCTATCTATCTATCTATCTCACTAGCAAAGCCTAGAAACTTGCTTATTGGACAGGGTAACAATGTGCTGAAATGCAACAAACATACTAGTTAAAACATGCTAGCATAATACTAAATCATGTTAGCAATATGTTAAACAGGCTAGAAACACACACGCTCTCAAATCCTAAATCATGTTTGCAATAAGCTAAAACATGCTAGAAACATCTTAGCAACATGTCAGCAACATGAAAACGTTCAAAATGCTCGAAAATGTGTTAAACCATGCAAGCAACATGCTAAAACATGTAAGAAACATGCTAAAACATGCTAGCAATTTGCTTAAACATTCTGGAAACATGCTTACAATGTGTTAAAACATAGGCTATACTAACATGTATAATATTTTTTTTATACTAAAGTAAGATAAAGCATGTTAACAAAACCCAAGAAGAGGCCAGCAACTCCCAGCAGAGGCCACAATATACAACCTTTCTGGAAAAGTGGTAAACTTGGTAAGTTGTGTTCCGTACATTCACTGAATGAAAAATTAAAGGATTCAATCCAATATTTAAATGTGGTTGTCACTCCTTAAACTTTACAGTGTGTGTACTTGGTGTTTTTTTAATGCATTTCATGTGGTTTCTTAGCAGTCTTAGCAGAGTAGATTATATGAAGTAGTATATCATTGGAAGTATGTCTAATAAAAAGTCTAATATGGTCTAAATGAGTTTTTATTGGTCTGTCTGACTGTTTTCGACTTCTCTAAGTAAACCTTCACACTTCAAGCTTTTAAAATTTACTTTTAAATTTCAGACAGGGCTTTGTCAAGCCAACATTAAAGTTTGTCATCAAACTTAACTTATCTAATTTTATTTTGTTCTGCTTTTATTTTCTGATTATGCTTTGATTGTGATTATGCTTTAAATAATTTTTCCTACATGAAAAAGTGAGTAGAATATCAGATAGAGAATGTGAAAGGAAAGAGAGTCTGACCCCTCAGTGTTGTAGCGCTGTGGTGGTCTGGACGAGGGGTAGATGGCATCTTTGGGGTGTGTGACTCCTTCTTTCTTCAGCCAGCCGGGTGGTGGAGGAGACAGTGGATCCCAGTACGCATCCTCACACACTGAACCCAGCAACACTTCTGCAAGCTTGCGCGCTACTGTCTAAACAACACAAAACAACCACTGACACCTGCTGTGTGTAAGTGAGCAGCAAACATCTCATTTACTCAGATCTCACCTTACGAAAACTCTGCGACCCCCGACTCTCCACGGCCCTTATGACCCGCCGCAGCTGGTGTGTACCCTGAGCCAAGTGACTAACACACACAGACAGAAGTGATTGTGGGAGGACAACATGATTGATAAGATGATGAAAGAAGGCTAATGTAACAAAAGGATGGACATTATTTCATAACTACATTTGACTGTGTTAATTATACATTAGAAAGACAGATGTGTATATATATATATATATATATTAGTGCTGTCAAATCGATTATTGTGATTAATCGCACCTAACAAAAAAGTGTTCAAACACACATATATTTGCATATTAGAATCATTTCTGAAGGATCCTGTGACACTGAAGACTGGAATAATGATGCTGGCAATTCAGCATTGCCATCACAGGAAAATATTCACAGGTGATGTTACAACAGGTTCATTTGTCGATTAATAAATGGATGGTCAAGTCATGCGCATTGCATTATAGGAAACAGCTGTGTTTCTCAACCTTCACAGGCTCAAGTACTTAAAGTCCCCTTGTAGTCAATAATTTTATCCACTCATCTTTAATCACCAAAATTACATATTTAAATGTTTTTTCCTTGAAAAGAAATTTCTTCATGCTTTAAAATAGCTTGAATGTAACTCCACACCCTTGCCTCATTTAGTATACGTGGTTCTATGAATATGCAAATAATCCCCGCCTCCACTCGTTGACGATCACACGTTGACGTGATTGGTTACAAGGTAGTTTGTGATGTCAGAAACACCAGCGATTTCAAAACCATTTTTGAGACTGGCTTTGGTTCACTGAAGTTTTAAGGAGAAAATACTCAGCAATGGTGTTGACTGATGAATTTGCACATGGTTTGTCTTAAAGCATATTAAAAACACCATAGACATATAAACAACATTAAAAACATGATTTTCACCACAGGGGGACTTTAAGCAACAGCACCAAAACTGAAATGTGTTCCTTAACATTCATAATATAATATATATTATTTAGCATCATCATTCATATAGTTAAAATTGACATTATTACAATGATTCACCACAAAAACACTGTTACATAAAAGACTAAAGTCCAAAAATGTGGGTAATGGTTTATATTATACTTAATTAGTGTGGATTTTAATTGATTTAACTATTTGCATCTCCAAAGTGTTTTGATGCAGTTTGAGAAATATATACTGTATTTATAACTGCATTTACAATAATTGATTTCTGTGTTAGAGCACTGAATTGTTGTGAAGAGAGAAGTGCACCTGAGATGAGTAAAGAGCACTATGTAGAAATCTACCTCTGTCCACTGTCTTTATAGGTTATTCTGCACATATATTTTTATTATAGGCTATAGGTGCACACGTTTCATATCGTACACACAAACTAACACAACTTATTTTGTTTTCTTTCCTGAAATGAAAAAATTATGACATTTCATATTTGTTAATGTCAATTTTATGATCTGTTAATTTAACTTGACAGCCCTAATATTTTTATAGTTGTAGTATGCTAGGATGCCATTTCAAACAAATTTCAGAGTGACTGACAAATCACCTGTGTTAAAACACTGACACCTGCTGGACATTACTGGCACATCCACACCACACAAAGGTCATGCTGACACAAGAATACCAACGGTGTGTTTACACAGTCCCCGTCATATATTCAAGTGGAATTCATTAATGGATTAAGTGAAGCCGTGCTGTGAATACTGTGTGTACATAGCAACATGAGTGCTTGATATAAAATGCAGAGAATTGTGGGTAAAGAGTCTGAGATCAGTAACATGCAAGCTCACCCTTTCCTCAGCAGCGACAGGTATGCGCTCTGAAGAGCCGCCTGCAGGAAGAAGCCTGGGTCCAAATCAAAATGAAGGGATGATGAACCGCTTTTAGCTGTTTTGGAACTTGGCGTGCAAACAGTCTGGTGAAGAGGACACATACGCTGTGAGATGTAATGTTAGCTTACAAATAAACACAAAATGCAAAAACATTATTTTCTATATATAAAAGGTCTTATATTCTAAGGTTCTGAATCTGCGTACACACAGAACATGTTCTTGCATTTAGAAATGCGAGACACCCCAACCCCAGTAAGGAAAAAGTCAGTGCTTGTAAAAGTTGAATGTCTTTTTTTATTTGAATCACGCAAACTGAGATATTTAAAATGCAGTGAGACACAAAGTGAGAGAAAAACACATTCTGTGTGAACCCACAGACTTCGCACACACAGACCTTGTCAAGCTCTTGCAGATATAAAAGGCCAGCATCACAGGCCATGAGGTAACAGGTCAGGCATTCTTCCTCTCTCTCAGACAGTCTAACACGGGAAGCACCTGACATAGACTGATGGTCCAAAGACAAACCTGGACATTTATGGGGAACAATTAGGTTAAGATTCACTTTATAGTAATTATGGACAATGACTGTAAGAGAGAATGAAATATAGTCTGACAAAGAAGCCAAGACATGCAAAATACACTTAGCAATGCACTACATCTCCAATTACAGTATAGCTAATTAGACTTAATTGGACATGCGGAAACAAGAAATAATCTCTGTTTGCTACAGTGTCCATTCTTAATCAATATGTGCCAGTTAATCCTTAAAATTGAGAAAAACACAAGTGCAAAAATAGTTTTTCAAACAAACGGGTCTTTTTAAATGACATTAGTGGGACTTTTTATTTATTCAGTCAGTCTTGAACATGGAGTCTTGGTCTCATCCAGTGCTTCGGCAGGGCAAGATGCAGAAAAAATAGTCATAAACAAACAAATCTATGAATCTCCTAGACAACATGGAGGAAGTCCTATTAAACAGACCATTTTCTGAATATAGCAAACAACCAACGACTGTAGCTGACATGCTTTGCCATCTCAGATTTACAGAGACTGCTGCCCACATTGAATTTCCCAGAAGTCACTAGTTCCATCTATATATGAGGAAGTACACAGAGGAGAACAGAAAAAGAGGAACTACACAATCAGGATAAATTTACCACACCACTACTCTTAAGAACAGTTCCCCATTTGTACAAATGCGAAGAGAAGACTTGTAGACAGGGACCAAAATTAAGACTCATCAAGTGCCTAATGCAAGTGAAACTGGCTTTGATAAAGTATATAAAACAAAACTGAATAAGAAACTGCAACATAATGATTAGATAGATAGATAGATAGATAGATAGATAGATAGATAGATAGATAGATAGATAGATAGATAGATAGATAGATAGATAGATAGATAGATAGATAGATAGATAGATAGATAGATAGATATACAGCAATAGACATAGACAATGTTAAATGTCTATGGAGATGGTGAAGAATGTCCTTCATTAGTTAATCTATTAGTAAACAGACAGCAGTAAATGAATGTAATCCGGGCTCATTATTGTTATCATTACTATATATCACTATTGGTCAGTCAGAGCGGAACGGCTGTCACTAGCTCTGCCTGCTGAGTCTCTCGAGGGACCGATTCTGGGTGGGTTCTGCTTCCTACGCAAGATAAGCTAATATTACACTTTCCCAGCCTACTGTCTGAAAATATGTGTTTGTGAGTGAATATGTAGTGTGGGTACATATGGTGGGGTCCATGTAAAAAGAAGCAGTGATTCTAACTAGCACTTTTTAGTTAACTTTACTCAATGTCTTAATTGTTAAAATCTAGTAATCTGTAATATTCACATACTATGTCTTTTTTTACTCAGAAAACCCAAGGTAAGATTAACTGATTTGTAACTAATTGAGTACTATTTTATAAAAAAAAAAAAAAAAAAAAAAGGTTTCTGAGGCAGGGCAATTCTTAAGATTTTTCACTCATTTCCTCCACTTCTGCAGTTATTTTTCTCTGTTTGCATTCACTGATGTTCCTAAAGTCATCTTAAATGTTCAATTGTCAATACAACTGAAAATTTTGAGAGAACATCACATAAGCTGACTTCATAAATTGATGTTGATTTTCCTAAAATGAACCATTATGGTGATCAGTGTTCCATTTGATTGGGCACTTGGAACTTCATTTATATTATTGTAATTCTCTTCCCATTGATAAAGCGATCCAACAAGAAATCACAGTAATTTGAGTGATATACTATATCACTATCACTATATACTATACATAACTATATTTCATGTCAAATAATGATCTTTTAAAATGTTGTTGCTAACACTTAGGTCATAAACACCTTGTGAAATTTTAATTGGGTTGATATAATCCCTCTATATTTGTGACAATATCTTGCAATTGACCATGTGAGTCACACACAGCCTTGAACATTCAGCATGCAAAACACAACAATGGTAACAATTACATTGTGTTTGAAGTAAATTATCAAGTATTCTCAGTTCTTTTTTAGTTACTAGAACTCTAGTTTAAGTGAACTATACTAACTAAGCATTTGTCAGTACATCATACTATTCCTATTTCACTTGTTTTTTTTAAGGCAATCGGTTTGCATGTTTTTTTAAAGCAAGTCTAACTAATTAGATTTTTTTGAAGTTTAGAAATAACTGGTTGTTGTACTTACAACTTTTGTTTCTAAAGAAATATTTAGTAAAATGTAATACCAACATTACATAATTAGACATAGTTAAGCATAACCCTGTTGGTTTGAGGATTTTTAAAAACTAAATAATATTGTATCATGTCACATTTATGACATGAACAAATATACTTAATATATTAAGCATTCTTAATATATATATCATAAAATCTATCATAATCTACCATAAAACATTCTAAAATACTTGATATGTGTTCCTTACCGTGGGAGTATCATGGTACTGATGTTGACAGGTGTTAAATATACTTTTTTGTACTTGTAAGTATTGTGAGAGAATGTACAGTATGAGAAAATAATGGAAAATGAGAAAATAATGGACATTACACAAACACAGGGTGAGTGGCATGTTGGAAAACCCCTTATTTAAATGATAACTAAATATAAATATGCAAGCTTCCCTGTAGACAATGACGTAAAACCTTCCTCCTTGGTTACATTCTATCTAAGGATATGTAAGAAAAGACATACGCCTACACACACAAACTGCACACTGTGAAAGCAATGCAGACTTTTCTTTCACTGTACACTTTAGCTTGGGTATGAATCCAATAAAAGCATGCCTGAGGCAAATACTCAATGGAATGGAGCAATGGAAATGACTTGATAACTCTATAAATACACAGATCTTGTATTTAAATTGCTCTAGCAGTTATAAGACCTTATAAGGAACATCTGCTTTTAAAATTTAGTGAATATTGGACTGAAAGTCACTCATGGAATTAGTGTAATTTATTTCTCCCAATTAACTTCCACTACACCTCATGAAATCTTAGAGAACACATTTTTCACAAGATTAGTATTGCTGATTTTAAAGAGGTTTCGTCAGCGTTACAGTAAGCTACAATACAGCACATGTAATTAGTTGAACATTTAGACTATGTTAATTGCCCTGTCACAACTTAATTATACAATAATGAGGAAGGATTAATGAGCTATTAGTGATTTCTCAATGACTCGTACCTTTGATGACAAAGGCCTCTGCCAGCATGCGAAGTTGGTAGACAGGCTGCTCGTGGCGGGAAAAATCATCGACACCCGCTCTGGCACACATGCCCTGGGCGTCCCTGTAACGTCCCTGCACGTAGTGCACTTTAGCCAGCAGTAGCAGAGCTTCATTCATGTAGTGCGGCTACAGGGGAAGAGTCCAGAAATCACACTGACGATTAGGGCTGCACAATTTAGGGGTTAGTTGCATTTTTTTCTGATATATATTTTAATTGCAATTTAAAATGTGATTACATTTTTTTAATTAGGCTTGCTTTGCTTGTTTGGATGGCTGCACAATTTGGCCAACATATTGTGATATATCAATGTGGTTACAAAATAATAAAAATAATAAAAATAACAATAATTATTATTATTGCATTACTACTACTGCTAAATAAATAAAAACAAAATAACAAATATTACTGTACTATTTCATTGTAAAATATTTTTTTTTTAAATAACATAATAATAATAATACTTTTATTTTACATTACAACTGTAAAATTACAATACTAATATTTAAGGCTGTCTTAATTTCCGAATGTTAAACCATGAAACGGTAACACTTTACAATAAGGTTAATTAGTTAACATTAGTTCATGTATTAACCAACATGAACTAACAATGAGCAATACATTTGTTACAGTATTTATTAATCTTTGTTAATGTTAGTTAATAAAAATAGAGCTGTTCATTGTTTGTTCATGTTAGTTCAGAGTGCATTAACTAATGTTAACAAATACAACTTTTATTTTAATAACGTATTAGTAAATGTTGAAATTAACATTAACTAAGATTAATAAATGCTGAAGAAGTATTGTTCATTCTTAGTTCATGTTAACTAAGGTAGTTAACTAATAAACCTTATTGTAAAGTGTAACCCACAAAACTTTTATTTCGACGGAAAACCACAGGGAGCCCTTATAGCTTCTCTTTTGTTGATAAGTGCATCTCATTAAAAGAATGCGAAGATAGTTGGCGCATGTTGCATTCCCAAATGCATGTTAAAGCAACCCAAATTGACAGCAGATGCAGAGATGTGTTCATGTGGAGCATTTCCTGTGAACCAAACCATACTGCTCACGTGTAAATGAACAGAGGGCCACATTTCACTCTGAAGCACGCAGCGTGAATATTTATTTAATCAAATCGCAGCCTTTGCGATTTAATAATCGCACTTAGCCATATCGCAATTTAGATTTTATTTTGATTAATTGTCCAGCCCTACTGACAATCTAAACAGAGAATAAATGTTTAGAAGTCATGCAAGCACTACATTTTGCATCCCTATTCATTTTCTTCTAACAAGGACCAAAAATAAAAACTCACTTTAATCTCACCAAATACGAATATCCTTGCATTACATGATCAAATATCAAACTATGCAGCATTAATTACTGTACTAAGACACCTGAGTGAACTTGAGGAGAACTGACTTCATACATGACACCACTGTTTTCTCCAGAGCTGCTTTATAACTTCATTTCATCATTTCATTTTGCAACCCAGACACATTGCAGCATTAAACTGAAATGAATCAACATCTACTGAATTGAGATTACACTATTGTCTTCTGTAGAGCTGCTTAAGAGCTGAATTGAACTTAATTTCTTATTGATGAACTTTGTTATTGAACTGAATTGAATCAACACTAAACTGACTTCAACTGACTAATGCCACCATTGTCTCCTGTACAGCTGCTTTGTCTCATATTTGACAAGTTAGCATCATTGATTGTTATTTTCCTGTTTATCACTGTGAAGCTGCTTTGAAACAATCAGTATTGTATAAAGCATTATATAAATAAAGGTGACTAGACTTGACATCCACTAAAAATCAGCAAAGCACCAGCTGATAATAATAATTGCAAAAAAGGAAAAGTTAAGTTTTAACCAAAACCGTAGCAGCCTTGTTTGCAGATCCCTATCGGTTTAATAGTTGTTCAATTAATAACTGATGTAATTTTTAGTGGTTCACAATACAGAACTGAATTCCCAAAAGTTCTTCTGATATCCAGAAGCCCTTTCTTCTCTTTCTCAGAGATGCTTAACGGATGATAGACTTGAGAAACAGAGAGACTTATGTAGGTGCCGTGCCAGACCTCCAGGAGTCCTCTGCAAAGGATGCCGTCGAGGTGAGCTTTGGCTCGGGCTAGTTTTGGCTGTGAATGTTCAGTCAGAGGCGTAGAATTCTTCAGCAGGGTCATGTTCTCCAGCAGACATTCTTCCAACTCAGCTTCAGCCAGCAGCAGCGTCCTGTAATCATCTACAGACAGAGAGAGAATCTGGGCAAAGGTTGAAGAAGAAAGACTAGAACATAGAGGTGTGGCGAGATATTGTGCCACGAGAATCCATGAACAGCAATATTAGATCGTTTTCTAAGGGTCCACAATATATAAAAAACATTTAAAAATCATAATATAGCATTACATAGTTCTATCATTTATAAATCTACACTAACACATGAGAATACATCAGTTTGTTTCTATATATGCAAACTGTTCATTGCGATTTCAAAATAAAAGTTTAAACCCTCGCTCTAGGTTTGAATTTTTTGATGTTCACATGTTCTTGTTGAAGAAATTACAGTGGCTGTAGGATTTCTATCATAAACAAGTGGCCAAATATTAAAGATTAAGTGCACACTTGAATTAAATGTTGTTTGGCCAATATTAAGCAAGGATGATCATGCTGTAAAGTGTAACAACAACAATCACCATTTGCTGTCAACAATCACACCAAGTTGGCGTCGTCTGCAGGCATTTGTTATATATATATATATTGTACATAGGTTGATTGTTTATAATATTATGTATATTACATTATGTTTTTTAAGTGTTGTTCAATTAAACCATAAAATGACTTGTTTTTGATACTTTATGTATGTATGTGAACCAATTATTATTGTCTCGTTGTTATAATATGTATTTTAAGTCATTTTAAAGGGTATTCAAGTCAAGTCACCTTCATTTATATACAGTGGTGGTCAAAATTGATGGCACCCCTGATAAATATGATAAAGAATGGCTGTAAAAAATAAATCTGCATTGTTTATCCTTTTCATCTTTCCATCAAAAAGTAAAAGAATTGAAAGTGGGGAGGAAATCACGAAATAAATGTTTTTCTCCAAAACACGTCGGCCACAATTGTTGGCACCCCTAGAATTTTTTATGAGAAAAATATCTCTGAAGTATATTCCCATTAATATTTACATTTTTAAGCACACCAGGGTGACTAGGAACATGAATTGTCCTATGACTTCTTGTTTCACAGGAGTTTAAATATGAGGAAACACAAAGGCCAAATTCCCTTAATCATCCATCACAATGAATAAAACCAAAGAATATAGTTCTGATGTGCAGCAAAAGATTGTTGAGCATCACAAAATAGAAAGTGGCTGTAAGAAAATAGCTAAAGAATTGAAAATCACCATTTTGACCATCAGGGCAATAATTAAGAAGTTATAATCAACTAAAGATGTTACGAATCTGCCTGGAAGAGGACGTGTGTCTATATTGTCTTAATGGACGGTGAGGAGGATAGTTTGAGTGGCCAAAGACTCTCCAAGGATCACAGATGGAGAATTGCAGAGATTACTTGAGTCTTGGGCGTCAGAAAGCCCCCCCCCCAAAAAAAAGATCAAACAACCCCTACATCACCACATGTTGTTTGGGAGGGTTTCAAGAAAAATCCTCCTCGCTCCTCCAAAAACAAACTCCAGCATATTCAGTTGTCAGACATGACTGGATCTTCAAAAGGGACCGGATTCTGTGGTCAGATGAAACTAAAAAAAGGGCTTTTTGGCAGCAAACCCAGCAGATGTGTTTGGTGCAAACAGGGATGAAGAGTACCCCATGCCTACGGTTAAATATACTGCTGGATCTTACTGTATATGTTGTGGGCCTATTTATTTGCTGGAGGTCCTGGACATCTTGTTCAGATACATGGTATTATGGATTCTAGCAAATACAAACAGATAAAAAATCAAAACCTGACGGCCTCTGCTAGAAATCTTATAATGGGCCGTGGCTGGATCTTCCATCAGGACAACGGTCCAAAACAAACATCAAAATCAACACAAAAATGGGTAACTGAGCACAAAATGAAGCTTCTGCCATGACCGTCACAGTTCCCTGACCTGATGAGTGGAGTGAACTGAAGAGAAGCAGCACCAACATGAACTTGTGAATCTGAAGGATCTGGAGAGATTCTGTATGGAGGAATGGTCTCTGATCTCTTGTCAGTTATTCTCCAAACTCATCAGGCATTATAGGAGAAAACTCAGATCTGTTATCTTGGCAAAAGGAGGTTGCAAAAAGTATTTAATAACAGGGTGCCAACAATTATGGCCAGCGTGTTTTGGAGAAAACCATTTATTTTATAATGTGATTTACCCCCCACTTTCAATTCTTTTACTTCAATGAAAGGTTAGATTTTTGTGAATTTTTTGAATGAAAGATCAAAAGGATAACCAATGCAGATTTATTTTTTACAGCCATTTTTTATCATATTTATCAGGGGTGCCATCAATTTTGACCACCACTGTAGCTTTTTTACAATACAGATTGTTTCAAAGCACCTTTACAGTGATAATAGAAAGCTAATGCAACAAATATTGTTTTGGTTATACAGCAGCTCTAGAAGAAAGTCACTGTCCAGCTTAAGCTTTTGATTGATTAATTTCCGTTGTAAAAATCATTAGTTATTAACTCACTCACAGGACACCGTTTTCAACTGAAAACAGAAAACTTTTAATGGCTGTTCATTTACACGACAGCGGTGTTATGGTGGCCTGAGATCGCAAACTTTGAAGTAGGTTTTAAAGTACAGGTTTTTTTGTACGGGTTTTGAAAGCGATATCGGTTTCCCTTAGGTCTATTTTTATTAACACAAAAAATATTATCCTACTACTCAATTCATTGTCAAAATAATTGACCAATTACTCTATTACCAATATAATTGTTAGTGACAGCCCCTAGATTAGTTAAAGTATTAGTTGATAAGTAAAATGCACCTGCATTGTTTTGCATTTTTTGACTTTCAGGCAAATAAAATACTTTTTTTTCCAGTCATATTTTGTCAATGAAGATTTCTTAAATATAGTGTTTATTAAAAATACCATCTCGTCTCGCTCTTGTGAACCCAATATCGTGTACTGTCTTGTCTCGTTAGCTAAGTGTATCGTCACACCCCTACTAGAACATGCTTGCTGTTTGCTGATTATGGTAGTGTACCTTCTTTGACTTCTTTTAAGGGGAAAATCCTCACCAGCATCACGTCTAGAACAGGGTTTTGTTGAGAAATTACTGTGATTTTTCATCCAACATTGGACTTTATCGCAACAGAATGGCATTCGCTGATAAGCACGTCTAGACTTCATGCTAATCTACAGCTGCATTCTGATCAGGTTTAGAGAGTCACAAGTGTTTGTTTTAGATGAAATATACAGTCCTACAAGGAGGTGCTTCAAAAATATTCCCTTTGCCTTCATGCATATTTTGTATAAACACTGTGGATGAGGTGTTTCCTGTTTGGTTCAATCTCTCACTCCCAACGGAATCCAGACTTGTGTTACATGTCAAGTTTAGGTATGACATTTTCCTCAACAAAATATGAAATAACTACAGTATATCATTTTGTAAAGTAAAGTAAACAAAATACTATGTTCTGTGGCCACCTTTTACTGACTGAGTTTGTTTCCCCACAGGGTGTTTGCGGTGGCGAAACAAGGCATGCTGGGTCAGAGATCTGATTTGGACAGTGGTGGACAGACACACACACCTCCTGGGAGCGCCATGTGTTAACCTCTAGATTACTGCTGTTGATTTAACAATGAACATGGCAGTTTAAGCAGTATGTTTACTTTTTACCATGCTTACCTTTGTAAAATTGAGAAAGTGAGAGCGACACTGTTTTTTAAAACTAAAACTATTTACATTTTCTTCTGTAAAACACAAATTTAGTAAAAGTAATATTGTGAAATATTATTAGATTTTAAATTAACAATGATCAATTTTATAATAATTTTCAAAATGTAATTTATTCTTGTGACAGTGAAGATGAATTTTTTAGCATCAGTACTCCAGTCTTCAGTGTCACATGATCCATCAGAAATCATTCTTATGCTGATTTGGTTATTTAAAAACATTTTACATTATTTTCAATGTTGAAAACAGTTGCCCTGCTTAATATTTTTGTGGAAACTGTAAAGCATTTTTTTCTAGGAATCTTGAATAGAAAGTTCAAAAGAACAGTATTTTTTAACAGAAATCTTTTGTAACATATTAATAACATAATGGTCTGTCACTTTTGATCAATTTAACGTGTCCTTGATGATTAAATGTATTAATTTCTTTCAAAAACAAATATCTTATTGATGGTATGCAAAAAGAAGTGCGTCAAATTAGTTTACAAGTTCACTATCCCTAGTTAAATAGTTAAATTCTTTCATCATTTACTCACCCTCACGTTGTTTTAAACCTGTTAGAATTTATTTCTTCTGCTGAACACAAAAGATATTTTGAAGAATATGGGTAACCAAACAGTTGATGGGCCCCATTGACTTAAAAATATACTGTGGAAGTCAATGGAACCTGGAACTGTTTGGTTACTGACATTCTTCAAAATATCTTATTTTGTGTTCAGCAGAAAAAAAGAAAATCATACAAGTTTGGAACAACTTGAGGTTGTGTAAATGATGACAACATTTTGAAGTTAACTATCTTTAACAACACCAGTGTGAATTAAAGTTATTTTTACGTGATCTTAGGTCAAAGAACATGGGTCAAAGCCAGGACAATGCCAACAGTAGTGTGTCTGGGAAAGTATTTATAGCCTGCTACTATACAGTACATCAACATAACAGTGGATAAATACAACATCAAATTCAGTGCATACCCTTAAGTTATTGTATCAAGTGAGTTTCACCATCTGCACTTTCATTGACAGCCTATGTCATTTATGTCACCAGAAATAGCCAACAATCATCGAGAATTAACAGCTTACTGTTAAACAAATATCAGTGTGAGTACCCACAGAAAAATAAATAATAAAAATAATACAGGTTTGGATGAGTGATGGTGAGTAAATTATGATACTATGCCTTTAAGTCGAGCAGCTTCTACCTGTATTAACTAAAGGGTGTGTGCAAGCACTGCATTTACATCTCTGATTCACATGAGTAACTGGCGATATACACACAGTCTCTCTCTCTCTCTCTCTCTCTCTCTCTTTAAAAAAAGTGTACTGACAAATCAAGTCTAAACCCCAAAACAGACGTCTAAAAAAGTGAATGTGAGTTTCTGTGACTGATATCAGAGCACACGGGTAAACATGGGCAGAGTTTAACAGAAAGGTGCAAAGTTCATGCGGAACAAGACACACTCATCACTGCTGGCTCTCTTCTATTCTACTGTGGCACGCGCACTTACCATCGTCATGCAGGCGCGCGGCAGTGAGCTGCTCCACTAAAGACGGTATTTTGTCCCAGTGACAGTCCGCCCGGCAGCGCTCGACCTCCGCTTCCAGGCGGTACTGAGAGAAGGAGAGCCGCGTTGACATCCCGACGCCTGCGTCTCTGTGGCCGCGCTCCGCCGACACCAGAGGAGTGACTGCAGACTGTCAACGACAAACTCACTGAGCATGTGCAAACAAACATTGGAAGGCTTTGCCCATTTCAGGACTGCAGAATATTGATCATCCCCGTTAATAATTGAATAAAAGTTAAAACATTATTATTAAAAAATTTCCTTCAGTTGCACTTGCACCGAACGTGGTAGCCTAAATTACATACAATTTCACATAGGCTAGCGTTCCCACTTCCCACACATTTTGGTTTAATTTTACATCTCATCAGCATCTCTTTATTAGATAGGCCTATAGCTACATTTCAAAGAAAATGTAAGAATTTAGCGATGTCGTTATTTGTAGCTAAGCAACTGAACATCATTCAGGCATCATTCATACATTTTATTTTAACGACATAGACAGAATGCATAGGGAATTTAGAAAATGTTGATGTCTCTTATCTACATATTTGCATTTTAATTCGATAAAAAAAAAAAAAAAAGGATAACAGCTTTAAATCCATGTCAGTATGGCAGTAACAAAATATTTGTCAAGCAGACAACAGATTCTTAAACCTGTTAGGCTACTGCAAATGAATGATACACTGCTGGAAATACTAATAAGCTTTAGGCTATGTTTATTGTTATTTATACTAGTGAAATGTCCCAGCATTCTTGGAATGTGTCTCGTTCAAACAGATTCGAGGACCAGAACTAATTAAGTATTAGCAAATATAGGCCTACATTTACTGTATTCAATAATACTATTATGGTGATAGGCCTATTTATGTTAAATGTTTGTGTTGTTGTTAAATTGAGCCTATTTTTCCACTGTATAATTAGCAAAGAACATCTCTCTCATCTCCATCTCTATCACCTTCTCTCTTTCTTTTTCTCTCAGTATCCTATCTTCCCTTCCCAAAGATTCTTTGATTGCCATTTTTTTCCGTCTGTGTCAGTGAAAAAAAACTTAAACATGGTCAGTCAACTGATATTTATGTTTTATGAATCATTTTCTCAAGACAAGTTCATTTATGAAGGCTATCAAGAAAGCTATATGTAACTAAGCTCATTAAATTAATCCACAGCATGTGCACATATTCTTTTTTTTTTCTTTTTTCTTTAGCCGTGCCTCATCTGTTAGGGCAGGTGGGCCAGAGCCCCACCAAAATATTCAAACAAACATAGACCTCCATAGGCTACACTGAATTATATTTTTCGGATTTTCTAAACTTTTTTTAAGTCGTAAAGTGAGCAGGATATAGGCCTATTAAAATGTAGCGCATGGATTCGGCAGGGATGTATTTATGATACTAAGCAGGGCAGCTGGTCTCTGAGCCCTCCCCAGCTCTACAGCGGCCCACACATATCCAATGTAAATCTGTGGTGAAAAATGGAACTGCAGGGGCATATTTCAGACTGCCCCGTTTCACGTAAACCGCTAGACCAAGAAGATATCAGTCTGCTTCAGCTATGTGTCTGCATCAGGTCAGTATCTAGTTGGCATGTTCTTCCTACGTGGAGTAGCATATCAAATTAATTAATTAATTTCTTCTGCTGAAAACAAAAGAAGATATTTTGAAGAATATTTCCAACTTCTTCTGGTGGAGCAACCCAATCCAAGCCAGCAGAGCACTGACGGAGGCTGAGGATCGACTGCATCATGCTGACATCGTTGGGACAGTAGCTCTGGGCAGGCTTGGACTGGGTTGATCCACCAGAACAAGCTGGAAAAAAGCTGACCCAAAAGAACGCCGTGGCATGGTGCAGAGGGAGGTCCGTAAAGCAGAGAAGGAAACCTGACATGTCAAGGCTGTTGCCATGAAAAAACAGGGTAGCTGGACAAGGTGGGAGGGCATACAAGAAAGGGCCCTGACGAGGCAGGACATCTGGACCATGGAAGGACATCTGATTAAATTTGTGATGTGTTCTGTCTACGATGTCCTGCCTACTCCATCAAACCTCCATATTTTGGGGATGGGGGATGGAAGAGAGCCCCAGCTGCACGCTGTGTGGAAAGCCAGCCAATCTTGAGCATGTCCTTTTAGCATGCCGGTCAAGCTTGGCAGACGGGAAATTGTACATCTGTAACAGTCATGATAAGTGTAACGGTCACCAGCTGTGCCCTTGAGAGCCACCAGAGGGCACTCCACATCAGACTATTGTCATTCCCTCACAAACTACATCTCCCATAATTCTCTGCCTGGACTCATCGTATCCATTCATTGTATCCACCTGTATGTCATTACCTTGTTAACTCACCCCATATAAGCCTGGTTTTCTCATTCATTATCTGCAAAGTCTTGTTAGTTGTTTACACTGCATTTCTGTGCGTTCGGTCTGTTTTTCTTGTGTTCATTGTTGTCTTAATTCTCTGCCTGTTCCCTCAGATTTCTATCTTTGCCTCAGCCCTTAACTGCTATTGTTTGCTTGTGCATGACCCTTGCCTGGATTTGGACTACGATTGTGGACAACCCTTTAAATGAACTGCATTTGGATCCTCATCCTTCTTGTCTCAGAGCAGTTTGTGACAGAAAACTTCGCCAAATAAGGATCCAGCAACTGAGTTAGTCCGCATGCGCCAAGGTAACCGCACCCTCGAAGAGCACATTCATATTTTCCTGGACATTGCGAATGTTTCTGAACTGCCAGATTGTGCTCTCATCGACTTTTTCTGTTTCGGGCTTATGCAGCGATGGTCAGCAACGGTGGGGACGGGACGTTACGTCTCCCGTTCCCTCCTTCAGGGAACGAGGGTTACATTAGTAACCGAGATGTTCCTTTTCAGTCGCGTAATTGGGAACCCTTGGAAAACGCCATGATTGCTGCCACATCCAGCGCCCCACGCAAGACTCTCAGACCCCCAATTGGCTGGGGCGGAAGATCTGCGTAGAGGGAGTTCAACTGCTGTTCCATTATACCCCACACAGAGGAACTCTTGGATAACACTGGGAAAGCGTGCCTTTCCGGGGAAAGAACGCTGCGGAGCCACATCCTGCCCGAAGGGAGGTAACATGTGGAGAATACACATATGGACTGGCCGAAGGGGCAGTGCAACATATGGAATGTCACTGGTGTGGCTCCAGCCCGAAGGGGGAGGCTACACCGGACAGTGATGGCAGAGCAGACTCTGCCAAGGGAAAGACACGGGCTCACCGCAGGGAGCTGGTCGTGGAAGAATACACATATGGGATAGCCGCAGGGATCACAGATATGGAACCCAGCTTAGCATAAGTTACACAAGCATACAAGCAATAGGCCTGGCGTCGGCACCACAGACGTACCCGGGGTGGGGCAGCGCGGCGGAATGCAGGGACCCGACTCGGACGGAACAGCGACCCGAACTGGGGTCTGAGTGTGTGGTGCAGCACATACCTGCTTCCGTCGAAGGGCAGAGTGAGTGTGCGGAGGCGTCAGAGCGTCCAGGACACAGCCACTGCTGCCCGCTGGCGATGAAAGAGGGGCTCAGGGGTGACAAGGCATAGGGTCGTCGACCGCCAAGTGTGCCCTCTTGGGGCCCAGAGGTTTCAGAAATTGCTCTTTTTTTGAAAAGGTGGGAACAAAAAGAAGAGGAAACAAAA
Organism: Rutilus rutilus; assembly: GCF_951802725.1. Lineage (NCBI taxonomy): Eukaryota > Metazoa > Chordata > Actinopteri > Cypriniformes > Leuciscidae > Rutilus > Rutilus rutilus. The sequence goes on along the minus strand of NC_140225.1, from coordinate 24,859,051 downwards.
GATTCTCCGCCCGGCCATCCACCAGGGGAAAGAGTGGTGCATTCGCCATCTCCTGAAGAGCAACTTGATCCACCTCTGGGCCACCCGTCTCAGGGTCGTTTGCACTGTCGTTTGCCTCCTGGTTTGGCAGCGGCCTGAATGGGTGGGGTCGGCTTCCTACGGCTTGCTCCACGCCGAGGCCTAGATGGTTGCTGCTGCTGGGGCTTAGCGGGAGCGGAGGACGCCATAGAAGGCCGACCTCGGCGACGAGTAGACGGAGGATCTGCAGCCGGCGGACGGGTGGGAACAGCAGCGGTCCGCCAGGGCAGGATGTGTCGGATGGTCTCCATCTGCTTCTGTGCGGCCGAGAACTGTTGGGCAAAGCTCTCGACCGCGTCGCCGAACAACCCAACCTGGGAAAGAGGGGCATCCAGGAAAAGATATTTATCGGTGTCCCTCATATCCGCCAGGTTGAGCCAAAGGTGGCACTCCTGGACCACCAAGGTGGACATCGCCTGACCGACTGAAAGTGCGGTTTCCTTCATCCTCCCAGAGGAGCTCTGGGTCAGAACCACCCTCGTTCATGTCCATGAGCGCCTGGGCCTGGTGGACCTGCAAGAGCGCCATGGCATGGAGGGCGGAAGCAGCCTGTCCTCAGGCCTTATAAGCCTTTGCCGTTAGACCGGACGAAAACTTACAGGCCTTGGACGGGAGGCGTGGATTACCCCGCCAAGAGGAGGCGGACGCCGGACACAGTTGCATCGCGACGGCCCGCTCCACTGGGGGGATATCCACATACCCCTTAGCTGCCCCACCGTCGAGGGTGGCGAGGGGAGAGGAGCCACTAGGACGGCTTCGGGCACTATATGGTGCCTTCCACGTCCTAGAAAGCTCCTCATGCACCTCCGGAAAGAAAGGTACCGGGAACCAGTACTGAGAACCAGCACGGCCTGCCCCGAGAAACCAATCGTCCAGCCGAGAAGGTTCGGGACGTGGTGGAGGATTCCACGCAAGCCCAACCTTCTTGGCGGCCCGGGAAAGCATAGGGGCATTCTGGATCGGTCTCGGACAACGCTACACGCCCCGAGGGGGGTAACGCAGCCGAGTCATCATCTCCAGAGGACTGAAGCTCCCCCTCCGATGCTGCTATCGACATCTGGTCATCAGGAGGAGCCCCAAAGGAAACGGTTGGACGTTCCGGAGAAGGACCAAGACGTTCGCTAAGGGACTCCAATGGCAACAGCGCTTGTGAGGCGTGAGGGGCCCGCGGAGGTTGTCTCGACGGGGAAGCCCTCACGGTAATCCTCAGATCACCCTGGTCATGCGCCGAAGTAGGTCTATTCTGCAGGGCAGAATAAACACTAGATCGGGGCATAGGCGAGGGGACAGCACCTCCCTTGAGGTAAGCAAGTCTCGATCTAAGCGCAATGGGAACATGAACTATCCACAAAAGCTGCCTCAGCATGTTGAATGCCCAAACACGAGAGGCAACTACTGTGGCCATCTGCTGGCGCCAGAACATGAACTATCCACAAAAGCTGCCTCAGCATGTTGAATGCCCAAACACGAGAGGCAACTACTGTGGCCATCTGCTGGCGCCATCTACTGTGGCCATCTTTGAAAAAGACGCAGGGTCACGCTTGTGTTGCTCTTTTAGTAAAATAAAAATGGTTGAAAAATACTCTCTCAGTGCTGAGGCACCCAGGGGTAGCCGCGGTGTGAATGAACACACACAGGGAAACGCCCACCGAACCGACACACACACACAGACACAAAACAATAGTGCTGTGAAAACAGCAGTTGTGAGCTGCAATGCTCGCGGCCACCGCTAATCGCGCTGTCACACCAACACTGTAGACCGAGAGTAGATCTCTTTGAAGTCTTCAAAAGCGCTGATTTCTTGTAGACAGAAGTCTCACAGAAGCTCGGCTCCAAAGTGAAAGACAATGTGAAAGACAATGTTACGTCGAACGTGAGCGACTGAAAGGGAACCAGTGTTTTCCATGGTCACGGTCATAAACAGTCTATGGTAGCGGTGTCTAACATTATTAGACGCCAAAATGTTGCTATGGTTATCACGTTCTCATGTTGCTATGGTTACTATGTAAATCATCGCAATTTCATGAATCACAGGACTAAAATTTAGTGGATTCACTCCCATATTTAAATGCAGTTATCACTCTTTATAATTTACAGTGTGAACGTATCCACTGGTCCTCTAGAAGCATGAAAAACAAAACTATTTAGATTGTCAATAGCGCTCCCTTTAAGCCATCACTTACTTACCGCGTTCTGCACTCTCCCTAAAACTCTAGTCATAAACACTGAAGTTGTCCACACTGCACAGTGAATCTCTTATTTATATCGCGTCTAGATTTTGTTGTTTATGAGGGGATTTGCGACAGTATAAAGCTTTTGAGCAAATTCTCTGCATGGTGACTCTAAAACACCTCTGATTTGCCACTGTGTTCATGCGCTTAACATGTCTGTGATTGGCTAAAATGCTCAACGCTGAAACAACACAAGTAGTTTTGTTTTTGAATAATAATGTGTCCTCCAGTTCCCGGACTCGACTGTACTCGGAAATTTTTCAGAGTCTAAAATGTCAGAGTCCGTGTCAAGTCCGAGTACAAATTCATCCGATTCAAGACTCGAGTCCGAGAACCCTACCTCTACAAGTTACCATTGTGAAGAAGAGTGGAGCATTTGCTTATGCTGTGGACTGATCCAGCTAAACTCATAACTGCTCTGATAAAGGATGATTTAATGCTTAGCCATTAAAATGCTATTGAGTGCTATTGCTAGCAAAAAGTTTGGTAGCTAATACAGTCTTATACAGTAGTTAAGTTGTGTGACACTAAAGTACATGAAATTGAATTGGATGAATGAATATATGAAATTGAATGCCTGAATCATGTCATGGAGCCATATAAAAATTCACTTTTAGATTACTTTATCAGATCACTTAAAGCTACACTGTGTAAGACTTTCTCCCATCTAGCGGTGAAATTGTATATGACTACCAACTGAATATTACTTTCTAGCCCTTCCCATTCCTAGGGTGTTTTAACTCCTACGGTGGCCGTATTATTCCAGTCGCGAGTAATCTCCCCCTTGCATTTGTTGCAAGCGTGGCTGGCGCCAGCAGACGGCCACAATAGTTGCCTCTCGTGTTTGGGCATTCAGCACGCTGAGGCAGCTTTTGTATAGTTCATGTATATAACTATACATTGTATAGTTCATGTTCCCATTGCGGGGATATGACTATGGCAGCGTTAAGATCAAGACTCGCTTACCTCAAGGGAGGTGCAGTCCCCTCGCCTATGCCCCAATCTAGTGCCTATTCTTGACCTCAGAATAGGCCTATTTTGGCGCTTAGCCAGGGTGATCTGAAGATCTATCGCCGCACATCACGATGCAGTTGAGGGTAAGTCGCTGGGAAAGCACGACCAATTTATCGTCGGTGAGGAGACTATCTATACCCTATTAGGATTTGTCTCTGGTCCTTTTGGCACATTTCAGAGACCACCCTTTGAGCCTTTGCAGTCAGTGGAGTTAAAAATTATGTCCTGTAAAACTGTCCTGTAAGGGTAGTAGGGCTGTCGCGATAACCGCAATATTGCAGTACCGCGCTACTGAAAAGCCAACCGCAGAGGAATTCAAGTAACCGCAGCAACCGCGATATTCGCGTGTTTTCTTTTTTCATAAGGCTATACCCTTCTTGTTTTGAACTTCTGTATTGAATCTCTGTCTTTGAGGTCAAGTCATATACGTGAAAAGGTTGCCGTGTCCAAGGAAAGTTAAATATTTGTCCTGTCATCCTTTTAACGTTTAAAATAAAGGGTATTTACCATGAATGGCATCAGCGACAGGCCGACAGCGCTGGTCAGCATCCACAGCGCGAGGAACTCGTGGTCGCGGGAAACAAAACTCAGTGAGTCACGGATTGAATCAATGCCATTTGTCTCTATGAAGCTTCAGCGTTACCCATGCGACGCATTGCTGGTCAGCTGAGCCTTGAAAAGTGGAGCTCAAAGTTAAAAATAATTAATCTTTTAATGAATCAATCAGCGTTTTTGAACGTGTTGTTGAATGAATGGTTTAATGACTCACTCAAAGACAGTCCGTTGCCGTAACAACTGCGTGCTGAGTGACAGGCTTTCAATGCGCAGAGACGCTGTTTAGTTTCGGTTTATGGGTTACTGAAAATGTACTCGTTTTTGTGCATGCTGACCACATCGTGACACTTATTTATATAGCAACAATAAAATCAAAATAAATGAATAAATGCGGTAAAACCGCATATCGCGCCATTGAGCCACTCAAAATTACCGCAAGGGAAAATCCTTCACCGCGACAGCCCTAGAGGGGGACCTGCATGCATTTTTGGTCGACGAATCGTGCCTAGAATTCGGCCCGGCTAACTCTCACATGATCCTGTGACCCCGGCCCAGGCGCGTGCCCAAGGTTCCTACCATTCCCTTCCGGGACCAGGTGGTGAACCTGCAAGCGCTGCCTTCGGAGGAGGCAGACCCAGCCCTGGCTTTTCTCTGTCCAGTTCGCGCTCTGCGTCTATACCTGGACAGAACGCAAAGCCTCAGGACCTCAGATCAGCTCTTCGTCTGTTACGGAGGCCAGCAGAAGGGTTTAGCCCTAGCCCTAACCTGGCTGCTCCAGTCAAGTTCCCCACTTAGGCGAACCCTGTTGAGTACCTCCGCACCCCTTCGGCAGTCAGACGTTGCGGAGCGTCTGACGCCAGGCCTAGTGCTCGTATGCTTGTGTAACTTGTGCTAGGCTGGGTTCCATATGTGGCGATCCCTGCGCCAATCTCAAATGCGTATTCTTCCACGATCAGCTCTCTGCGTTGAGCCTGTGTCTTTCCCTTGGCAGAGTCCGCTCTGCCGTCACTGTTCGGTGTAGCCCTCCCCCTTCTTAGGCTGGAGCCACCCCAGTGACATTCTACCATGTTGCACTGCCCCTAACCGGCCATTCCATATGTGAATTCTCCACATGGTACCTCCCTTCGGGCAGGATGTGGCTTTTGCAGCGTCCCTCTCTCCTGGAGTGGCATGCTTTCCCAGTGTTATACAAGAGTTCCACTGTGTGGGGTATAACAGAACAGAAGTTTCAACTCCCTCTACGCAGCCAGTTGGGGGTCTGAGAGTCTTGCCTAGGGCCCTGGATGTGGCAGCAACCGTGGCGTTTTCCATAGGGATCCCAATTACGTCATCACGTCGACATTACGTCGAACGTGAGCGACTGATAGGGAACGTCTCGATTACTAATGTAACCCCCGTTCCCTGAAGGATCACTCGCCACCATTGTTGATCATCGCCGTATGGCCAACATGATCTCGGTTCCTCAGCGAAAAACAATGTGTGTGTGCGCCTGCTTCCTGTTTACACCCGTGCTGCAGGGCGGGGCGCGTAACGCAATTCAAGCACGCCAACGTTCTTTGGCTCGTTCTGCAGACCCTCGAAGATGATGGGCTCCCTGAAGTGATCCCAATTACGTCGTCACGTCGACGTTTCGTCTCCCGTTCCCTCCTTTAGGGAACGAGGGTTACAACCAAGACAAAATGCGTTATCACTGTTGGTGAAAAGGGTCCACTGTATGGACCAAAAATTAAAACACTGAGACATTCTTAAAATATCTTACAGTCACAACAATTGGAACGATATGAGAGTGAGTAAATGATGAAAGAATATTCATTTTGGGGTGAATTATCCCTTTAAGCTGGTAGGACCAACTTGTAGCTGATTAGTGGATAAGAACCATCTTGTACAATGTTCTAAATCACAGTTACCATGATAAAATGTAATACAGACTTAAAAAGAAAGAAGACACATTAAAGTAACATTTTCTGACAGTGTAATAATAGCCTTTGTGCATATTATGACAGCAAACACCATTTAATGGGCTGCAACATCATGTGGGCCAACAGGGATGTGTTAAGAGTCTGCTAAGACCATAAATGTAGTTTAACAGTTCTTCTTTCTGAAGCAAAGCCTTGTCCTTGACAGCTATGTCCTATTTCCCTGAAATCCCTTCACTGCTAGATGACTAAATCTATTTAACCGATTAAATCTGGTTAACTATTTGCAGGGCTTGTTGTAATTGAATTAGGCCTATCAGATCAAGAGAGGGAGCTGCTTCCATATAGTCTGGAATAAGACAATGGCTGTGTCCGAAATCGCATAGCCTACTCTCTTGAGTAGGTACTTATTTTGAAAAAGTATATAGCCTACTTCACGGCCACTTAAAAGTGTATGTAGTGTGAATGTAATCCAGACATACTACAGTACACTCGCCATGCTGTCATTATCATGTGATACCAGTGTCAGTTGTGTCGCTTTACTGCCATTTACAAATCCTCTCACATGGTCTCATGGGATAGTAAAGTGTCAATAAAACACTAATCCAGACATACTACAGTACACTCGCCATGCTGTCATTATCATGTGATACCTGGTCTGAGATTTCTCTCAGGTCTTCTAACCAGAGATTGTTATGTATTCCAAAGTCGAAGCTGAGGTGCAGGGGTGACCGGGCTTTTTCAGTAGCTGCCCCCAGACTGTGGAATGCTCTACCTTTGTGTATTCGCTCTGCATCATCTTTGTTTGTTTTTAAATCTAAGTTAAAAACGCATTTGTTTGAATTGGCTTATATTCAATGAGGAAGTTGTATCGTAAGTTTTTATTTTAAGGTTTGTTATTTTATCTTGTTTTAATTATATTGTATTGTCTTATTATGTTTACTACAGTATGTGCAGCACATTGGACAACTCTGGTTGGGATTAATGGTGCTATATAAATAAAATTGACATTGACATAAAATACACATTTCAGAATCTCACCAGAAGTAGTAGGCTAGGTCATCCGGTTACTTTTGCCTACTTTTTTATAAGTACAGTGATTTCGGACATACTCTATTTGTCACATGTTGTTTTTCGTCTACTATACAGTAGGGAAGTATGCGATTTTGGATGCAGCCCAAGTCATAAGTCTGTTTAGATGAAAATACTAACTAATTTGATGCAAAGCACCTGCCACAGAATGCAAATGCCAATGAAATTAGACCTGTCCTAATCGCTACTGAGACAGTGGCGCCATCTAGCGGGCGATTTAAAATAACCTGTGCTTGACAGTTTTGATTGAGCATTTAATGTACATCTACAATCTGCTAGATTTGAGGTAATCTATGCTGCTGGTGTACTCCTGAACGTAGACAAAATTAACCATTAGCAGATATATCTACAACTTTTAATTCTAAAGTATTTCTTTTCGGGGAAAATATATTAGAAATGTCCGACATCAGCCAAAACTCGAGCGTGCATAATGATTGACAGACGAAAAGTGTTTCTGAATGAATAACGTTACTAAGGGCGGTCCTCTCTCTCTACGCTACTCTGACCTGTTCACGTTTGTTTTGTTTTAAAAGAGCCTGAAGAAACAGCTGTGATCAGTGATATGTATTGTGAAATGATTAAGCGATATATTGTGGGACTGATAGAGACAGACAATAATGTAGTATTCCGAAAAACACATTAAAAAGTCAGTAATTTGGTAGTTCAAAAAATAAAGCGTCGTACAGCTATCAAAATTGCATGGCTTTTAAAAACTCAATAAAAACTAAGAATAAAGTAATCATTCATCGACTGCCAATAATATATCCATTAAAATCTACATAGAGAAGAAGCTAGTCTAAGTTGCTAGGAAACATCAAGCATGTCTACTGGCTATTCTAAAAGTCACATTTCTACGTCACCAATACTGTAATAAACCGAACCTCCAGCTGTCGGAAAATAGATTTGGCCCTCTCATTTTCTTTGTAGAGGTTTGCCATGCAGCTGACCGTGGTGATTGATTAACTAGGCACAAAATCATCATCCCTGAGAGTTATAGGTGCGCTCATTCATTCCTCCGCTTTGCTGCTGCGTGTGGATTAACTGTCCAGTGCACGCGTGGCTTTATTATGACGTTTCACTCAAATCCAATCAGCGTGCAGCTGTCTTGTCCTGTAAAAAAAAAAAAAAAAAAAGAAGAAAAAAATGTATTTAAAACAAATTCTAATTTATTATTCCTGATATCTGTTTTAAATGAGAATGCAATGATGTAAACAAAGACTCGTCAAATTATAAAATTAAATTAAATTCTCCATCAGCCTTTACCTACTGAGCCACTCGAATTTGAGATATTTTCATATTCTTTTATAATTTTGCTTTTTAGTTTAAAAAAAAGAAGATTCAGATTTTTTTGTGACTATTCTGAATTAGCTTTTGGCTAAATATTTTATACATAAATATAAGAGCAAATCGAATTTTAAAGTTTTTGTTACCAAGGTAAAATTTGGTGTATATTTTTGTATAGTGCATAGTTTTATATAGTTTTTATACCATCCTACATCCTATCGTATTGTATTTTTTTTTTTACCGTGTCCACATAAAATAAAAAATAAAAGCTACCGTGTCCAATCAGAGTTTAGCTGTCGTGTCCATGGGGTGAAAGGCAACTACGGCAAGCAAAAGCAGTCAGAAAGAACGGTGTTGAGTAAACATCAGCAGGACTTCAGTTACTCCACTGTGCCTGAATAAATAGGACGAATATTTACCCGTCAACTGTGATTCATAGCAGGTGAGTAAATTTGCATGTGTGTGTTGTTATATTGCTGTAAGGTGTATTAAGAGAGACGCATAAAAGTATTCAGATGACTGGGCAACGTAACTGTATGCAACTGTTGTTTGAGTGTCTAACGTTAGACTGCTCTTCCTGTAATGTTTCAATATTCATATCTATCTTTTTTTAATTTTCCACGTTTCCGTATAGATTCTATTCCGTATTGTGATAGTAATGATGTAATTACTTTCCTCCACCATCTGTTTAGATTCCTCATTTTTCAAGTTCATCCATATGTCAGCCACATGAGCCCATTTCTCAGATTTATACTGCTTTTTTATTATAGATATTCTGTGTAATCTTATCATAACGACTCTTGAAATGTGTGGTCAAATCATTGGTCCTCATTGGTCAAATACTTGTCAGTAAGGGCTGCTCCAGCTGCAGTATGAATGCTGTCATTCTTTTCTCGCATGAACTCTTATTACCTTGTGATTTCAGTGTAATGAGATTGAAAGAGAGGTCTGGGCAGCTCAGATTATGGAGCTGGTTCCTGCTCTGCTCCAGCTGTACTCTGTCTATATGGGCTCATGGAGGACAGCATGGAGAACAAGCTGCTTCAAATCAAGAGCCCCCGCCAATCATCCGGCTGGACAGGAACATGGTTCAGGATAAAGAGTGAGTAGTTTTTTTTTTTTTTACTTTAAAACTGCTTTTAGAGCCTATACATGTATCCAAATTTAGTGAAACTGAAATGTATTTTTTATAGCGTTTGTTGATTTTGATTGGATTCTCTCTGCCAAATGACCTCTGCACCGGAGCAGTCTGTCCTGATCTCTGATTTCAGCGAATAATATGTCAGAATAACAAAGGTCATACTTAATCCATCCACAAAAAATCATCTTAATGTTATTTTTCTTTACTATTTTAATAGTAACTTATTATTTTGTAAATTCTAGTTGCATGTTCTGCATTAGAGAGAGAGAGAGAGAAAATAAAAGATGATGCAGTTCAGAACACAGTTGAACCGAGAGTAATGTCGCACTGGCAACACACAGGAGTGAGTAACAGTGTTTTTACCATGTGTCACTATTGCTTTGTCTGAAACAGATCGTTTGATATGGACTCACTTTACTTTCACTTCACTGAAAATAATGAATATAAGAACAACAGTTTGACAAACAATGATACATTTATTAATTCATAATTAATTGACACCAAACAGAAACACCATAAGTTATCCTTTGTCAACTATAATTACTGTGGTACCTCAACTCTATTTGCCACAACCAAGATTTACAAAGCATATGTAATATGCATAAATGCTTCACAGTTGGCAAATGTTTTAACTATGTTACGAGATAAACATATTTTTGTATTGTCTTTGTTTAAACACTTACATAAAGTAATAACTGCCATATAAAACATAAGGAATAAATATAAATAAAGATGATTAATCACCATGCTGGACTATCCTTGGTTTTTGAGGTGGAGGTTCGTTGTCTTCTGATTTGGGATCAGACTCTGGCTCAAACACGTATGGTTGAATTTCACCGGTTGCCATTTCAACATCGGAAGTTTTCAAAACAATGGTGGGACGTTGAAAATTATTTCAATATACAAAACTCATAGCAGTGGCCGTTTACTTCCAAGTGTTGAATGTGACATGCCGATCAAAATGAAGTGTTGGAAAGAGGGTCAAAAACAGGATAGAAAATGGCTTATTACTTTTAAATTAAGATGTTGTTTTTTTAATCATTTTTTTAATGTAAAAATATTGCTGACATTGTAAGTGGGCCTCAAAGAAGATTATAAAATTTTACGAAATTGCACTTCATGACCCCTTTAAAATAAAAATAAAAACTGAAAACAATTAAAATTATTTTAAATTGTAATAATATTGCACAATATAACTGTTTTTTTTTTTTTTTTTTTTAAATAAATGCAGCCTTGGTGAGCATTAGAAATAAAGAAATATTATGGTAAAATAGAAATAGGCTCTTAGACTTTTTGGCCCTACTTGGGTATATAACAGTATATAAAGGATGTCAGTAGATTTATCAATAGAATGAAAGTTTACCCTATCTACTTTTCTTAATGCATCATATAGATCGTATTGTGAATATGCTTATGTTATATTCTTAAAAAAGATTTTTACCTTGTCATAGCTGGACCATTCGTTAAATGACAGACTTTTCTCTAGTGACAGCAGAACTTCTCCAATAATTTAGTCAAATCAAACCCGCCCTGCAAACCTCCACTTTTGAGTGTAACAGCCACATCTCAAAATCCAATCAACAACTAATGCACAGAACCAAGTTTTTTTTTTTTTGATAATCAATTTAACTTATATATACAACACAATACGAAAGAAAATACAGTGCTATGCATAAGTGAATACACCCATGCTAAAGTTGACTAAAAAGAGGAATAAAAAATCATATTTTGGAAATTGAACTTAATGCCTTAATTTAAAAAATTTGGAAAAATCCAACCTTTAAGGACACCAATTTTCTTTGTGAATGAATAATGTATCGTAAATAAATAAATGTTCTTCCTTAAAATACATGGTGCATAAGTGTGTACACCCCTATGTTAAATTCCCATAGAGGCAGGCAGATTTTTATTTTTAAGTATTTAAAAAAAATTTTTTTTAGGATACTATGCATCCTGATAAAGTTCCCTTGGCCTTTGGAATTAAAATAGCCCCACATCATCACATAGCATTCACCATACCTAGAGATTGGCATGGTTTTATTTCAGTTAGCCTAATAGCTAGTTTGATTTGCATTGAGAGATGATCTTATGGAAAGTACCCCATGCCAATCTCTAGGTATGGTGAATGCTATGTGATGATGTGGGGCTATTTTAATTCCAAAGGCCAAGGGAACTTTATCAGGATGCATAGTATCCTACTTTTTTTTTTTTTTTAATACTTAAAAATAAAAATCTGCCTGCCTCTATGGGAATTTAACATAGGGGTGTCCAAACTTATGCACCCTGTATTTTAAGGAAGAACATTTATTTATTTACGATACATTATTCATTCACAAAGAAAATTGGTGTCCTTAAAGGTTTTTTAAATTAAGGCATTAAGTTCAATTTCCAAAATATGATTTTTTATTCCTCTTTTTAGTCAACTTTAGCATGGGTGTATTCACTTATGCATAGCACTGTATGTGTTGCAACTTTAGTTTTATCGTGACTTTGATCAACCAAAGGTTGCAGTTATCGAATGATTCTGATCATCTTAAATTGGCCAAATACCAATCCACCTCTGGCTAATATTATTCCGTCTGTAATCTAACCTTTCTTCTGTTCTGTCGTAGCCACATCATGGAGCATTTAGAAGGGGTGATTGAAAAGCCGGAGTCGGACATGACACCTCAAGAGCTGCAGCTTCACTATTTCAAGATGCATGACTATGATGGCAACAATCTGCTGGATGGACTTGAGCTTGCCACTGCCATTACTCATGTGCATAGAGAGGTGTGTGCTCTAATTTTGAGCTTGACTTTATGCTGTGTACACTACCGGTTCAAAGTTTGGACACAACCTACTTAGAGCTGCACGATTAATCGTTTAAAGATTGCGATCTCGATTCAAACACCCACACAATCTTATTCCTAAATGACAACCATTTGGTTATGTCTATTGAACCATACTTGAACATTCAAATCTGCGTTGCCACTGACCCAGAGAGAGAAATTGTGATGTATAGGTATAAAACAGCTTCACAAACAGTCTTTTCAACTACATTGTATCGTCATTTCTGATTTACAATAATTCAGATTATCACAGAAGTACTGGGATAAAAGTTTATAGTTCAGTCTACAGTAGTGATCAAAATAGAGCAGATCCCCTTTTGAAAGTAGCTTGACACTTCAAATAACTATTGTATATCGACTAGGTGGCGACAAGTGCCTGTTAAAAAATGTATTTGTCATTGAATCATTGATTCAAGAGATTTGTTCAAAAATGCCGATTCATCAGTAATGAAACAAGTGAAGTATTTATGAGTGAGTCGTTGAATCATTAGCACTATTCGGACAGGATTAGTTTTACAAGGGTAGATGGAGTAATGTATTTTTACCACAGGACGTCTGTAATAATATTGGCCAATTCTCACGGGATAAGATATCTCAGTAAAACCAGCAGAAGTGGGAGGAGTAACAAAATTTTCGCATCACCTTCACCCTCCTGTCGTCATGTGTGTATTACGTTGCTTCCTGATATCATGTGCGCAAGCACTTAAAAACTATATTTCTATATATAAAACAGTTAATTCCGGTCGAACGATGCATTAATTAAATTCAGATTGGATTGTGTTGGTAATAGGCCCTTACCTAACTCTAAAAGATGTTTTGTGCCTCTAACAAGTGCTTTCTGAATGGTATGTGGAAAACAGTGAGTTTTGCCACAGACTTAGAACGCAACTAAATGTTTTTTCAAGCGCCTCCATACTTGAAAAACTGCGGAAAACTACTTTTAAACACGTAATATGTGTTTTTATGGAATATTTACATACATATTTACAGCGGGTCTATTCGCACGGGATCAGTTTTACCTGAGGTAATTTTTCCGGACCTTTTTACAGAAGGTAAAAGTCGCTATAATCTTTACTGACATTGTCAAAATCACTGAGAAGCTCTGGTAATAATTACTTTACCCCACCTCTCCATGTTAAACCTATCCCGTCCGAATAGGGCTATTGATTCAAAAGATTTGTGTAAAATCCAGTAATGAAACAAGTGAAGTATTTATGATTGAGTCATTGAATCATTCATTCAAACCAATTTTAAAAAAAATAATTCATTCTAATTCATTAAACATATTTTTAAATAGACTGCAGCTATTAATATTTTGTCAGAACCTCTAGTAAATTGTGTTATTTTATGTAGTTGTCTGTTTAGAATCATGGAAGAATCGTGATCAATTTGAAACGAAAAAAAAACAAAAAAACAATTTATTCAGAATTGTGCAGCTCTAAACCTACTCTTTTTCAATATTTTTTTATTCTTTTTAAAAAAATTATTATTATTAATTTATAATGACACATATAAATGTTTTTAATTTGTATGGGATTTAGTTTTAATTGAATTTTATAATCTTTCCCTAAGTACAATTGTATCAGCCTCTCCTTCTATCGTTTGTCATGTTTTATTCATTCCGTTCAATTATAATTAGTATTGTCACTTGGCTTCGGTTTCCAGGAAAGAGGAGATGATAGCCAGCCAATGAAGGAAGAGGATCTCATCAATCTCATTGATGACGTCCTCCGAGACGATGATAAAAACAACGATGGCTACATTGACTATGCAGAGTTTGCGAGGTCTCTGGAGTAAAAGACGACGGGAACAACCGTGGCCTTACTGTGAATGCAGATTACCTCTGATGTACAAATCTCCAGCACATTCCTTAATGCGTGTCCGCGATTTCACAGGCACAGTATATTCATGCTTTAGTATAACCAGTATAAAATATGTCGTACAATGAAATCGTGAGGGGCATGTAGTGACATGAGATGTTTTGTATTTATGCCATCTGTGTAACATTAATTCATTGTTGCACTCACATCTGCATCTCTTATCAGAATGGGCCCTTGATGTATAAACTGCCAAATTTATTAGCTGTAAACAAGCAAAAATTGTTATTATTGAATAAATACTTTGCAGTGACACTCTCCTGCAAAGCTGATGGTTAAATAAAGCTAAAGTGGGATGTTATCGCTGCTCTGCTGAAGAATGATGGCAAACATGCACTCTTTCTGCCTTAAAGGGATTATCACTGTTACTGTCATTATAAAAATACACATTGAAAACGATCTGAAAGGACAGAACTTTCACATGTTGAGCACAGAACATCTAACTATGTAGATTTCGGTTTACCTAGATTTACATTGTAATGTGCAAAATGCTTGTTCGGACCTGGTTGAATCCCAATGTAGAGCTAATGCTACTTTGGTTGGATTTAACAGCTACCATCTATTTGATGAAGTTGTCCATTTCTAGAACAGAAATAGAACTTGTGTCCACTAAAACATCAGGGTGAACTGATTTTCAGCTTGCTATAGAGTCTGAATTTACACAAAATGCCATATGGGTCAATGACATGATGCTGCTTTTGTTAGGATCTATTAAGTTATTCAGAAAAACAATTAAAATGCAATTAATCCATATACTAGTGACTTTAATGCACTTCTTCCATAATGAACAATCATTTTGATATTTTTTCGAGGCATAAAAAAAAAAAAAGCTTGGGTGATGCAATTACCACAATATAATGAAGAAGAAAGCCTTATTATTAAAATAATACAATTATTGATAAGAAACCTTTAAGTATTTTGGTATACTATTGGTTTTCCCTAGAAAAACATATTTCTTACAAAACTGTTTTTTATTATTTGACCCAAAAAATATTCTGCCAAATCAGTTGTTTGGGTCAACCAAAATTCAGATTTTTTTTTTTTTTTTTTTTTGAAATTACAGTAGGATAAATGTTTGTAACCAGCAAAAAAGAGCACATGTTTTCAAAATATTTCAAAGATTGTCATTGACCCATGTCTGTTTATTTTACATACTGTACAAACAATGGCAAGAAGAACAGCATTTGACACAAACCATGTGTAATTTATTTCTACCAAATCTGTAAATCGTTATTGATGAATTGACTGAATAGAAATGTCATTTAAAAGCTCATAGGGTCTATTGTACATTTCATATGAGATGAGAATGACATGTTCATAATGATCCTTATTTAAAGTCTACAGTGTAAACAGAACCTAGTTTAATTGTCTCAGTTTAGTATTGTTAAAGGAAATCAATATAAATGTAGTTATTTTTGTCTAGGGAGATATAGCAATAATTGAGAGAAATTATGTTACGTGTGATTGCAAATATAATAAAGACAGAAAATGTCGATCTTGCTTTGTCATTGAAAAAAAAAAACTTTATTTGTTCTGTAGCTTCTTATACAAAAGGAAAGATAAAAGAGTGGTAACCCTTCATTTTGATGGTCCCTTTTGAACATTCTGTTGACTATAAGTAACTTTGTAACTACAAGTCAGCTAACTCTCATTAGAATATTAGTAGTCTGTCTGCTTTATATCTGCTAACTCTTTATTGTGATGCTCCTCCGACAGACATTCTCCTGACTCTAAGTAACTTTGCAACTACATGTCAACCTATTCTAACCCTAACCCTAACCCTACCAGTCAACTAATACTCTACTAACACTATTGAGAGATAGTAGATATGTAGGTGCAGCGTTACTTATAATCAACAGAATATGTTGAAGGAACCATCAAAATAAATGAAACCAAAAGAGTTTACGACTACTCAATAACCCAGCAGCACTTCCTCTAGTTCCAGTGACTAGTGGTTTCCAGTGCCGACACAGAGGCCAGTGAGAGCACTGAAGTAGCGGATGGTCCGATGTTGCGCAGCTGATTGTACCAGTCGTCTGGCTGTCTGCTGGCTTGTGATGGAGCCGTTTCGGAAGGGCAGGAGAAATGACTGCTGGAGGACGGATGGGGTGGGAAGCCTCCAGGGGGCAGCACTGAAGGGAATCGGGGGATGTGTGGCAGGGAATGGGGGCACTGGTACTGCCGCCCCATGGCAGAGGAAGACACACACATACTGCTAAAGAGAGAACCTCGCCCTGGCATTATGCCCACCGGCAGCACTTTCTGGGTGATACGATCCTGCTTCCGCTGCTTGGCACGACGGTTCTGGAACCATACCTGCAGCAGGGAGCGAAAAGCATGCAGGTTTAGCTCAGAGTCAGCAAGAGTAATCAGACCAGGGAGTCGAGGTTTGGCTGGGTAACATTGCAAATTAGCTGAAGATGCTCTAACTGCACCATGTTGCCATTCGAAAGATAATTTTCTTTAGCAACATTTAAATCACTAACATGTCATTATATTAAAATTATGGAAGC
The DNA here is from genome assembly GCF_951802725.1 of Rutilus rutilus. Taxonomy (NCBI): domain Eukaryota; kingdom Metazoa; phylum Chordata; class Actinopteri; order Cypriniformes; family Leuciscidae; genus Rutilus; species Rutilus rutilus. Next base: position 24,842,519 of record NC_140225.1, on the reverse strand, counting down.
TTGTTTCAGCCACAGAATAAAACATTTTAAAAGATCATTTTTATCTCACAGTTGGGGGTTTCCATCTCGCAATTCTGGCTTGCGAGATATAAAGTCAGAATTGCGTGATACAAAGTTGCAATTGCGTGCTATAAAGTCAGAATTGTGAGATATAAACTCACAATTCTGACTTTTTTGCTCGCAATGACGAGTTTATATCTTGCAATTTTTACTTTATAACGCGCATTTGCGACTTTATATCACGCAAATCTGAGATAAAAAGTCGCAATTACTTTTTTATTTTTTATTCTGTGTCGGACACAAGCTTCCATATATAATAGATATGGCCAAGAACTGCATCAATACAATAATCCAGACATATGTTCTAACCAGGTGTGATGCAATAAGTTTACAACGATAAGTGATTTGTCTGTCCACAGTGTATGCAACATGGCACAATTAACAGGGGCCGGATTTATATTTATAAGAATAAAAATCTCTGTAACGGCTATTTTCTTCTAATTTTCGAACATAAATCGACATGAAATGGAAAGTTGCAATCGTCTGTTCTTCCCTATTGTGCCGTATATTAGAATGGCTTCTCAAACAAGAAAAAATGTGAGGTTGTACCTGATTTTGTCCATTTGGGAATGGGGATTGGATTGTTGGATAGTGGTTTGCTATTGCTATGATCTCATGTGAGTGACAGGTTGTCTAGCCCTCGCACCAGTAAACATGTTATTAGACAAAGAAGAGTAGAGAGATGTCGTTGCAAATGGAAGGGGAAGTTATTGTGTTTAAAGATTTTGATCCAAAAAAATAACGAATACTCAATTTAACACATTTAACCTCAAACGACATAGAACAATGAGCAAACAGAACAATTTTATAATTAACAGGAACTGAAACAGATGTAGGGTAAATAATCTAACGATCAGGAACACAGGCAAATAGAAACAGAGCAAACAAAACCAAAAAAGAATGAAACCGTTATACAATTACATAATATTACAAGGGCAATTGAATAAAGTAAAAAAAAAAAAAAACATGGTCACGGCTAAATCAGTTATAACAAATACTGCAATATTTCATAAAAAATAATTGTCTATATTTAATTTCAAGGTGACTTCAAGAATAAAGTTAAGAATATTGTGTATTCCAAAATGATCACTTAAGAATGTTAATTTGTCTTAAGATTGTTCTAAAGACAAAACTTTAGAATAATTTGAATTCCTGAAAAGAATGTTCTTTAAAAAAATATCATTGTAAATAACCTCGTAAAGTTTGGATAACCTCCAAAAAATAATATGTTTAATGCATTTTTTTAGATTGTTTAAATAATGAAACATTACAACACAATATATAAAGGATTATTAGGAACACCTGTTCAATTTCTCATTAATGCAATTATCTAATCAACCAATCACATGGCGGTTGCTTCAATGCATTTAGGGGTGTGGTCCTGGTCAAGACAATCTCCTGAACTCCAAACTGAATGTCAGAATGGGAAAGAAAGGTGATTTAAGCAATTTTGAGCGTGGCATGGTTGTTGGTGCCAGACGGGCCGGTCTGAGTATTTCACAATCTGCTCAGTTACTGGGATTTTCACGCACAACCATTTCTAGGGTTTACAAAGAATGGTGTGAAAAGGGAAAAACATCCAGTATGCGGCAGTCCTGTGGGCGAAAATGCCTTGTTGATGCTAGAGGTCAGAGGAGAATGGGCCGACTGATTCAAGCTGATAGAAGAGCAACTTTGACTGAAATAACCACTCGTTACAACCGAGGTATGCAGCAAAGCATTTGTGAAGCCACAACACGCACAACCTTGAGGCGGATGGGCTACAACAGCAGAAGACCCCACCGGGTACCACTCATCTCCACTACAAATAGGAAAAAGAGGCTACAATTTGCACGAGCTCACCAAAATTGGACAGTTGAAGACTGGAAAAATGTTGCCTGGTCTGATGAGTCTCGATTTCTGTTGAGACATTCAGATGGTAGAGTCAGAATTTGGCATAAACAGAATGAGAACATGGATCCATCATGCCTTGTTACCACTGTGCAGGCTGGTGGTGGTGGTGTAATGGTGTGGGGGATGTTTTATTGGCACACTTTAGGCCCCTTAGTGCCAATTGGGCATCGTTTAAATGCCACGGCCTACCTGAGCATTGTTTCTGACCATGTCCATCCCTTTATGACCACCATGTACCCATCCTCTGATGGCTACTTCCAGCAGGATAATGCACCATGTCACAAAGCTCGAATCATTTCAAATTGGTTTCTTGAACATGACAATGAGTTCACTGTACTAAAATGGCCCCCACAGTCACCAGATCTCAACCCAATAGAGCATCTTTGGGATGTGGTGGAACGGGAGCTTCGTGCCCTGGATGTGCATCCCACAAATCTCCATCAACTGCAAGATGCTATCCTAACAATATGGGCCACCATTTCTAAAGAATGCTTTCAGCACCTTGTTGAATCAATGCCACGTAGAATTAAGGCAGTTCTGAAGGCGAAAGGGGGTCAAACACAGTATTAGTATGGTGTTCCTAATAATCCTTTAGGTGAGTGTATATTGCAAGGGATTTGCACAAGTACTCTGAAATTACACCAATGATTGATAATGTAAACAATGCTCCGTTATTATTATGAGTGAAGTGACTTGTTGCTTAATTTGGAATTTATTAACAACTCTACAAAATTAAATTTAAATACAACTTAAATAGGGTTTGTGTTTTTTACATTATAATTATGACATAATTTTCAGCTGATTTCAGCACAAATTAACTATTTAAAACACTGTGTATTAAAAATGTGATATTGAGTAAAACCAACTCCAAAGTCATTTTCTTCTTTAGAGAGAAATGAGATGTTCTTAAGAAAATATTTTTGGAGTTGGAACTTTCTTGCAAACATTTTTGAATTGATCTTAAGAAATATCTTCTTTCTTAAAGGGATAGTTCACCCAAAAATGAAAATGCTGTCGTCATTTACTCACCGTCCTCTTCAGAACACAAATGAATAAATCTGAGAGCTTTCTGCCCCTTCGTTGACCGCTACGCAACTACCACATTGACGCTTCAAAGAGTTCATAAAGAGATCGTAAAAGTAATCTATATGAATTGAGAGGTTTAGTCCAACATTTTCTCAAGAGCCTTAATCGCTTTATATGATGAACATATTTAATTCACTATTCACATAATCTTTTATTCACATATAAACATTGATCAGCGAGCATAAACAGAAGCTCAACCGAACCTGCTTGACACACGAGAATGAACCTCATTGGTTCTTGTGGAAGCTCAAATGTGCTGCGTAACAAGAGAATGTACTTTCTTGCAAAAGCTCAAACACGCTGCGTAACACGAGAATGAACTTAATTGGTTCTTGTGGAAGCTCAAACGTGCTGCGTAACACGAGAATGAACCTCATTGGTTCTTGCAAAAGCTCAAACGCGCTGCGTAACACGAGAATGAACTTCATTGGTTCTTGCTGAAGCTCAAACGCGCTGCATAACACGAGAATGAACCTCATTGGTTCTTGCAAAAGCTCAAACACGCTGCGTAACACGAGAATGAACTTCATTGGTTCTTGTGGAAGCTCAAACGTGCTGTGTAACACGAGAATGAACTTCATTGGTTCTTGCTGAAGCTCAAACGCGCTGCATAACACGAGAATGAACCTCATTGGTTCTTGCAAAAGCTCAAACATGCTGCGTAACACGAGAATGAACTTCATTGGTTCTTGTGGAAGCTCAAACGTGCTGCGTAACACGAGAGTGAACCTCATTGGTTCTTGCAAAAGCTCAAACGCGCTGCGTAACACGAGACTGAACCTCATTGGTTCTTGTGGAAGCTCAAACAAGCTGCGTAACACGAGAATGAACCTCATTGGTTCTTGCAAAAGCTCAAACGCGCTGCGTAACACGAAAATGAACTTCATTGGTTCTTGTGGAAGCTCAAACAAGCTGCGTAACACGAGAATGAACCTCATTGGTTCTTGCAAAAGCTCAAACGTGCTGCGTAACATGAGAATGAACTTCATTGGTTCTTGTGGAAGCTCAAACGTGCTGCGTAACACGAGAATGAACTTCATTGGTTCTTGTGGAAGCTCAAACGTGCTGCGTAACACGAGAATGAACTTCATTGGTTCTTGCGGAAGCTCAAACGTGCTGCGTAACACGAGAATGAACTTCATTGGTTCTTGCGGAAGCTCAAACGTGCTGCGTAACACGAGAATGAACTTCATTGGTTCTTGCTGAAGCTCAAACGCGCTGCATAACACGAGAATGAACCTCATTGGTTCTTGCGGAAGCTCAAACATGCTGCGTAACGCAAGAATGAACTTCATTGGTTCTTGTGGAAGCTCAAACAAGCTGCGTAACGCGAGAATGAACTTCATTGGTTCTTGCTGAAGCTCAAACGCGCTGCATAACACGAGAATGAACTTCATTGGTTCTTGTGGAAGCTCAAACAAGCTGCGTAACATGAGAATGAATCTCATTGGTTCTTGCAGAAGCTCAAACATGCTGTGCAACACGAGAATGAACCTCATTGGTTCTTGCTGAAGCTCAAGCGTGCTGCGTAACACGAGAATGAACCTCATTGGTTCTTGTGGAAGCTCAAAGAAGCTGCGTAACACGAGAATGAACCTCATTGGTTCTTGCGGAAGCTCAAACAAGCTGCGTAACACGAGAATGATCCTCATTGGTTCTTGCTGAAGCTCAAGCGTGCTGCATAACACGAGAATGAACCTCATTGGTTCTTGCGGAAGCTCAAACGTGCTGTGTAACACAAGAATGAACCTCATTGGTTCTTGCAGAAGCTCAAATGCATTGAGTAACATGAGAATTAACTTCACTGGTTCTTGCGGAAGCTCAAACGCGCTGCGTAACACGAGAATGAACCTCATTGGTTCTTGCAAAAGCTCAAACGTGCTGCGTAACATGAGAATGAACTTCATTGGTTCTTGTGGAAGCTCAAACGTGCTGCGTAACACGAGAATGAACTTCATTGGTTCTTGCAGAAGCTCAAACGTGCTGTGTAACACGAGAATGAACCTCATTGGTTCTTGCTGAAGCTCAAGCGTGCTGCGTAACACGAGAATGAACCTCATTGGTTCTTGTGGAAGCTCAAAGAAGCTGCGTAACACGAGAATGAACCTCATTGGTTCTTGCGGAAGCTCAAACAAGCTGCGTAACACGAGAATGATCCTCATTGGTTCTTGCTGAAGCTCAAGCGTGCTGCATAACACGAGAATGAACCTCATTGGTTCTTGCGGAAGCTCAAACGTGCTGTGTAACACGAGAATGAACCTCATTGGTTCTTGCAGAAGCTCAAACGCATTGAGTAACACGAGAATTAACTTCACTGGTTCTTGCGGAAGCTCAAACGCGCTGCGTAACACGAGAATGAACCTCATTGGTTCTTGTTGAAGCTCAAACGCGCTGCATAACACGAGAATGAACTTCATTGGTTCTTGCGGAAGCTCAAACGTGCTGCGTAACACGAGAATGAACTTCATTGGTTCTTGCTGAAGCTCAAACGCGCTGCATAACACGAGAATGAACCTCATTGGTTCTTGCGGAAGCTCAAACAAGCTGCGTAACACGAGAATGATCCTCATTGGTTCTTGCTGAAGCTCAAGCGTGCTGCATAACACGAGAATGAACCTCATTGGTTCTTGCGGAAGCTCAAACGTGCTGTGTAACACGAGAATGAACCTCATTGGTTCTTGCAGAAGCTCAAACGCATTGAGTAACACGAGAATTAACTTCTGGTTCTTGCGGAAGCTCAAACGCGCTGCGTAACACGAGAATGAACCTCATTGGTTCTTGCAAAAGCTCAAACGTGCTGCGTAACATGAGAATGAACTTCATTGGTTCTTGTGGAAGCTCAAACGTGCTGCGTAACACGAGAATGAACTTCATTGGTTCTTGCAAAAGCTCAAACGTGCTGCGTAACATGAGAATGAACTTCATTGGTTCTTGTGGAAGCTCAAACGTGCTGCGTAACACGAGAATGAACCTCATTGGTTCTTGCAAAAGCTCAAACGTGCTGCGTAACATGAGAATGAACTTCATTGGTTCTTGTGGAAGCTCAAACGTGCTGTGTAACACGAGAATGAACCTCATTGGTTCTTGCTGAAGCTCAAGCGTGCTGCGTAACACGAGAATGAACCTCATTGGTTCTTGTGGAAGCTCAAAGAAGCTGCGTAACACGAGAATGAACCTCATTGGCTCTTGCGGAAGCTCAAACAAGCTGCGTAACACGAGAATGATCCTCATTGGTTCTTGCTGAAGCTCAAGCGTGCTGCATAACACGAGAATGAACCTCATTGGTTCTTGCGGAAGCTCAAACGTGCTGTGTAACACGAGAATGAACCTCATTGGTTCTTGCAGAAGCTCAAACGCATTGAGTAACACGAGAATTAACTTCACTGGTTCTTGCGGAAGCTCAAACGCGCTGCGTAACACGAGAATGAACCTCATTGGTTCTTGCGGAAGCTCAAACGCGCTGCATAACATGAGAATGAATGACGTCAAGAGAACATACTTGAGCTTCTGTTAACCACAACTGATGTGTGAGTTGATGAATGTTCATATGTGAATAAAAGTCTAAATTCAATCTGTTCATAAAGTGATCCTAAGAGAATATTCGGACTAAACCGCTCAATTCATATGGATTAGTTTTACGATCTCTTTATGAACTTTTTGAAGCATCAAAATGGTAGTTTTATGGACTGTCAATGGAGGGACAGAAAACTCTCAGATTTCATAAAAAAAAATCTTCATTTGTGTTCCGAAGATGAATGAAAGTCTTACAGGTTTGGAACGACATGAGGGTGAGTGAGTAATGACAGAATTTTTATTTCTGGGCGAACTATGTCTTGAAGAAGATTTCCGTGAATCTGGCCCCAGAATTTTAAACAAATGCGACAAGCATTATGAAGCAGTTGAAACAGAAACCAAACTGTCACAGCTAGTTTTCTATCCACATATGTTGCTGTGTCACTGTAAATCACTATTAGTGTGAACATAAAACTAGGAACATTTATTTCAGTTACATGTAACTATATCTGTTCAGTTATCATAGCAAATAGGTCAGTTACCTGTATGCGAGCCTCGTTGAGTTTGGTAGCTCTCGCAAGCTCCTCTCTAAAATAGATATCAGGATAGTGGTTCTGTCTGAAAGCTAACTCCAGCTGTTCCAGCTGCTCACTGCTGAAGGTAGTTCGGTGTCTCCTGCGGGACGGTGAAGGGTACGGTCTTGCTCGTCCTCCGCCACCCCTGGTGCTCTCAGATGTCTCAGAATCTTCTCTTGGGTGATTTTGAACATCTGCATCCAATAAGGTGAAATTCAAGGAGGTGAATTCATTATGAGTAGACTTCTTTGTCACTCCTAAAGATTTCTAAGATTTTAAAGACTTTGTAACTTCCAAAAAGAAAGAGTCTTGACTCAGGTCTCTCTCTCTGGTTACAAGCAATTTCCTATTGACAGTGAGAGTTCATCAACCACTGACACATCTGAGATGTTGGATTTGCAGGTACTCTTCTCTCAAATGATGTTCACTGAAGACGGAGGATTTAAGAGCTTCAATGCTTCTAAACAAACGTCCAGGAACTCAAAAGACAGAAGGCTTTGCCACCTAAACTCAATATCGTGAGAGAGTGGCATGCCAGAACCCTGAGGATTACGCTCAGCTTAAGCAAACAATGGTCGAAAAAGTGACTAATTTGTCAAATTGTGGGACTCTTGGTTTTCAGGGGCTATTCACTTTAGTGTGGAGGGTTGGAATTGGTAGGATGTTTGAGCGTCATACTGTACCAAATGGGTTATGAAAATACAGCTCCAAAAAGTGACTGAAACATGGGATCTCGAGTCTGAGACGACATATGAAAATACTTCTATTTCACATTTTTCTAATTTAATATAATATTTTCAATGCAGCTTATATTTTCAGCATTAACATTTTTGAGAACTTTTGAATTTTTGAATTGAATTACAATTACAATTGTTCAAATGACTTCAACTGTTTTCTTTAATGACAATATGACAAAAATATATTAGGAAATTCATGTTAGGTTTTATTAAATGTACAGCCACCTTGGGAGTGAAAATAAAATAAAATAAAAACCTCAAGACTAAACACAATATAGCAATGCTGGCTTACATATTAATGTAAATTATTGTTTTCATATTATCCTTACAATCAAATAAAAAACAACAACACTTTTTTACTTTTATATGTGCTCTAGCTCTATACTCTAGTTTACTCTTGAAAGTTGCTATGATAAACTGCTTGCAATGTTCTTTATGTGTAAGTTGCTTTAGATAAAAGCATCTGCTAAAAGACTAAATTGTAAATATTTTTCATATCTCGATCATGTATAACGCTAGATTATTTCTGTAGGCCTAGTAAATGTAATATTCTTACCTGCGCTTGAGCTAACCGTGACCTCAGAGTAATTTTCAGAGAACTGTTGCTGAGGTTTGTCTGTGTCCATTTCAAACTCTCTCTGGGCTGCAGTCAGGATTGAGGTTTGACCCCCGTCCTAACCGGGCCATGCTTTTTCACTGCAATCTAATGTGACATCACAGAGCAGTCACACCTCTCACCTAGCCACTTACATGATGAAGCCCACAGTAACCTGTTACTGTCAGTGTCAATTGTAAAATAAAACTAATTAATGTAGTACTGTTGACATAGTAATGACAAGCATGTGTGAGTAAAATTTTTCCTAAATCTGGCTCGTATAGGTGCAGTGACATTTTGGATAATAATATGTCTTGGAATTCTGAGATAAAATTGTAATGGACTATTTTAACCACCAGGGGGAGAGTAAACAAAAGAAAAAGATGCAAGAGAAAAAGAAAAACAAGCTAACCAGTGTTTCATTTATACAATAAATATTCAATAACATTTGGGATCTGGGAGCATGGCATAATTAGATTACTTAATGTACAATTTGTTTTTAACATTATGTTATGCTATCACCTTGTATAGCCAGAATTTTATTTTATTTTAATTCAAAATAAAAATTTTGTCTACCTTGTTTGTAGCTTATTCGAATTAAGCCCATCCCACTTAAACAGGAAGCGTCTTTTCATTTTGTTTTTACATGCCACTTAGGGAGCGGGTTTATCTAAAATAGTTATTAAACCGAATTTGCATATCAGAGTATGAAGATGAAGATGTTGGCATTGCCATGTGACCTACTTTACAACAACAGCCAAACCACTGATATGAATACGACAACTTCTATATTTTGGCATATATCAAAATATCAAGAAAAACGTAGCGAGAAAATGTATTTTACGTGCTTTGACAAATTGGTGGTTGATTTGAACAAAACAAATGATTTGATTTGAACGAATTTTTTTTTTTTTTTTGCTTTTTTTTTTTTAAAGAAGGCTAAGCATGATCAACTCCTAAACCTTAAAGTCAATGGGTTGCAAATTGTCCACCATAGTTATGAATTACCATGAGAGTGTGTGGCAAAATATAATTTTTTTCTTTTTTATCAAACATTTAATCTGTCTATTTGTTGAAGAATTGAATTGGCTCTGCAAGACCAGACTGAAGAGCACTGACAGAAAGGATAAAAGTCACTCAGGCCTTCTAGTCAGAGACATGGCAAGTATGAACGTCATCTTTGCCAAGGTCAGTGACTTAGTGTTCCTGAGGGAGTTTACAGTCAACCAGACCCAGATTGCCAGGATCTGCCAGTTCTTTTCTGCAGTCGAAAAATGGTTTATTCAAGAAGAAAGGAAAGCGAGTTGGGTTCACATGTTATTCACTCACCTCAACAAAAAAAACCTCAGAGTAGCTTTTGCTCTGAGCCGGTAACTGGACCTGGAGAATCACAGGGACTAGCCAAACTCTGCAGACCCCCACAACGCTGTGACCAGCCTGCTCTCGTCCCCAAGGATTTGGAATTTCCAAAAGTCTGAGGAATTCTGACTCAAACTAGACCTAGTACAGAACTGGGAGGAGGTTCTGCCTGTGAGGCCCACAGTTTAACCACAACCATACACTCACATGCACATACTTGCACTCATACACAAATATACATGCGCATGCAAAATTTTATTGATGCTCAGAGAGGACGTTCTCTCCTCCCAAGTTGCTGGGACTGAACTAAGAGTGACCTGCCTGGCCATCCCTCAGCCCTGATGGAAGGAATGTAACCCAACACTCTCTGCCCTGGTCTACTTGGTGGCTTGCATGTCTGTGTGCTGGTGTGTGTGTGTGTGTGTGTGTGTGTGTGTGTGCGTGTATGTGTGTGTGTGTGTGTGTGTGTGTGTGTGTGTGTGTGTGTGTGCGTGTGACGGAGACAGATTCACAATTTTTCCATTTACTAAGGAAACAACTACAATTCAAAGGGGCATAAGTGTTGGTCTAATATGTTGTTTTATTCCACCCACAATCAACGCCTATTGTAGGAGCCATACTTACAATCTTATTTAATTTGTAGAAAATGTGTTCATTTAAATACCATTTTGTTATAATATTGTTAATGTTGTTTATTTTTCTGAGTGTGCCATCCCTGACAGGAGGGGGGCGCTGGTGCAAGAGCATACAGTCTTCTTTTGACTGTGCACATGGAGCCAAGATGGCATGGTGTAACAATCTTGCAAGCTACATATAAGTTGTTTGTTACGTTGCAATTAATTTTTATTTTTATTTAATGAACTTAAGTCATCGTTTGAATCATCAATGGGCCTCTGGATCTATTTATGCTAATTTGCACATGTCAAGATATAATTGCATCAACATCTCCCACAGTGGACAGAGGGACAAAATTGGAAACACCGAGGCTGAATCCGAAATCACCCCCTAAACCCTCATTCACTATTCCCTACGTTAGTACACTAATACAGTTCACTTGAAGAAGTGAATGAAAAGGAGTGAGCGAATTCGGACAGCCCTTGATCGTACATCGGGTATACACTCGTTATTGCAGTGCAATGTGGGATTAAAAAAAAGAAAAAAAAGCACTCAATAACGTCCACTATGATTTCGGACACCACTACAAATGGCTGTCCCCTCATATAAGGCCCTATTTGAGGGTATAGGGGGGATTTCGGATTCAGCCCGATACTAGTTTTTACTACTAAACCTATAATAGGCTACCTAAAGAAAGCTATACCCTTACAAAAACTTACTTCAAGTTTATTTTTAAGTATACTTAGCCTAAGAATACTAATATCAATGAACTAGTTGTATACTTGTAAGTGTACTACATACTTGGGAATAAATGGCCCACTTTTTAGTGTATAAAAGTATATTTTCAAGTATACTTTTAGTGTAACAGTATAAACTTTGAGTACACAACTACAGTAGTCAACAGAAGTGGATCAAAACCTTTCATCAAAGTGATGCATGAATTTTGAACAATACATTTTTAACTTTTTTGATCCACTTCAAATGTTAACTACTGTAGCTTACAACTACAATTTTCATTTGTACTGCAACTATACTACAAGTTCACATATAAGTATCCTGATGGTTTACTAGTTAAATACTTGGGGCACATTTTTTAGTTTATGAAAGTACACTTTGAAGTATACACTTATTCTGCAAGTATACGTGTACGTTTTCTTTAAGTGGATCTAACATCATACTTACAGTTTATTATTTATATATACTATTTTGGCAGTATACTACTATGTTCCTATTCAGGTATTATTTTTATACTTGAAATATACCTTTAACTGTACTTTAAGTAAATTTGAAGTAAATTCCTATGTACGCTACCAGTGAACAACACAAAAATTCACATACTCAGAATTATTTATTTATTTATAAAATCCACATTTTCAATTCAAACAATGTAAGTTTATAAGACAGTATGTAAAACTAGCCTATGTAAAAAAAAAAACCTGAAACGGCTACTCAATCAAAAGAGTAAACACAACTACAAGCCAAGTATACTTAGAAAAGGCCACTGAATTATGTTTTTAAGTATCTCGATCAAAAGATTGTGTACAAGTATATGCCAAATATATTTAGACTGTTTTGTCAGTATAGTCAAGTATACTTGTGTAATTTTTTAAGTATATTTCTGAGAAGTACATAAAAGTATATGTATTTTTAGTTTAAAGTTTAAGTACAGTAATAGCACACTTGAATAAACTTTTTGTAAGGGTATTCATGATGTTTCATATAATTAAAATACTATATACAAAGTATATATAAATTAAAATAGATTTCAAAATAATTAATCATTGCTACAAAAACATCTACTATAATATAATGAAATATGAGCAATATATATATATATATATATATATATTTGTTGCTTGTAAAAATATTCTTTCAGAATACACAGCTACATTTTGAATGTTTGTCAACAGAAAATAGGTGCTTTTTTTGCCCCCAGATGGTGTTGTTATAGCCCTCTACCAAAGGCAAACGGATCCATGCTGCCAGCCAAACTTTACCCCTCGGTTGCCCCTCATGCTATCTGCCATGTTGAGACTACACGACCAGCTGACTTTATCTCGGTAACCCTCCATTATTGGACACTTTCAGTTGGGGAATAAATTATTTAAGGGAGACTAATGTGCCTGTGAGAATATTGTATTTCTACAATGGTATTTGAAAACTAATACTGGCCAGCAAAAAATAAACAAAAAAAAAATTACTTGTTAGTGCAATGGAAACTGAATGTTCTTAACTGATTACAGTTGTTTTTGTGGTTTGTGAAAATGTCATTTTCGTGCAGTCTCACACACATGGTCTTTATTGAAAGACGTCAGTGCTCTAACATCAGACGGATATCTTTGAACCGTACTGGACAGATTAGTGTCTTGCCAATATGTATCTCTTTGGTGACTTTCCCATTTGTTTGTGTATGAGAACACGAACTCATGTGCAAGGTGAAAGAGAAAGTTTTATCAATGGAGACTCGTGCAATAATAAACAGGTTTATATCTATAAATGAGAACTTTATTAGCCTATAAAAGCTGCTCCCAGTGCAGCTAGACAGGCAATTATACAGCTGTCTGGCGTTTCCCCCTCCCACATAGTGTACACTTTTCCAGGAGCAAGAGGGAAAGCAGATGTATAGGCTTCTGAGGTTCATTAGTGATGTGCAAACTCTTGTGTCTGGGGCACGAAAGGCTGTAAGTGAGTGGGATGGTGGAATTTTCCCCCGTCCCAGTGGGCTTGACCTCTCAGTATATTCCTGTGGCTGTAAGGAGAGCGAGAAGAGACACAGGTGCTTCCACGGGATCTCAGATGGGGCTGCGAGAAACAGGAAACCACCGTCGCTCACAGGCATCCAGACAACACCTCGGCAAATCTACCCAGCCAGACAAACTTGCCAGCAATTCACACACGCTAGCACGCACGCACGCACACACAGCTCTGCTCTGGCTCATATTCAGACTCAAACAAAAAAAGAGGGAGAGAAAATAATTATTATTATTATAAATTTTCGATTGATGTTTACTCATATAAGCCACCACCACAACACTACTCTCACTTTTCTTGGTGGTTGCTATGGCCTGAATTAGCCTATCCTAAAACTTGTTCCTGAGAATCTCATTCTATAGGACTCTATGGTCATTTTATTGCATGGCATTCAGAATGTATACATTTGAACACTTAGAAAAGTAATAGCCCAGTTCTTTTTTTAACAAGCAATTTACACTACCTGGTAAAAAAAAAAAAAATTGCTGTTTGGATTCAAATTAGCAAATGCTTAAGAGTATTTGACTGGATCATTATTGCAGTGATTATTATGTTTCTAGCATGTTATATGTTTGGCAACACTTCTAACCCTACTCGGTGGAGTGTGTGGCTTTTCATTTATTAAACAACCATGTAGGAAGACACATCATGGCCATATTCCAGGATGACAATGTCAAGATTCATCAGGCTCAAGTGTGAAAGAATGGTTGGGATGGGGCATGAAGACTCCTCTGAGTCAAGACTTAAGTTCATTGAAAGTATTTGGGATGTGCTGGAGTAGACTTTACAGAGTGCTGGACTCTTGCATGGAATTAAATGTTGTGATGTTATTTCCATCAAGAGGTGCACACATTTTTGGTTAATAATGATCTTGTATTGACAAGAGTCAATCACTTGAAAAAACTCAATTGAACAAGTATTCACCCGACCTTAAAGGGGTGGTTGATTATGATTTAACTTTTTTAACTTTAGTTAGTGTGTAATGTTGCTGTTTGATCATAAACAACATCTGCAAAGTTACAACGCTCAAAGTTCAAAGCAAAGGGAGATTTTTGCTTTTAAAGAAATCGCTTTTTAAGGACTACAACAAACGGCTTGTAGGGACTACACGACATTCCTCCTGGGTTAGTGACATCACTAACCCTAAAATTTACATAAACCCCGCCCCCTGAACACGATTTATAGATGATCAAGACAGAATATGCTAATCAATGACTAGAAGATAACTACACATAAGCTACATAAATGCACCAACTAACCACTCAGAAACGTCCTGTTGCTTCTACATGTTGTCACTTCTTCTTGAGTCTCCCCATCTTTGTCTGACTCCGGTTGCTCACCCTCAAAAATTGACAATTTTAACATGCTATATAAAAATATCTGTGGGGTATTTTTAGCTTAAACCTCACATACACACTCTGGGGACATCAAAGACTTATTTTACAGCTTGTGAAAAGGGCATTATACCACCCCTTTAACATTATTGGGCTCCTGTGGGGAATTTGATCAACACTCCCACTCAAACACCAAGCACCATAAAACGTGCGTACGCACAGATTTGATCTCAGAGTGTGTGTACGTTAAAATCCATGCCAACATTCATATTTATAAAAACAGTATTTGACATGGAAAACCGCCAAATCAGGGTCTAAGCAGACGTACAGAGATCGGGGTACTGCAGACCTGTATTTGGAAATCTAAGCCTTGCTGCTCGTGCTCGCCATTCTCAAGTAAAGCATTTGGATGTTGACTAATCTTTTAAATGCTAATGACATTAATTTTTACAAGCGTTTACAAGAGGGAGATCTGAAACCATTCAGCTGCGCACAAATTCAAGATCATTTGCGATTTATAGATTTCACATCTGGAGAAGAGGCTTCGTTCTCTGAATCACACATACACACATCTGAGAAATGATCGTGACATCAAATGTAGGACCGTTTCTACACAACATTTTATAAATATGGACCCAGGACACTCGAGGTAATTTGATTTGGAACTTCCGTGGCAACCGTTAAAAAAAGTATGCTGTTGTTATCATTTCTTCATCTCTTACATATATTGATAAAATGAATCATCTTGGCTTCAATTTCAAATTTTTCACAAATGTAGTGTTTTGTGCTGGTGCTATTTCTGTCACAGCTTGTTGAGTTTGTACGATTTAATCATGGATCACATGATTCCAGCAAGTTCATCCCCAATTTGGTCACATTTGCTTCCAATGTAAATGTTTAATATTAGTTTTATATTGTAAATTGTAAATTGTAAAGGTAAAGTAATTGTAAAAGCAAATGTGCTGATGCTTCAGAAATGTCACTCACAGGCTTGCCAACTAGTTGACCATTTTTCTGGGCAATAGTCAAATATAACTAGTAGTAGTTGTGCAAGTCCTTGTGCCACATGTCATGGCATTTGTCCTTGCTCTGTGGGTCATCGCAGGTTTGTTTAATCACTCCAGCAGGGACTGCTTGTTTGGACATTTTATTTTTCATGCTATGACTCAGATCATGGCCTGAAGCACGCAAAAACGCGACCACACACAAAAATATACACATGCATAAACATACACGATATCAAACACTGTTGGAAATGGCTTGCAAGAAGTCAAAACATGAAGACAGGCCAAGAAAATCGCACGTTGCATGTTTTACATTTGTTCACACATAGATACACAGATCTCTGAATGTGTGTACAACTGTGTTTATTTCTCAATGAAAACATTCCCAGTAGAGAATGTTCATTTAAAGAACATAAGCCATCATTTCTTCCACCCTCAAAAGCCCTTGGTACATTAGAGTGAAATCAGTCCAGAGGACGAGGGTATGGCGTGACAGTCAGCCATTTTAGACTGCAGTCACAGCACAGCCCTCTCTGTGGTGAGTAAGCATGTGTGATGTTTGTGTATAATAAAGTGACTAAGAATGTGTCATTGTGGGTGCTCATTGGTTGCAGTATTAATTAGAACAATGTCTTCATTTTTGTGCAAACCTCTCATCATCATGCCAATGACCAAAACCACCCTCACAGCTAAAGCAAGAAGCTTTACAATCATACTTAGCCATACACATCAAATGAACTTAATGAAGACACAGTCAAAAAAGAAATGTGTGTATATTATTATTTTCATTATAATTAATTATTGTAATTGTGAGATATAAAACCACAATTGCGAGTCACTTTGTGATATATATAGTGCCCTATCATACACCCGGCGCAATGCAGTGTTTTTTGCTAGTTTCAGCCCAACGCAGTTATCATTTTCACGTCCTGCGTCACGTTGTTTAAATATCAAATGCATTTGCGCCTATTTGTGTGCCCATGGGTGTGCTGGTCTGAAAACGAGGTGTGTTCATTGTTATTTTTATTTTACATTGACCAACAAAAACCTGGTCTAAAGTCAATGGCGCAGTATTTTTTTGTTATTTAAAGGGTGCATTAGTAATATGCGTCTATAGGTGGGTCCACAACGCACGTACACTCTGCTTATTACACACACAGGGACGCACAGCAGCAAACAAACATGCCAAATGTTAAAAATAAAAGGATTACAATGTAAAAGATTAATATTGTGTACATAAAGATATGATGAAATCCGGCTTGTCCTTTTAGATGGTATGCTTGTGCGTTTTAACCTCGCGCACAAGCAGATCCGTTTGCTCTTTGGACAGGTCAGTCTTTCCGCTTGTAAATTCCGCCATGTAAATAGCGAATCCGCCATGGAGCAACTGGCTTTTAAAGGGAATGGGAAATGACACTCTGATTGGTTTATTGCACGTTATGCCCAAAACACACCCATTACTCATTAAGAGAATAGGGACAACCCTTTTAGACCATGTGCCGACCATTTTTCCCGTCGTTAAACTAGCAAAAGTGGATTCGGACACGCCCTAAGTGCACTTGTGCCGTGCGCTTTAGACCATACGATTAGATCGTTAAAATCGGGCCCTTAGTCTCAATTTTAAGAAATAAAGTTGCAGTTGTGAGATATAAAGATGCAATTGCAAGATATAATCACATTGTGAGATATAAAGTCACAAATTTTGAGAAATAGAGTTGCAGTTGTGAGATTTAAACTCCCAATTGCAAGATTCACAATTGCAAAATCACAATCAGGAGATTTTGATATATGAAGTCTAAATTCTAGGAAATAAAGTTGCAAATGTGAGATATAAAATTGCAATCAGCTTTATTTTACTTCTAACTGAGAGAAAGACGCATTTGCGGGATATAGTCACATTGTGATATAGTCACAAATTTTTAGGAAATTGTGAGAGATAGTCACTTGATAAAAAGTATCAGTTCTAAGGAGTGAAGTTGCAATTGTGAGATGTAAAGTCAAAATTAGCAGAAAGCCAGCTTACATTAAGGCAAAACCCAGCTTACATTAAAAACACGTCTACAACTATCTGATGAGTCCAGCTAAACATAGTGCAAAAAGAATATATAACTTATTCATTTAATTTATTAAATCCATAGCTGTAATTATTGAAATAACAGAATAGCTAACAAATTATGTAATTCTGTGTTTGCATTGATGTATTCGATTTTAGTAGCAACAGTTACCAGGAAGCTGTTCGAGGACATGATTGTGGGTGCTTGTGCAGAGAACAACCATGCATGCTATTCTCAATGAACCAGAACTGACTTGGCAGCTTTTCTCTCTCTCTCTAGCTTTCTCACTCCCTCCCTTCATCTCTCCCTCCCTTTCTGCCACATTCTCCCAAATCTCTGCTGAACTTTGCCCTTTTCAGACTCATGCCAAACCACAACGGACCTGGAGGCCATGACGTCATTCTGAAATGAGAACGTGGAACGGCAGAAGCTAACGAAAAAAATAAAAAGAGAACGCAAGACTGTGGAATAATTATATAAAAGAGGGAGTGATTTAGGAAATAGCTCTCGGTTTGGGAAACACATAGAGCGAGAGGGAGCTTTGCCACGATTTAAATTAAAACAGGGTTCGAAAAAAAGCAGGGAGGAAATAATGCGAAATGGAAAGGCGAAAGAGCAGCGGCGGGGTAACCAGTCTTGAATCGTTCTTGTTTTTTGGTTTCTCCTCAGTGTTTGCCCCCCGTCCTTGCGTGCTGCCGTGCTGCCGTGCCCAGCACTCTCTCTTTACACGTTTTTAATGGGTGTCTTCCCAATCAGGCTTTTACTGCAGGAAATTTCAGCACACCACATAGCGTGAGGCGAGAAGAGCTCCATTCTTGGCTGGGCTGAGCACCGTGCCAGGCTGCATCACGCTTGCCAGGGAGGAAGGGAGGTGAGGGGGAGGGGGAGCGGGGAGCGGGGTTGTGGTGTGGGTCCCGTGCCAGCATTACAGCTCTGCAGTTTTTTCATCTCTGACAATAGTGAGTGTGACCAAGCCACTGAGAAAAAGAAAAACGACAGAACAGCAGGAGCGAGCAGACACTTTTCTCAGCTCTCCAATGTAAAGTCGATTTTATTCGCGCCGCTGCTCTTCAGGTTTTGAGGTTTTACAGCGTCTTCAGCTGTGTCAGTGTGAGCAAGGTGGTTTTTTTCTTCCTTTTGCTCGTTTCCGCCCTCTTCCTTCCACTCCCCGTTCTTATTTCTCATAGTTTGTTTTGTCAGATTTCCAGCACTCTATGTGAGGCCTTTCTTTTCACCCTTCTCTATCCCATCATGCAGCCCCCTTTCTTTTCTGTCCCCCCCCCCCCAATTCCACTCCAAAAACAGTGCTGTGGTCGAGCAGTGGTTGAATAGGAATAATATTTGCTGTACTTTGCCGCTTTCCTGGTCCTATTCTCTTCTAACTACGAGGCTTATTTTTAGCCGCATGCAGGGTTTGGTCATTTCCTGCGGCTGGTGTCGTCTGACATTTGCAGTTTGGGACTTAAATCGAGGTGTTAACGGCTATGGTGCTTGTCCAAATGATGTGATCTGTGATTGGTGGTTCATTTGTCTTAGAACAGTAGTTGATAAGGCCTGCGTTACATGCTATTCTTCGTGTCTGGAGTTTGTGTCTGCAGGCAGATCTGGATGTAATAGAGAGTAAAAAGTATTAATCACCATTACCAGGAAAACATCCACCCATTACTCCAGAGGAGGAAGAGGGGAGCAACACTTTTCCACTGATACATATCAGATCTGTGTAGAGTAATATCCTTTTTGAGTTAGTTTTAAAAGATAATCATATGTGAATGATTTAATTCAGAGCTATACATTGGACAGAGATTGAATGATGGTAAATAGTATTAATAGTATTGCGATTTCAACAAAGGGGGGGCAGTGATGAAGATTTTGTACTAGACCCAAGAATTAATTAGGACCCTATTTTAACAATCTAAGCGCATGGTCTAAAGCGCACGGCGCTATAGTGCACTTTGTCCGAATCCACTTTTGCTAGTTTAACGATGAGAAAAATGGTCGGCGCACCCGGCGCATGGTCTTAAAGGGTTGTCCCTATTCTCTTAATGAGTAATGGGTGTGTTTTGGGGGTAACATGAAATAAACCAATCAGAGTCTCATCTCCCATTCCCTTTAAAAGCCAGTTGCGCTCTCGCCATGGCGGATTCACTATTTACATGGCGGGATTTGCAAGCGGAAAGACTGAACGCTTCTCTAACAAGGAAACAGATCAGCTCATGCGCGAGGTTAAAGCGCAAGCAGACCATCTACGGGACAAGTCGGATTCCACCATATCTTTATGTACACAATAATAAACTTTTACATTGTAGTGTGCTGCTGCGCGTCCCTGTGTGTGTACTAAGCAGAGTGTAAGCTCGTTGTGGACCCGCCTATAGGCGCATATTACTAATGCGCTATTTAAAAAATAATAATAATATTTTGCCATTGACTTTAGACCAGGTTTTGTTGGTCAGGTTTTTGTTTGTGCACAGGACGTGAAAATTATAACTGCGTCGGGCTGAAACTAGCAAAAAACACTAGCCCCGCGCCGCATTGCGCCGAGTGTATGAAAGGGCCCTCAATGTGACCTTTCTTCAGAAGATTTAGAAAATAGCGTCAATGTCAGGACTAGTTTTATCATGTTGTTTTGTCCTTATTTGAGCTTGACATAAACTGTTTTGCATGAAAAAAAGCTGTGCGGAAATTCTTAAAAAAGAAAGTCAAATGGGTTTAAAAAAACATGATATTGAGTAAATTATTCATTTACTGAGTGAATTGTCCCTTTGAATTTGTGCATTCACCATCCATGTACCGATAGACCTTGGCGTTGTCAAAGTTATTTGAGTTTGCTCTTTTTTTTTGTGTGTGTGCATAATGTTGTAATGTAATGAAATCCATTGTTATATGTCTTTAGGCCAAATACAAACTTGCATAACCCGCATAAAAGCTACAGTGCAATGTGTTTGAGAAGCCGCTAGACCACAGCTCCAACACTAATGAAAGTAATTACATTTTTTTTTTGTCTTTTTAAACAAGACATGAAGGGGAAAACAAAACATTTCATCAAGCTCACGAATACATTACTGGTATGATCACAGTGCGGAGTCTAATTTAATCTGTAATGTTTAAATCCAAGGCCAGGACTCTCTAAACAGCTGTATCCCCTCTGGGAAAGGGGGGGCGGGGGTGTTGAGATGGTGCAGTCTTGGACCCCCTTCAGCGCATTGGGAGATTTAAGAGCAGGATGAAAGAAACCTGGGCCACTCAGCGGTCACCACTCTCTGATTCATCTTTCTGGGAAAGAGCAGAGAGAGAGAAAACCACCGAAGGCTCCCTCCTTCTTTAGAGCTACAATCTCCCTGACAGGCCAATCAAGACAACAGAGAGAGATAGACTGAGGGCGAAAAATACTCAAGGCAAGTTTGTGGACAAAAAAAACGCTTCTAGCTAGTTTAGATTTTGTGAATATTTCAAAAATGTGTCGGACCACAATTCAAAATGTAATGCACGTGTACCATTCTCAGCATTGCCACAAGGGGTACTATAGTGGGCATAAGTGTCGACAGTTTTCTTCTATGGTCAGTTTTTTTTTTCTTTCAGGTCAACAACTTATGGCAACAGTTTGTCGTAAATGCAATGAAAATGTCAAGCTGAGCGTATTCAAGTCCTCTGGTATTTACAAGTTGGGAAGTCGTAACAAAGACCATAGAATCACACAAAATGCGTCACTCTTATTGTTTTGAATGGGGAAAAATGCATCAGAGCCAATCGCAGATTGGTAAAGTCATCGAGTCACTGCAGCTGCCGCTAGAAGCTCCGGTTCCTATAGTAACAGTAAGACACACGCTGAATCAGTCTGAAAAATGTCGTTTTCTGTCATGATTCGAGCGTTTAGAAACAAAATGTATGAGGCAGTTGTTTTCAGATTTCATTAGTGATTTTAAATATGCAAGGAGCTGCACTTGCATGCCGAGAGGCGTTTCAAAGATGGCCGCCGAGTGAAATGACTTGTCTTAAAGGGACATTGGTTGTAATTAGCACACATCAGGTGCGTTCAAATCAATTTGGTCAGAGCGGATAGCAATGTATGCTTCTACAAAGAAATACAGCAATATCTTTTAACTCTATGGGATCTGTTCCCATCCCATGTGTTAGTTTGGTGTTTGACCCCATAAAGAGAGATCAATATGTTTATTAAAGACCAGTAGTCAAATCTGAAGTTCAATTAGTTGACAGAGTTTAGGGCATAAAAAGAAGGCCATAGAAACTTAGTAAAAGGATCCAGCCGCAATCTAACACTAGGACACAGAATAATCAATACTCATAGGCACATAGGAAAAGTTGACATCTTTTCTACAGGTTCTGATTGGTTAACAGTACAGTCTGAACATGGTGTTCAGTTCTTTACGCAAATGTGTTTAAAGTCAATATCTATGACACACTCAGTTCTCATTCGTAAGCAACTAAAAGGGTCACAGGTGAGTCATCAATCCTGCGAGGACACTTCTCATCTGGAAGGTTGTCGATTTTTCCTGGAGACTGTTCCTTTGGCATTGTCACTTGCCTACCACATTCCTAAACAACCTCTGCTAAGACAAACATAGGCGATATCCTTTCCCTTCAAGGTTAAGTTACAGAAAATCACTAGCACAGAACAATACATTCACACAGTGCAACTTGAGCTGATATACACTTCTACATATGATTCATTGTCACATTTTAACACAGAGTTACAAATGGCAAGTATGTATATTTGTTAGTGGATACATGTATGTGTGGCGGGGTGGGGGGTGGGGGGTTGACCTTCATAACCCTAGGTATTGTTGTCTTTACACGTTTCATACAGCTATCATGAGAACAGCAAAATAAAAATGAATAGTAACAAAAAATAAACTCTAAAAGGCCTACTCTTAAATCATTTGATGACAGACTTTGGCTTAGGCATTTCAGAATGACTAAAACAATATTTTAGATGGTGTGCAATGAGATTAGTCCACTGTTTAGTCCAGTTATATGTTGAGACAAAGCATTTCCATCCAGCATTTCTTTATGCGATACCTCAAAATCTGCATAAAAATGTGTGGATGGAAAGGTCATTTTTGACCCTAGCATAGAGAAAATGGAATCATGCAATGATGCAAATTATATGTTATCAATAGGGGTTCACTTCTGCAATTTAGGACAATTGCTTTCACACTAATAGCAAATTGTACCAGAATTTACATGAATCAAACCCTAAACTGGTGTTTCGTTGGTGCACACCCAAGTTCGGAAAAAATGCTTTGACACCTATCAAACGAGCCAAGCTCTGGCATCAAACAGACTTACAAAAAGCTGTAGTGTGAAAGTGCTTTAACTGTCATTGCACAAGTGTGCCTTTTAAAAAATGAGATAGTCCAGAAGTCCTTGAGGTTTAATCTTGCATCCAATCCACTGTGGCTCTTGGAGCTGTTCCACATGATTTCAGATATTATGACATGCAGCCAATGGGGAATGAAATGCTAAACAAATATAAAGTTTTCAAAAAAACGTGCGATTTACAGTGTGATTTCACATGTTAATGAAAGCAGTAAAATAACCTACCAGGGGTTTTATGAATCACATCATTTCAGCTGTGGCCAGAGCAGTAACATTTGATCAAAATTCGCTTTCTAAACACCATTACTTGGCGCAGTGGATTCTCAGAATCTTGGTCTGAAATCTAATGAGGGTGAAAACATCTCCTGCCAAGTCAAGGCCAAGTCATCTCCAAAACATGGTTAACAGTGGTCTAAACTGTGGCCATGAGAGCTTCATCTCAGAAACCACGGGTTTCCATTTTAAGGTTTACAATAATCCATCTCCATACATATTTTTTTTGCCACAAGAGCAACTAAACTGTATTGCATGAACACATTTGGTTGAGAGCCTACTAATCTTCTCAAAACTTTCCTCAAAATATATTTCACAGCTCTGCTGTGTGGCAATTAGAAATTCATACCAAAGCTTTTTATCAAATAAATAAAAACAATTCTGTCACATGCAGCTTAAGCCTAATACGACGCTGACTCATTTATGTAAAATAAAATACCTTCAATCATCTAAGTAGCCAAATTAATTTGTGTTAATTAATTACTGTCCAATTAAACTGTGTTTGATTGGACCGTTTTCTGTCCTGTATTTCATATTGAAAAGAGAAGTTGGGGCAGAACATCGAAGGACATATGCCTTTTTAGATAGCCAATAGGTTTAAGTTTATCACAGTCATTAACAAAGATTTGATTCTTGTTATTGATAGGCAAATGGTATTAGGGGAAGGGACATTCTCATTCTAGAAAGCATCTGATTGGTAAATAGTCTGGACACCCTCACAAGTGCAAGAGTCATTCATATTTTTGGACCACTTTCCCAGTAGAGACTTCTTCTTCTAAAAGATAATTTTGTCAACGTTTGTTCAACTTTTTGCCCACACAGCTAACACACATATATGAAAAAAAAAAAAAAAAAAAAACACATTTTGATTGCATTGGTGCATGGTGTCTATAACTTCAAAACGCACATAAAAAAACAGCTTCATTTCTGTCCTTACAAAGTAGAATCTTTCTCCTTTAGTCAGGAGAGCTGAAATTAAATCTATGAGTGTGGAGCCCCAGAGGGAGAAAGAGGGGAAGTGAAGGAGAGAGGGAGAGGCTGAAGAGGAAGGATTTTGTCAGGACTTCATAAACACGTACATAGAGTGGAATAACTATGCCAGGATTAAGACTGAGGAAAAATTTCCAGAGCTGGTTTGAGTCTTGCAGGCAAGCAAGAGAGAGAGAGAGAGACCAGAGCCCCCAGTCCTTAGGTTTACAGTAAGGCCAGCCAAACAACAATGACACACTATAGTGAGAAGGTGGATTCAACTATGGGGATGAAAAAGAATAGAGAGAGACAGATATCAATAAATAATGCTTAGGAAATGCATTTTGATGATCCAAAGCAGATGCTGATCTTGATGATAAGATGAAACTGAAATCAGTTTTTTATACATTACATTCAGCTTGAGGATACTTTAGTATGACTTCAGCTAAATTAAACACAGACCCTTGATAGGATGTATCCAGTATGAATTATGACAGAATGAGATAATGGAAAAAACACAAAAATGGCAGATTATATCATTCACTTGCCAGGTAAGAGTGTCAAATGACAAAAGGTTAAACAATTGGAAAAAGATGAAATGCTGGATTGGAAAAAAAGCAGGTATTGAATAGTACTGAAAAGCAACAGATGCAGAAGTCTCTGCCAAGGCAAATAAATTCAACTAAAGGTTAAAGTCAACGTTAAATGCTGCTCCCAAAACCCATCTTATCTGATGCAAGACGTTCAGTGACTACATTTACATGTGTACCAATAATGCGATTATTTCCAATAATCAGAGTAAGGGCTAAATCGCAGTAAGATGCTTACATGACAAAAGCAAACCTCTTCAGTCACGTTTAGATGCAATTTCCATTATTCTGATTATTGCTAAGAACATTATAATGTGGAAGTGTGTCTCCAATGTCTCAATTTCAATGTTTTCGACCATCAATACACTGCATTATATTCATGTCGCGCAATGCTGTCAACACTGAACTCATTTTTCTGCAGCACCACAAAAATGCGATGCCTTCTTTCCCACCATGTTTACACATTTGCACATAACTGCAGGAGCATGAAATGCATCCGTGTACGTCACATGCACACTTTGGTCAGAGTAGAATAGATGCAAATAAACTGTTTACATGCCTGTTTATTACGAATAAAATTGGTATATGCCTCATATTTTACTGCGATTATAAGCTTAATCGCATCAATTTGATCGAAGTATTGTGTTAACATGAGGTAAAGATTCGCCTAAATCTCATTATAATTGCATTATAAGGGTGCATGCTAACGTAGTCACTGATAAAAATGTGGTGGGACGAAATCAATCCAATGAAATAGTGACAGATAATTTTTTTCATACTGTGACATATCCGAGTGAAACAGATTATCGAAAAAGTCAACGTTTGTTGAATGGATGAAGGCAGATCTGAATTCAAGCTTGCAGGCAATTGTAAGAAAGGGGTGGGGTTTAAGCAGACTAAATAATTGAAAAAATCCTGCATGTAAGAGAAGTTGGTGTTTTCATAAGGACAAGTTACGACATTTTGAAAACAGTTGCAATGTAATTTTTAAAAAATGAAACATGCATGGGTAAATTGTTAATAACGTTAAAAATTATGCATTAAGAAAATAGGGAGAATTTCCATTTCACGCCAACGTTAACAGACAGTGATTGAGAAGGCAAATGCAACTTCTGTTCGCGATTGTCCATTTAGCGCATTATTACTTCTTTCTAATCTAACGTTTTGGGGTTACTGAACGTATTCTTACATATAAAAAGAATACACACCTTTATTACGCGGCTCTGTGGAATACTTGAATCTGATTGGTCAGTCACACAATCTAGTGGTGTTATTCCCAGATAAAAACTGCTGAAAACAGATAACACAGGTTCATCCGGGTTACTGAAGTCAACAGTGCTATACGCTTGCTAGGAAAGTTTTTTTCCTCGTGGAAGTTTTGTGTTTGGTGAGCTAATAAAATATTAAAACTTAGTCAAATCAATATTTTGTGTACAGTTATTTATGTCATCCAGTATCGTGGACTCGCTCTCTCTTGTTTCATACAAACTGCTGCCATTTTGTGAATGTTTTGTACACTTTTGGACTATAAGATAACAAAAAGGAATGATTTTAAAACAGTTTAATCTCAAATCAATATCTTTATTTATGTGGCGAAATGCTGTGTAATAAGTGGCAAGACTGTACCGTATTCCTTAAATGTCCATCTAGTACTTGCCGCACTAGCAACTGCTCTCTCGCGGAAGCTTTGCATTTAAAGAGCTAATAAAATAGTTCAATTCAGATCAATATTTTGTGTCTAATTATTTACTCATGTGGCAAGTAGCCGTGTAATAAGCGGGATAATGTACATCCAGCCAGTTGTTATCTCAGAATAAACCCCTTCAGGCTGATGCAAGACCTGATCATCCTGTCTGGGGTTTATTCTGAGATAACAACCGGCTGGATGTACATTATCCCTTACTTAAGACCCCCCACTTTTGTTTTCACTTCCTTTGTGGGGAGGTTCCTTAATTAGGTTGGACGGAACCATATTATTCATACCCTGGCTATGGTGTTGAGAAATGTTGCAGCTGGTGTGACCGCTTTTCCTATTATGTATGACGAGAGCATGTTAATGAATAATTGTACCCTGTATACTCCATATATGTGGTTCTCTGTCATGTTTTTCCACATTGAGTTGACACAGGCACTGCTCCAGTCGTGCATATGACATGTTTAGTGAGGACTAAAACCGTGCCAAAAGGACTTAAGAACACCTCCCATTTCAAGCAGTTTAATCTCACTGGTACATGGCAGAGTCGTCATATTTTCACAAGCTTGTGGTTAATCCGCTGTAGGCGAACAGAACAGTGAGGCTTGCTCCTCCAGATGACAGGATGATAGCGATGGCTGTTTTTCTTGGCTCTGGTGGCCAGGCTGGCGTGCACGAAGCTGATTTAGGCCCTGCCCTCTCCTCCCGGACTTGACGGCTGCCTTTAACACTGGGTGTAAAATACTGTCTGGGGATGTTTTTCTGGTATGAAAGATGGATGGGAGCCTGTGCATGTGCATTTAGGCAGGGAGAGGTGAGAGAGAGGTCACTGTTCACTTTGCCGCCACAGACTTGGAGGCCATCCAGCGCAAAAGAGACAGCGGCTTTTTCTCCCCCTCTCATTCTGCTCTGCTTAGGGATGATGTGTGGAGATAAGAGGCATGAGAAAAGCACACACACGTGTTTTGAGCGAGAGCTCAGGAGGTATGCTGGCTATGGAAAGCATGAGCAGAGATGGGAATGTCTCTGTGATCTAAATGAGAGACTCGTAACTAGGACAGTTTTTTATTCACCCCATTGACCAGATCATGGTCATCAAAGAGGAAAACAAATATGAATAAACCGAATCCACCGGACAGAACTCGATCTGTACGCGCAGCGTGCTATAAAGAGCAGAAATGAGAGTGTTGTTTTCAGAGATCAGCTTTCATTGATGGTCCAGCCGTGTTTGCGATTTGAATAATGCAATTTTCAATAAAGTAAACATAAATGGCCTCTTTTCTTCTGCTCAGTCCTCTTGTCCAAAGGATACGTTCAATTATTCACAAGCTTTGGGTGGGTAATGTGTAATTGATAACCCGCATGCTATTTATATTTCATTTCAAAAGGACAAATAATACCGCTGACCTCCAGGCCTCCAGCTCATGTGAATTTCTATGATGGAATATTATGGAACAAGATTAGATACTTTGTGTTATTGAAGTCAACATGAATACGCAATTGCGTAATGTTTTACTTCCAACAATCTATTAAAAAAAGTCAGGTGGGATTTTATCCAACGGGATTGGACAGTAAAATGTTGGTTGGAGGTCAACCAACTTTGAGTGTCGTTTTAGAGGTGGAGGCTGATAAAAAAAAGTATTTCAAAGATATAAAATATATTACATAAATATATATTTTTCATTGCAATGACATGCACTGATGAACTGTGCGCCAAAGGGTCAGTAATGTACATTAAGTTGAAGGGATGGTTCATCCAAAAATGATATTTCTGTCATTTACTCACCCTCACATGGAAGCTTGTTTCCGCCACAGAATAAAAAATGAAAAGGTTATTGTGACTTTTTATTGTAAGAATTGATCAATTAGGAAATGCCGGACAGTCTGGTTGGGGGTGACCAGACCCTGAGAGGACAAAAGGACCTCTCTGGAGATTACCATTTCAACTGGCTCTCGTGCATCATCGAGACGAAAGTCTCACCTCCGAATCATCTTCATCTACATCTCTTTCCCTCTCCCCTCACCACCTCTCTCTTTTTCAATAAGTAAAACAAAAGGTTATAAGGTTTTTAAGAGTTTAAAGATAACTGACTTACAAAGGAAGGTGGTCTCTCAAGACAAATGGCTTTTTTATTTTTTGTTCTGTGGCAGAAACAAGCTCCCATACTAAACAGTTGTGGGGCAGCACTGACTTCCATAAAAACTGTTTTGATTTCACGTTGACTTTAAAGTCTACCTGGGACATACACAAATACAGCTTATAAAAGATGCGTGCATATTAAGTCCATACTTATAATACAAATAATGACCAAATGAAAGAAACCAATTTGTGATCATATCTATTTACTGCATGGAATACACTCAATATTTTATTAATATTATTAAGACAATGAAGCATTCACAAAGCACCAAGAGTGACATCTACAAGCGCATTGGCTGTAACAATGAACAGGTTATGCAAAGAATAAAACAATAGAGTTCAAGAAAATATTCAGAGGTGGAGAGGACAAAAAAAAAAAAAAAACTATAATGTGAACTTCCATCAAGATATTAGGTAACAAAATGAGAAAAGAAGATTGAAGGGAACAGAGAACAATATTTGGTGATACTGTACGATTAGAGATTGGTTAATCTGTGGCAGCTGAGAAGGCTGTTGTGATTGGTCAGAATGTATAAGGCGGTGGAGGAGGCAGAATGACAACCATTAGCCCCCATCATCATCAAGCCCTGTCACCACAGCACCCACACATATACTGCTACAAGCGTGCACGTATAGCATTAAAGTGACATTAGATTGCAACCATTGTTACATCACACTCATTGTGTATTAGAGATACAATTTATGTAAAAATAACAATTCATTAAGTGCTACTCTGCTTGCATAAAACTAACTCCTTTTGCAACAAATTTTGGCACCAAAGTTGCAAAGATCAGAGGGCTCATTTATAAAACCAGATTTAAATCCAGATTTAATCCTAAATTCAGATTTAATCCAAAAGTCCATGGATTTGATCCTGCGTAGGAACAAATTGGGATCAAGGAAGGCTGAAACTGTCATGGCAATATTCTTGTATGTACAAGTGAAAAGCATGCATAATGACCTTTTTGCTGACTTAATTTTCTGAAGACTTTTAATAATACAATTGCAAAGTGAACAATAGACAATGAATAAATACATTGTTTACACACACACACAAAATAGCACTGTCCAAATTTTGTTGCATTGAATGACGGCAGATACCAGTTTATCACTTTATCATCTCATTTTCAGTTTTTTAATCGTAGGTAATGATCATGCTTTCACATTTAGGATGACCATACGTATGTTTCATAAATGAGGCCCCAGAACTTTACACGTTGGCACTAAAGGAGAGCTGAAAGAATTATGATCTAAACAAAAGGATTAGTAAGTTCAAGATCAATGGCTGCCCTGCCACACTCTGTAGAATAAAGTTTACTCTATAATTTATTTGTACACCTCAACATCAAACAATTATGGGTACACATTTGGAGTATGTGTGAATGTCTTTTTTTTTTTTTTTTTTTTCACTGGCTAGTTTGCAAACAGGTTCTATACTTGACATGGTCATATGGTCAGTATTTGCTACAGTGGCTGACAAATTCCCATGGGGAAAAAGGGCAGAAAGAACATCAGACTCCTCAGTATAGAGAAGCGGTTTCAGAATGATCTAGTTGTTAACCATGAAAACAAAGACAAAGCATCCCCAGGCCATAAGCACAAGACACAGCTCATAGAAGTCTCAAAACAAAACTCCTCACTGTAATCTTTGTTGACTTCTGCAGTCCCTATTTTAGAGGCAATAAACCAGGCCTGAGTTGCTGAGAACACTGTGTTGGGTTAGTTTGGTGTGTTATACTTCCCTCATAATACTTTCTCTAAACTATTAACTAAATAACGACTGCGGTTTCAAACACAGCCCCATTCCTCGCAGCACTCAATGTTCCTCAATGGAGCACTGTGTGTGTTAGCCGCTTGCTAATGCTAACTTTAGCATAGCATCCAGACTAGACAAACAATGTGCTCTCTGCTTTCAGCGCTACATATCCAAGAAAGAGGGTGATGCTGAGGATGTGGTCAGACTGGGAAGGAAGAGGAAAAATTAGAGCAAAAAGTCCCTCTCTTCTCTATTTTCACAGCACCCATCAAGAAACACAAAGTGGTCCTTTTTGCAGGTGGTAAATTTAGAGGCTAGCATATTAAATTTAGCCTGTGATTAGTGCCTGTAAGGCAGGGCAGGGTGTAACTCTGCCAGGAGAGGCTCGCTCACTTTGCAGTGGCATAGAAAGTCCCAAATGACTACATGAGTTTGCCAGAGTTTTAAAAAAAATCCAAAGGATTTGGTGAGGAACAGGCTGTCACTAAGCATTTAACAGCCCTCAAACCAACACCCTTGAAAATTATGCTTTCTGCCATAAATGCAGCTGTTTACATAATCTGAGCTCATTCCTGAAATGGGAAAAGAGCATCATGAATGTCTGCTGAACACCTTCAGCATCGTTGAACCTTCATGTTTGAAAATTTTCGTTTGTTTGTTTTCGTCGTAGGTTACAGTGTTGTCATCAGAAGATAACACCATGGTACTTTTTCATATACCAAATTACTCCACAGTACTTCAAAAAATACCACAGAATTACCATGGAACATGTCCTAAAAAAACATAGCACTACGATGGTACATGTCCAAATGCCATGGCATTACCATGTTACCATATCCTAACAAACATGAAAAACTGGATTACACATAATAGTTGTCAAATATAATCTATAAATGTTTTCTTTTCTTTTCTTTTTTTTTAAATAAAAACCTGCTTTAACCAGCCTAAGCTGGTTTTAGCTGGTTTAGGCTGGTGTGTCAGCCTGGCAAAGCTGGTCTTGAATTGGTCAATCTGGTCTCCCAGTCTGACCAGCAGAAAAGTGCCTAAAACCTGGGAGATCAACTAAAACCAGCAAACCGGCTTAGGCTGGTTTCAGATGGCTTTTCTTCAGTAGGGCAGGCTCGGGAGCAGCTGTGAAACTGCTAGCTGTGGCTAAGTGCTCATATTCTGTCTGTAGATTCAATGAAAGGTATATTATTCTCAAAGCTAAAGTCTTAAAAGCAGATGACATCATCTGACATGTACCGCTACACAGTTGACATAGTATGAGCCTGTATACAGAGCATACAGTGTGCAGGGTGGAAGAAATTTTAAGATGGTTGTTTTGAGTATTCATTTAGGTCATTCAAGTGGAAAAATAGAGTGAAAGAAATGTTAAAATTAACAAAATGACTTCCTTTCAGCGACAACCGAGGCGTGTTCTGAAAGAATTTAATTGCAGTTCAAATAAATGGCTTCAAAATGGGTGCTATTCTGCCAGAAAACTGGACACTATAATTAAGCTATTGAGCTCAATATAAATAATCAAGAGGCATGGTGGAAGATTTCTCATTCACAATAACAACCTAGAGATACACACCTTTGGTCACTGATCATCAAGCAAAATGTATCAGTTTTACATAATTATGCATGGCCTGACGTCTGCCTGGAACTTAAAAGTCTACCATTGCAATGCTGAACATCTGATAATAAACATGAGCATGATTTTGTTGGCCTTAATTAAAAATTTTGTGTAAAGCCAAGAACATCAAAAGTGTAGAGTTTTATAACTATGTTGTTTACAGTGTTCAGGGAATCTCAATCACTAGTGCACACAATTATGACAAGGGAAGCATAGCTGCATGCTTCATAATGAATAAAAGTACAACATTATCAAGTGAAACCAACCACACTTTATAACACAACTGGACATCAATCCTACAAACAAAATATATACGCAGTGATGGCATTTGTGTTCCAACAATATCTAAAGGGAAAA
Organism: Rutilus rutilus; assembly: GCF_951802725.1. Taxonomy (NCBI): domain Eukaryota; kingdom Metazoa; phylum Chordata; class Actinopteri; order Cypriniformes; family Leuciscidae; genus Rutilus; species Rutilus rutilus. The sequence continues at coordinate 24,810,210 of NC_140225.1, read as the reverse complement.
TAATCTTAGAGGTATCTATACAAGTTTTACAGAGGACTTTCTTGGTCCATTTCCGGTTGTTGCATATAGAACCATGTTAGCTAAAATATAGCTTTGAGCAAATACCATATGCACAGGCAAGGTAAGAGATACTTGACACTAACATAAACTTCGGGTGACTCGTGCTGGGAAAATGGGGGATAAACTGACATCCTATGAATAAGGTCCAAAAAAAAAAAAAAAAAAACATACAGACAACCAATCTGTTTATATGCATGTACTTGAGTCTTTAAGTCATTGTGTGGTACGCAAACAACAATTAAAGTGCCCTATGTCATTTTAGACTGTCAATGATAAAAATGGAAAATAGTCAAATAGATTGTTTAAAACAAGAATTATGTTGGGATATGACACTACAGGAGGGCCCAGTTTTAAATAATCTGTTCTTTCTATCATATGGCACATGGTGCACTGTGCCTGTGTTCCCACTCTAGGGCCACTGGGTAAAAGGAAAAAGTAGCTTTTTGCATATAATAGCTCCTTCCTCCTAACGCAATTAATTCATGCCTTTCACTTCTGTCTGCCTTGATTTTAAAAATAAAACATGCTTAGTTCTGAGAAGTGCATGTATAACTGTGATTCAGTCCATGTACACAAGGCTTAACAAGTGCTGTCTCAGGGAACTTGACACTTGTTGGAGGGTGCTGTAAAGTATCTTGAAGGTATTGCTGATAAATTAGCCATTATTTAGCAAATAGTCATATAGTTAACGTGTCTAGATGTTTAACATTAAGTTTTAGAGAGTAGCAGATATTCAGGTATCAAGTGTTCCAAGATTATTTGATGAATATATTTTAATCACCGGACTAAGCTAATATAGATTTCATCCATTTGCCTTACAAATGAGGCTAATTAATGTAACAACACTCAGTTTTACTGCTCAAAATAGTGTAAAACACTAGAAGATAGAATGCAGGAGGCATGCTAGTGAAGATCTACTGGATATAAGGTCATTTGAAAAAGAGCAGAGAGAATAAGACCATCTCATTCCCAGCATGCTCAACACTTCAGCACATAAGCTAGCTTGACAGAATGTACTGCATTGAAACATATGTATGGATTCCACGTGTAGTATTAGCAGGAAAAAACTGCCGGAAGTTCATAACATCCCCTTTTGCCTTGTGTCTAAAGCCAGCAGTATGATTGATAATATGAGACACAGACTCCTCTGGCGGTAAAGCTCTTGCCCACACTTCTGCCTCTCTCGGCACGGAACCAGACCTCATTTGACCTTGAATGGCGGCTCTCTCTCTAGCCAGCGCACACGGACTTTCTGTTTGTAGTGATACTCCTTGAGGAAGTCCTGCATGGTTGGAGGCAGTGGCAAGGCACCAATGCCATCGTAGGTGGTGCGTCTGCAGATGGCGGCTCGCGCCAGGTGTTGAAGGCTGAAAGGGAAAGTCCGGTGTAAGGGAGCAGTGAGCAGGGGCTCAAAGAACATACAGGCACTGGGGTCTTTATAGTGCTCAAGCAGGCCTGTTACCGTGGAGGAGTGGAAGACACAGGGGTCATGCGCATCAAAACTAAAGTTGTGATTCCATTGTTCAATGCGTGCATGCAGCGACCGATTGTAGCGTCGAAAACTAACGGAGAACAAGTAGTCCTCCTGTGCAGAGTCACGTAGCAGGAAGGTTCCTTCTGGTCGTCCGTCCAGCAGTGCCTCTGCTTGGTAACGGTCCATCACCCCCCAATAGCAAGGAAGTGCAGTTATGGCCTGTAGGTCAGGAACCAAACAATGGATATAGTCAATCTGTGTGTGGACCTTCCAAGGCCCTGGCTGTCTGGAGCAGTGAGTGTCTCCAGAGGCATGCCTCTGCTTGGGCCTTCGTGTCTGTAAGCAAAGGGTAGTTGAGTCCTCCTCAGAGTCACAGTCAACAGTGTGAGATGGCACTGCCAAACTCGCTGCAACTTGTGCAGCAATTCCCGATAACCCCCCAGAAATGGAGGAGACTGTTCCCAGGCTCCTGCCCTCCACAAGTCCTTCCCCAACAACAGGAGCCATCTTTGGTCCCAGTTTATAGAGGGAAGAGGTCTGTGAAGTTGCCTCCAGTGTATGGATCTGTGCATTTGGAGGGGGATCCACTCCTTCCTCTATGCTAAGTCTACGTCGTTCACGCAGTCTCTCCTCCTCGTCCTCAGGGGAAGAATGTGCTGAATCAAATGCATCCAAAAGAGCAGTTGAGGAATGAGGGCTGACTGGTGCTGTATGTTGCTTAATTAAGTGCCACTTGTTGGCCAGATCCGAACCCGGTGGGAAAGGGCATGTTTCAAGCATCAGTTCCGTCAGGTGGATCTTACGTTTGGAGGACACCTGACCTTTGGCTGACTGAGAGCGGCGGTGCGTGGTGGTAGGAAGGCACAAGCCTACGGTGTCTCGAAGTCGCTGCCGCAGAGAACGGGTGCTAAGGCTGCGCCCACTGCTGCCAGCTCCTACAGAATCATTAATCTCTTGGATGGAGCTAACTCCATAACGGCGCTCCCTCCTGGCTGTACTTCCTCTTGAGCGTCCCATTCGCCTGTCAGCCTCAAGTGAACTTTGTGTTTTAGTTGAGCAAGAATGTTTCTTTTTACCTCCCCAGGGAGCATGACGTGAGTAGGAGTCCCTACGCACAAGGGGGCCCCTCCTTGCATCATCGCTCTCTTTGTCAATGGAGATTTCTACTATCTGGGGAATATCTGCCACACAGTTATGGCCTCTGCGTCTTCCAGTAACCAGTGGGAGTGGTGACAAAGTCCGTGAGGGTGTGGAAGACCTAGTTTCATAGGGTTCTGCATGTGCTCCCCTGCCCAAGTCCACCACACAGTGAACACAATCTAAGTCCTGGCTACACAGATTGGACTCTGTGCCATCCTTGTGGAAGAGGGCATGGCATCTACTCCTGAGGTTACCCCACATCTTGCCCACTTTCTCCATAGATTGGAGACAACCTATCAGGGAAACAAAAAAATAACAATGAAAATCTTTTCGCTGTTCATACATAAGAGCAGCGACAGTGTGTAAACTACAGACAAAAAAAACAACAAAAAAATTATTTGGCCAAAAGAAATACGTGACATTTTTGTGCACACTGGATGTGAGATGGTCTATAAAGGTACATTCCTAGGGCACTGAAATGAAAGCATGATACGTTAGAATAGTATTTAAACCTGGGAGCTGAGGTTATCTGATAAGATTGTAGTTTAAAAAAAAATGGTGTATGATACATATTAGACAGATAAAACAGCACTAAAACGTGTCAGGTGTGTGAGCACAAATAATGTGTGCATAATGTTATACACAAAGAGCATGTGTATAGTGGCTGGGTGCTGGAGTGGTACAGTTAGCACAGAGTTGCCAGGCAGACATGCATTGACACAAGGCCATGGCTATAAATGAACTGAGGGATCTCTGCTCACAGCTGATCTGCTGGTATGTACTGTATTACTGAGCCAGTCTGGACCTGACCAAGAACTTTCACTGTCATGGTAGCAGACAGACAGACAGACAGACAGACAGACACACACAGACAGACTAGAGAGAGGTGAAGACAAGACAGAAGTATAGATAGGGGGAACACTGACAGAGAACATGTAGACAGACACAAAAACGGTCTGTCTGAGAGGCGGTTACTGTTCCCTTTTTGTCATAAAGAAAAAGTGCTGATCTTGCTTAAAACACTGTGGTTGTACTGCACAAATTATTCTAAATTGAGGCCACCGGCAGATCATGCTCAGATCTCCACATTATAAGAGGAGACCAAACGTATCATCTTCACAGAGGAAAATATATGGTTGACTAGTCTAATGCCAAGATAATACATATGAAATTAAAATGAAAACTTAATATTTGAAAAGATCTTGCAATAAACCTCAGAGAAACTCCAAAATAATCTGAAAAGACTGAATATTATGGGATTTCGTAATTCTCATATCCAAATCATACCAACACTAGAAGCTACATTTATCTCCGTGTCAACTGATACTGGATTTTTTGAATGCCAATGCAGATATCTTAAGAGATTAGGGTGGCCAATGGCCAATATATATAAATAATTTATACTTATTTTACTTATGTATTAAACTATTTGAAAATGAATTTTTTAAATCTGTAAAAAACTGACTTATTCTTCTGGTGTCAATGTCTTGATTTTGTAATCCTATTACAGTATTTTTCACAAATAAAGACATTGTAAAAAATATTAATAAAAAGGAAGTAAACATAAGTAGGTTTGTGCGCACTGGGTATCATATTTCTTTAAATAAAGACACAAATTTTACATACAGCACACAGTGAAAACGACTGGAATATGATGTAATAGGAAACTGGACAGTGCAGCATAGTTTGAAATCAAGGTTTAATGTTTGTCTATGGTGCGTGTCCAGTAACAGCTGAGCTCTCCTGTCCGCATGCAAATCGCACGGACCGTTATGCACAGCATGCACATTTTATGCAATCTACAAATGCACAGTTCAGAAGACTTCATGGCTGGAATCTGCAAGGTTTGTAAAATTAAAGGTTTATTATTATACATTCAAAGATTTGTTTAAATTATATAAATGTGTATTTGCTAAATGTCAACGATAAATGAGTAAGTATTGTAGTGTTTGTCTTTCTATTAATAATAATATAAAAACAAACGCTATAAAAAAATAAATGTATATAACGCCTACTTTGTGTTACAGTTCTATAACACGTTAGATAGAAGATGAGGGTGTTCTCAGCGCTGTCAAGATAAAAGTCCCGCTTCAACAAATCAGCCAAATGGAAAAACTTATCGGCTAATGCCGATATTTAAAAACGGCCAAATATCGGCCTTGGTGATTGACCACTAGTATATATTGCGCATTTCTTTACTAGGGCACACAAATAAAACCACAAAGATGAGCAGTGAAAATATCATTTTGCTCTCAGAGCATCATGAGTCATGACAGTACAGCTCCGTCTTAAATGGCGCACTTGATGTGGACTTGCAGTCTCGTGGCCTTCGTTCTCTCATGCACACGTGAAGTCCAAGGGACTGCATGGTGTCCCGTTTGTCATCTACTGATTCAGAAGGGTGCTCGCAAACTGCGGTCGACCGATTAGAGAAACATTTTAATTGATAAATATTATAGACAATATTTAATCAGTATTCACCAAAAAAACTGAAGACAGAAAAATGTACAACCCATAAACAAAGAAATTGGAGTATTACAAGAAACAACACTCAATGATCTCATAGAAATCTCAAATTTGGGACAAGGCCTATGTCAGTTAACTGGCTGAACTTAGTATTCCTTATTAGGTTCTGGGACAGAAGTCAGTAGAAGTATCAAACAGTATTTAACATGGTGTAAACATTCTGTTCAATCACATTTCCAGTACACAACTAAAAATTGGTTGGAGTATGCAAAAATATCCATGTTATTTATTTTATGTACAGCATTTATGACATTGCATTCTTAACTAATGCATTACAACTTACTAACTTAACTGCATTACATAAGCTGAATTGCTTTATGTTAAATCAACCATATATTGATTTCATGATTTAAAACGCCCGCCAAGCAGATCCTGAAAGTCTAAATAGCACTCTCACTGTGCACTGTACAACTGCAAAGGTTCTTAGTTTAAAGGGCATTACCAGAGTCCAGTTTGGCATCAGGTGTTGTTTTCATATTTAAGAGGTGGTGCTGCTTCCTTTTACTACGGGACGTAACTTCAAACAATACCACCCTACCCAGAATTAAGAATGACCAAACTACCAGGACCAATGCACAAGCAAATCACACAGCCTACAAAATAGTTTTTCAAATGCATCATCTTCAAACATATTTTATTCTTCACATAATAATTTAATGAAGACACCAAATCTCTTCCATTATCGGTCAACATTCAAAATTAAATGGGCAAATAACTAATGTATCTAAACTGTTTGGTACATGTTAAGCCAATGTAAAACATGAAAAATATGCCAGTGAAGAGCAGTAGGATGTTGCGGAGAGAGTTATATAAGAGTGAAGAAACACTTACACACTGAGATAGGGCCATCTAATGATCCAGCGCTACAAACATCAATGTTCTAAGCAATTCCAACTATCCAGCTTCACTGCAGCAACAATTATAAACGTTTTATTGAGTGCGCATGTGCTGAGAAGTCGATCTTTGGCAAACACACATTAAATCAACAATTTCACATTTACTGTTGCTGATCGCTAGGCAAAAAAATAACATTGCACCCGCAGAGTAATGTTCACATAACACTCCAAATACGATGTGATGAGACATGGGCTCTTTTATTTCACACGCTCTGCCCTTCCAGCCTCCAGGTACATCTCTAATGAACTGCAATATCAGACGCATCGGCTTTGTCTTTTTCCACGCGAGTTGGCATAATTTTTTCCTTGACTATGCAAATCACTTTCACAAAAACAAACAGCTCTGGCTTCCAAGAACGAATGCACAGAGAGGATATTCTCTCCAAACATTGTTCCAGGGCTGAAAAAAAGGTTGAAGAACATTTCTGAGCATGTCTTTATTTACAGACACTACCTGAAAACCTGAAGAGGGATAGTTTGAAAAAAGAAACATTTGACAATTTACCCAACTTCATGTCATTATGACTAAACTGTATAATTAATTTGTTTTCCTATGAAACAAAGGTGATATACGTCAGAATGTCCAAGCTTATGGCACACAATGTGAATAAGTTAAACCAGATTAAACCAGATGAACCAAAAATATCAGCAGTGTGGACACACTTAATGCCAAAGCTAAAGTAGCAATATGTAATATTTGTTCAGGAGGCGGCTCGTTGCCAAAGAACTTTACTGAGTTTTAATTTTTCATCTGAGAACACACCACCCTGGACAGCATACCATGTTCAATTACCAATTATATTTCAGTTTCAGTAAAAAAAATTCAAATAAATTGGAGATATAAACTGCCATTCACTTTCATTGTATTGACAAAAGTTCAAGCATTCTGCCTAAGGCCTTGTTTGTGTTTCACAGAAGAAAAAATTAGATAACGAAAAGGTTGGAATGACATAGGGAGAGGAAATAATGATGATGAAATGGTATAATTTTTATGTGAACTATTGAGATAAAATGACATTTTATTCTACTGCTTTATGATGATGGTCATGAACTGCATTTATGATGTTCTCTGAGGTCCCCTTATAATGTTTAGAAGTAATAAGCTATTCTATCCTGTTTTTGACCCTCTCTTTCAAACACTCAGTTTTGATTGAGCGACATTCAAGACTTGGAAGTAAATGCCCACTGCTATGATTGTGTAATAGTCTTGTATATTAAAATTATTTCAACGTCCCCACCATTACACGTGTGGAATTGATTTGAAAAATATCTCATTACATAGTTGAAACATTTGCCAACAATGTGAAACATTGTGGTTTACATATGGTTTATCCACAATCATAGTTGACAGGATAAATTTCAACGTTTCGTGTAAACGGAGTCATGAATGAATGAATGAATATGTACCATTGTTTGTCGCACTGTCGTTCTTATAGGTTATACCTATATAAATGAAGGTGACTTGACAATTCATCATTCATCCTTTTCCATAAAGTGAAAAAGATGTACATTGTCATTAACAGTGTCATGTTTTAAATAAAATGAAGTGTGTTGTAATGTCTTGTAATGACAAAACAGAAAATGTCGCTCCCTGAAGCTTTTATTCAGGATTACAGCGAGATCAAAACAATAACAAAAGCAGCGTTTTCCATGTGTTCTTCCATATCTGGGAATCCGCCGTATTAACCCATTAAACGCAAAAGGAAAGAACAGCAAATCACAACTATCATCAGAACTATTCACAGGTTGACTGCAGTGCTACAGTATAAACACTCAAAGCAATAGTGACACATGGTAAAAATACTGTTACTCACACTTGTGTGTTGCAACATTGCTGTCGGATCTAATGTAGCCATCACTGCATGTTTTTTTTTTTGTTTTTTTTTTTAAATGAATCCACAGTAAAATTAAGTGAACAAACGAACAGCGTCTTACTGACGTGATCTGGAACTTTGTTAAAATAAAGTTCATCCACACTTTTTCTTAATGTTAGGATCACAAGGATGGCAATCCAAAGACAGCGTTTTCCCACAACTTGGCACTGGAAAACTTGTAATCCTCAGAGGCATCTCTATCGTTTTGTTGCTGGAGTAATCCTGTGTTTGTGCCTGTCTCGTATTTACTACACTGTAAACCCTAAAGCTCAAATTAGTCTGAGTAGGACAAACTTAAATTAAACTAATTTGTTTAGTCAAATTAACTTTTGTGAGCATTTAGCACTTTCTTTTTCTTTCAAGTTCAGAGAACTGATATATTATTTTAAGTAAACAACTGTTTCATTGTTTTGAGTTTTATAAAATTATTTCTTTTAATTTAGACGAACTTAAGTTTAACTGAAACTGGGCTGGGATTTCTATTTCCCAGCATGCTTTGCCCATGGCACTCGAAAGGGAGAGTAAATGCTAAAAATAAGTAATATTCTTTTTTTTTTTTTGCAAGATTAATGTTAAGTAGGAGATTTAGTAGTGATTAATGTTTTGTTATGCTAATTTAGAAGAATTTCTGTTAGGAGAGTTACCATCCTGGTGACAAGTGGTGCATGCGGCTTGGTCTGAGAACAAGTTTACTAAAGGCTTTAAAATGCGGTACTCATACACCAAGCGCTGTACCATGCGATTGTTAACATGTTATCAAATTAGTAACTTAGCATTTATTAAACTAGCTTGATATTGCTAACTAAGTACATACAAATAAAAATTTTCACATTAAGGTTAAGTTGAGTAGAACGTTAAGTTGAACGTATTAATTAGTATACTCAAACATTTCGAGATAAGAACAAGTAAAATGTCTGAATACAAAATAAAAATATGCCAGTTCTGCTTAGTTACACTTTGACTTTCTTAACGTAAAAATTTAGGCAACTGATTGCCTTAATTTTTTTGAGTTTTGCCAACTTATTGTAGTGTACTACATGACATGCGTGAATCGGAGGGCGGGGCTAAAGAGGCAATGATGTAGAAATAGGCGTTAATTTTCTTCGACAGAGGAGGTGTTTCGTCGCACTATTGTGTCATAATGTGACAGAATCCAAAAAAAGTCGTTTGGACAGCTTGGTTTCAATAAAAACTGTTTTTGGACAAACAAGGAAGTTTTGAATTTTGAAGCTTACAGGCTATTTTTTACAGTACAATGACCTCTTACATGTCAAAAGATCAAGGAAAATTTTATTTCTCAATTCATGACCCCTTTACGAACACCAGACAGGAACACAACTGTTGTGATCTTCTCTCTGCTGATAAATGAGTGCAAAGATGATGCATAATCAGAACAGTTTGATAACCCTCACTTCTTTGACTGTGCATGCCGTTCTGAAGTTCTCTTTAGAAGCCTCTTCTCCAGACTCCTAATTAGACAGTCAAATAGAGACAGTCTGTCTTCTCTCATAAACTATTCTGATCCAACTCCCTCTCGAATGAGAAGACGCAGAAAAGCATGAGAGTTCCCCAAAATTAACAAGGCCAGAGCTCAAGAATATGCCATTATCAGACCAGCAGTTCAGGATATGAAATTCCTCTCGAGTAGTTCTCCTGCGTAAAGGCACTTCAATTTGTTGGTGTGGGTCATGAATGCATGGATGAAGTGCCAGTGTGAATGAGTGTTATGAGCTCAGCAGCTCATCCATCCCTACCCGGTGTCCTAATAAGCTGGGCTCTTCTCTGATCAGATATCAAAGGCTACGTTCACACTGTCAGTCAAAATCCGGTTATTGTGTATCCGATTGGAATCTGATCTAAAATTACTGACTGTCCACATTGTGTATAGCAACTGTTCAGATCTGATTTGTGCGCCCATGCCGCTCTTTCATTTTCCGCAATATCCGCATTAGTTTCAACGGCAATGATCGGATCTGATCGGATTTCAATCGGATAATCACAAACAATGGATTTTGACTGATATCCTGAACATAACCAAAGAAGATGCTAAAGTATTCCAAAGAAGTGACCCAAAAGAAGTTTATTGATTATATATGCTAATGCTATTTCGAAAATAAAACCTAGGCTAATACATGGATGGGTTGAATGTATTGCAATGTGTGGGAAGAGCGAAGAAGAAGTGTGTCGAGCAAGACTGAGAAAGGGAGGAAAAAGGGTGTTAAACTACAGACATGACAACACACAAAGAAACATTATAATCAGAGAAAATGTAGAACAGAAATCTATAAGGACCTGAAGATATAGCTGAGCTGTGTGTTTCAAAACTGGACAAATAACGTTAGACTACGACTGTTAAAGGAGCCCCATATTAAACCCAGAAAATATCCTCTGCAATTTTCTCTCAGTTCGACACGCCTATTCTCATGGGGTCCAGATGAGTGGCCTGGCTTTTGGACAACATTAAAGGGGCGGAAGTGCGTTTTCTTTTGAGAGGAGAATTTTTTTTAAAGGAATAGTTATTTGCAGACCATTACGTACAGAGACAAAGACTCGGATTGGTTTACTGCGACAGAAAACCCTGATTAACCTTATTAACAAATAAAATGATTTAACAAATGACAGTTGATTCTGAGTGCCACACAATAAAGCAAAAGAGAAATTAATACACAGATCAACCACTCTTCTTAAAATATAAGGGGAACTATGTGGAATATTTGTCCTTATAAAAAATGATCTGCCACAATGTATATCTAATACAAATGCAAAAAGATGATTAAAAATGTGGGGAAAAGTTAAAGAAATGGTGACCAGTCACAAGCCATTAAATACTTTTCCTTATGGTGTCCTATACATTTCCACCCAACATCTTGAAGGTGGACACGTTATAACTACCCATAACTAGGACTCAAGTGATATCAGTAAGCTACAAACTAGATGCTGCTGAGAATGATAAGAAACTGAACCACCTGACTGCTCTTAAGTAGATCCGTCACTAGCTCTTAAAGGGATAGTCCACACAGAAACGAAAATTCTGTCATTAATTACTAGTCTCTAATAAACACTTTCGTTCATCTTCGGAACACAAATGACGATCTTTTTGATGAAATCTGTGAGCTTTCTGTCCCTCCATAGACAGCTACGCAACTATCACTTTAATGCAACAGAAAGTTCATAAAGGGATCGTAAAACTAATCCATATGAACAGAGCAATTCGGTAAATTTTTTTTGGCAGAGACACGATTGCTTTTATATGATGAACAGATTTCATTTAGGCTTTTATTCACATAAACATTCATCAACGCACACATCAGTTGTGGTAAACAGAAGCTCAAGCATGTCTGCTTGACACGTGAGAACCAATGAGGATCACTCTCATGCATTATGCAGTTTGAGCTTCCGAAGAACCAATGAGGTTTGTTCTCGCCCATCAAGCAATTTCGGTTGAGCTTCTGTTTATGGTCACTGATCAATGTTTATATGTGAATAAAAGCCTAAATTCAATCCGCTCACCATAAAAAGCAGTTGATTATCTTCAGAAAATTTTGACTAAACCGCTCAATCCATGTAGATTAGTTTTACAATCTCTTTATGAACTTTTTGAAGCGACAAAGTGGTAGTTGCGTAGCTGTCTATGGAGGGACAGAAAACTCAGATTTCGTCAAAAAGATATTCATTTGTGTTTCGAAGATGAACAATGAGGGTGAGTAGTTAATGATATAATTTTCCTTTTTGGGTGAACTAACCCTTTAAATTGTCGGTGGAGAACAATTACAAATGTTGTAAAAGGTATAGTATAGATTGCCCTCAGTGCGTAACAAAATATCGTTGCTCACTTTATTCAACGCACAAGGATCTATAACACTCAGCATCACTTTGGTGAATTAAATCTCTTTTAGAGAGTAAAGAGTATTTTAAGTGGTGTCCAGGTATCGAGTGAATGAGCTGAGCAACGTGGAGAGGGAGCGCACGGAAGAGAGAGAGAGGGAGAGGGAGAGAGAGAGAGACACACGGGAGGATGTTGGAATGTTACATTGTAACATTCGTAGAGGGGAAACATGCAAAACCAGCGGTGACATCACACGCGTTCCGTTACATTAAATCGCGCATAAAAATAAAGCGTGTTAAAATGCGCAAAGCATTGCAATCCAGAGAATGCATAACGCAACTTGCGTACTTACCTCTTTAATTTGTGAATATTACTTCGCAGCCTTCTTTTGTCTACAAAAGAAGGCTGTTAAAGCTGTTAGACTCGCTACTGTCCCATATAGCCTACGCTCAGCCCTGGCGAATAAAACACGAGCGAAGAAGCAGAAGTGCTCATTCCCGAGGTTTGCTTTTATAAAACAGGAGAACAACCGAATCCCGCATCATTCTGGTCGGTTGGAACGGCAGCATAATCCAAGGCCAATCTCCGATCCACTGAGCCCATACTTCTGCTTGACAAGCCGAGCAAACGCGTGAAGAACAGGCCGACAGCGCGAGCTTGCAGGCGAGCTGAGACTGTAGTGAGACGCAGGGCGAGAACGCACTTCCGACGGATGGGGGAGTGACGAGCGTGGGGGCGAACCAATGAGAGTGCAGTTCGAGAGAGCGTTGCCTCGGTTGCCACCCTGAAAACGTGGAGACCCGAGATAATGCATGAGTGCCAAGGGATGAATGATTAATGATTATAGTCAATCAGACAAAGTAGCCATCTGTTGCCTTTAACCGCACAGTGTGTGTGTATTGCTTATCAATAGGAGAGTGATTCATGCCGTCATTAATTCTTAAAAGGAAACGCTGACAATATCACAAAAAATAATGAATGTAACCTAATGAATTATAAATGTGATATAGGCCTATGTACAGATATATATATATATATATTTAAATTGGCTAATGATAATAATAAAATATACAAATAGTTTAGCTATATAAAATAAAAATGATTTGCTGAAGCACTGAAACAAATATCCATCTATCTATCTATCTATCTATCTATCTATCTATCTATCTATCTATCTATCTATCTATCTATCTATCTATAAAAGAGTGTTTTTGATTATCTGTTTAGAATATTGTATAATGTTATAATAGAGTCAGAATATTTTTTATTGTGCATCATTTTCAATTAAGCTGTAATTTTGTGAAATAAATTTTGTCAAAAAGTGCAAGAAAAAAAATCTGAGTTAATAACTAAAAGTTATTTAGGAAACATAAAGTGCTAAGTGTATAAAATAAACACGATAATGAGGTTACAGCGATAATTGCTATTTTATTACAAAAATATTTAAAATGTAATTTACACCACATGTGGTGGACATGATATTTTAGGGAAATGTCAAAATGATACATGTATATCCACTGTTTGACATTGTTCACTATACTAGTAACATGTTTTAAGGGACACTAAAAGTCCACCGGACCAAAAATGCTCAGCCATAAATGTAGGCCTATATGCTTTATTAGACAAGATACATGTGTTTTGATTCACATATGGGGCATGTTATGATTTTTTTTTTTTTTTTTTACATATACAAATCCAAACCGATGCACAAAATTGAATGTGCCATGTTACATATGATTCTTGTCATGGGGTTTAAGTTTGTTCAGAACGGCCTCTCATGCGTCTATTTATGTCCAAACAAAGAAGCATTGTCCACAGAGGTCTGATGTCTACTGGCAGTTGCCGACAGTGATTTCTGATGCACTAAGTATATGAACATCGACGCTGGCATTTCGGGGGTGGAATGAAGTAAGCTTTAAGACCCTCAAAGAGCCCTAAATGGCCGCTTCTATTCTTGCAACACAGAGCCTATACACACTCATAAACCCTGCACTATCAATGTCTCAAAGGGGCATTCATTTTCTTCCTACTGGTGATGTCATCATTTGGACTCACACCACATGCTAGACTCGTGTGAGGCCATACAGTGTGAGCTAGAACATCTCTGACTAATGTCACTGCAGGATGAGAATCAGCCTCAGGGAAAAGTCCTGATGTCCAAACAACATCACCATTCTTCCTCCAGCAGACATCACTCATCTAATTTTTGTGTCTGAGACAAAAAGGACACAGTTCCAAATGAATTGCATTAAATGGAGTTTTCGAAAGTTTATACCATTCTTTACCATTTAAGTATATGAAAAAAAAAGACTTTGCGATAATTTGTTATGCAAAACTTGTAATGTTATTATCTTAATAGTATTATCCAGCAGAATTTTGCTCTTAATTGATTCTAAGACTACATTTACATAGCGCTTTTCTGGGTACTCAAAACGCTTTACATAATGGAAGGGGGGAATCTTCTCAACCACAATTTATAGAAATAAATTGATACATTTCTTGTTCAATTAGTGTTAAGATATGCCTCAGGTGCTTTTGTTCATAAAGTGATATTCAAATCAATAACTGATATTTGAGTAGGCTTTTCTGCAAAAACTGAGGACAGTGGCCTTTTCGGTCACTGTAAATCTATAATGGTGTGTGTACTGAGCAAATATACAAATGTGGTGCAATCATGAGCAAAAATAAAGGGATGCAAACACAAAGCTGTTAGACAAAGTTGATGAATAAAAGTATTTGTAATAAAGCATGCTGCAATAATGGAGTTTTTAAGTGGTCGTTTTATAGATTTGTTCTGATCGTCTTGTCACTAGCCTACATAAAGATATCATATTTTCTTTATCTTTTTACATTAGGCCTGTGTATGATTTTGAAGATTTGAGACTGAGAGAAGTATAAATGCCCATATACTGTTCACTTGTATTAACGAACAAATCAAACAATCTACTCAAAAGATGCTTACAGTTTGAAAGGCAATGCAATATGATGCAGGGACCTTTACGGTCTTGTATAAGGACACTGCCACCTACTGGACTTCAAGACTCGCTGAATATGATTTAAAGGGATAGATAGTTCACCCAAAAATGAAAATTCTGTCATCATTTACACCCTCAAGTTGTTCTAAACCTGTATGAGTTTCTTTCTTCTGCTGAACACAAAAAGAAAGATATTTTGAAGAATGTTGGTAACCAAACATTTGACGGGTCCCATCCATCAACTGGTCGGTTACCCATATTCTTCAAAATATCTTCTTTTGTGTTCAGCAGCAGAAAAAAAAGAAAGAAAAGAAATTCATACAGGTTTGGAACAACCTGAGGGTGAGTGAATGATGACAGAATTTTCATTTTTGGGCGAACTATCCCACTAATCTTAAACGTTGTTTAAATGATAAACAGACAGAGCACCTCAGTCACCTCAATTTTCCAATCACCAGGATCACAGATTCCTAAATAAAATGTTCTGCACTATTGGGCAGCTCAAGACAACAGAAAGAACAAACAGGACAGCTTTTGTAAAGCACAAGAAAAGTATAGGCTATTATGTGCTTTAATATGCGCCATTGATAACAACTCTGACATTTAAATGAACGATGCAACAGTGGTCAGAACACATTACTTATAATTCTTTCATAATACTTTACCCAGATATTTTTGAACATACAGCATCATCTAAGCCTGCTGGTGTAATGGAAATTCCACCCACGAGATGGCGCTTTGCTTAACTATAATGACGATAAACTGGACCTCAAAATATCACATTTTCAACTTCAAAGTTGTCATCAGTTGTCAAAAGTCTGTCTTCAGACCAAGTATTTTTAATGTTATGTACATATTATACAAAAACATGTCTTCATCTAGTTTAAGTTTTTTTTCTTGCAATTACACTGTAAACATGTTTTATTCGTATGTCATAACAACATGTTTGTTTGCATCCATTTAACAATTGTTGCTACAACATCTCCTGTCATTTTTACTCGACTTTAGATGTTCAACTCGATCTTGTTCATCAGTAAAATTGGTGGAAGAGGTGGAAGCACTGGAATTGTCACAGTATGCATTGTAAACATCCATGTGCAAGATGAGGATAACACCCATAAAGACCAATAATGAATCATTCTAGAAATGGCTATCACTATGGGGGCAGACCATTCTGTTCAAATAATCATTAATGATAAAATTGGTGATCATTGCAAAACTTGAGCGGGGTGCATTATTCACACTTGGTATTCACACACACACACTTCATCTTTACAGCTCTGTGGATGATGCTTCACCAGAGAGCGGGTCCAGAAGGGCCGCTTCAGTGCCGCACACACTCAACCCTCTCCGCGCACTAACTGACGTGTTTTGCGCATTTCCTGGACCAGCCTTCAGACACACACAGTCAGGAGAAAAAGAGGCAGGTCTGCAGGAAACTGAGTACCGACGGTCAAACAAGAATCCTGGGAGAAGCAAGCGAGTGCGGAGCCCTTGAAAACACTCGTCCACGTTCTCCAGTCTGGGGGGAATCGAACGACGCTTTGCGGGGATAACTTTCCTCCCAATGCGCGGAGGAGACGCATCCAGCAGCGCTCCAGCCAGACGAGGGAACAGGCTCACCCCGAGGAGATCCAGCATATATTTCTGGCATATTTTGAGGTGTGGAATGCTGGTCGTATCGGTGCTGATACACAGCTCTTCTTTTTCGCTCCAACTTGCATTGACTGCCTACAGGGGTGTTTGGACAGCTTCAAGATCACATGCAGGTTATCCGTAGGTCATAGCAATAGATTCCCGTTCTGTCTGGACCTTCTACACTTTGCATGCAGATCCACGAGGACGACGAAGGGCATTTTACCGTTGTTTCAAAAGGAGAAACAATCCAGAAATCAAACCGGTGGACCGTGACATACACTGGTTGAATAATTAACCAGGCGCTGTAGTGGAATATTCGTACTAAAGCTCTCGAAAGTGGCCATGGTGGTCTTTAACGGTCTGCTGAAGATTAAGATCAGCGAGGCTTTGGACCTGAAGCCCACAGCCTGGTCTCTGAGACACGCCGTCGGCCCCAAGACGCAAACCTTCCTGCTGGACACGTACATCGCACTAAACGTTGATGATTTTCGCGTGGGTCAGACCTCGACCAAGCAGAAGACCAACAGTCCCGTCTGGCACGATGAGTTTGTAACGGAGGTGCACGACGGCCGGAAGATCGAGCTGTCGGTGTTTCATGACGCGCCGATTGGCTACGACGACTTTGTAGCAAACTGCACCATTCAGTTCGAGGAATTGCTGCATAACGGCAGTAAACACTTCGAGGACTGGGTAATGTTTATTTTTATTTTTGAGAATTTTTTTTTCAGGGTGCGATTTATAATCCATTTAATGGTCGCTGTGATTTGGAATCACGTTTAAAGAATTGGCCAACCTGGTCATTAACTGCCACCATATTCGAAAAACCAGCAAATAGGTAAAAAACTGGTAGTTGGATTGTTTCTAGTCCAAAATGATTTTCATTGACCTACCTTGCTTGCATGTACCAAAACACAGTCAACAGTTGGGGGTTAAAAATATGGGGGTTTTCAGTTAAAAGTAAAATGTCATAGGGTGAAGTCCATATTGTCTTTTTCATACACGTATCTTATTTTAGTGTTTGTAGTAAACGTTTCAGTAGCTACACAAGTTAGGTTACAGGTTGACCAGAGGGCGTATCACCTGTCTTCAAACAGATGCTAGAAAACATAATTGTTGTTAACCCGATGAGGTAATCTGCTCTAGCTTTCCAATAGCGATCAGTATGGGAGGCTAGAAAAAAAACATGAGAAGTTCTGTCAGTTTTTTAAATCAATGATTTCGTTATACCATAAAAACATCCCAAAAATCTCAGTGTTATGACTGTGTTAAAGGGATAGTTCACCCACAAATTAAAACTTTCACCATTTACTCACCTTCATGTTCCGAACAAACTGTGTGAGTTTCTGTCTGCTGTTGAACACAAAAGAAGATATTTTGAAGAATGTTGGTAACCAGACAGTTGGTGGTATAGCCATTGACTTCCTTAGTAGGAAAAAAATTTCTATGGAACACAATGAAGAATTGAAGAATGTTGAAGAACATCAACTGTTTGATTACATTCTTCAAAATATCTTCTTTTGTGTTCAGCAGAAGAAATAAACTCTTTTTGTTTGGAACAACTTGAGGGTGAGTAAATGATGACAACATGAACTATCCCTTTAACTGTTCTGTTCTAGTGGCACTGAATGCGAGACATGCTGTAATAGGCTTCTCAACATCATTTTCGGGATTAATCTCAACAGATTAATCCCGAAAATACCTGTAAAATTCCTTTTTTAGACGCCAGTTTATTATTGTGACATAGTGCGATATTTTATTGCCTTAGGTAAACAACCTCAGTGTTCAAAATAAAACCCCCCATCAAAATGAGAACACACATATCTTCCCTTGAACGTTCTCTTCACATCATTCGTGTCAGCATGCGCAGGCAGCAGGTGTGTGTATTACTTTCCTCTTTCTCTGATGCCACCTGCATAATTTCTGCAGCAAGGCCTCAGATAAATGCTCAGATAACCCCGGTTGCATAGAGACGGTGAATGAAAGAGGTTGGCTGCCTGTCATAAATATTTCTGCTGCTGAAAAGAGCCATGCAGCCATCATTAATGCAGACATAATCTGATGCCAAACGGTCCGGCAACTCGCATCTTTCTATCTGTTGAGCCTGGGGCAGTATTTGTAAATCTGATATTTTGTAACATGTAAATGTTCCCACACATAGGCCTAAAGTGTCAAATGTTTTATCAGGTAACTTAACATTTCTAAATTACGTGATAAAAATGTCTTTAAATAAAATTGTATTATTAAAAATAATGAAACAATTTAATACAACTTATCTGAGATGACTATATAAGATTATTGCCCTTACATTTAAGCTAAAAATATATGAGCCGGAGCAAAATTTTAGTGATAGCCTACATTCATAGAAACACTAACCATCATTAAACATTAACCATCATAAAACAGCCACTAGTTTCCATATAGAATCAGACCAGGAGAGTAGCACCATTATAACTGAAATATACAGCAGCTATTATAACATTTACACCTATTTATGACATTTTACACCATTATTTATTTTCAATTCAGTCCTAAACCTTGTAATCGGTATTTGATATTCATTGGCAAACACGATGAGTATATCGTATATATCCTGGGTGCCCTGAAATGTCTCGAGTTCAGTCGAAACAATGAATTTTACCAGAGTAATAGAATATCAGTGAACAATATACTAAGTAATATAGGGTAACACTTTATTTGAAGTATCTTTGTTACACGTTACATGTACTTTCCGAAGTAAAAACATGTTATGTTGCATATGCATATTTACATGCAACTAACCCCAAACCAAACCCTTAAACCCTAACCCGGTCACACGTTTTATATTAGGTGTCCTCTATGTACTTGCATAAAAAATAAGCACAATGTAGTTATTGTGTTGATGTTGTGTTGCAAAACACATTTGCTGCTATTGAGGTGGGCTACGTGTAAGGTTAGGGACTGGTTTGTGGTATGGGTAAGTGTAAGGGTGGGTTAATGATTAATTTTAATGTTAGTACATAGTTAAAGACACCTAATATAAAGTGGGACCCCTAACCCTAACCCTAAGACATTTAAAAATAAAGTGTAACCCAATCTAGTAATAGAATAGCATTGTATAGTACTATTGATACATAACTTGGTACATAAGTATATATGTACGTACAGCATCAATCTTGGTGTCTTTAATATGGCAGGTGTACAGTATGTGACATGACTTAGCCCTAGAAACTGCTCTGCTCTTTGTAGTTTAACACAGACGGAGATGTGAATTATTTATGTGCCATCATAAGCTCCGTTGTGCCAATACAATCGCCTGCCTTTATGTTGCCTTCTCAGATTGGATTGCGGCAGTGTGGCCCCTATTATTAAAGACAGAGAGCCTTATAAGTCTGTGTGGAGAATCTGGGCATCCTGATCTGATCTATTTACACAAGCACATGGGTTCACATTTTATACTGAGATGTTGCTTGAAATATAAACATGAATATAGATGCTTGTTTATACAGATTACTGATGCATAGAGATATATAAACAGATTTGTTCAATTTCAATGCTGGCAGATCTCTAATTCTTTTTAAAGCTTTGTTGAGCTGTGTTGCTGTCTACTGTCTACACATGCAGCATCCTATGCTTCAGCAAAATCTGTTCTCGCACAAGTATTTTTTGTTAGTTTTTGAGGAACCCATTGATTTTCCTCTATCTATACTTTGTGTATATATACTTATATACGTGTATATATAGGACTTCTTAAGTTAATTCTGCTTTCAGTTGGTAATGACAGTGCAAACAAGTAACCAGGGGTTGGATGCACCAGTTTAAGTTACAACTTACCCTAGTTGGGGCCTTTACAACTTACAGCATTAACATTAGAGCTTTGTACCATTGAATGCATTTGACATTTAACCACATGTATACAGTATGCATGCAGGTTGGAAAAAAAATGTCTGATCTACTGAATTACACATTGAGATCATGTTTTGTGTGACTTCAGTCCCTTAGACATAAATGAGGATGTTGACGTGTGCTAATTTACATTAAAAAAAAAAAAAGAACGATCTAAATGATGCAGTTCCTGTGTGTTTGAATTCTGAAAATAATTATTTATGTACTTAAATGTATTTACATTTTTTAAATAAATACATGTCAAATTAATTTATTTTCCATACACCATTTAAATATATTGTTTAAACCATATCGGTATCGGCCGATATATGTTCATTTTTAATTTTATCGTTATCGGCCTGATAAGAAAATTTGGCCGATATATTAAAGCTGATAAATAATAGCTCATACACTTCAGACGCACACTGTTCGCCATGATGGTTTTGAATTGCTTGAAATATGATTAGAATCAGTTAAAAAAACAGAAAATACAGTTAAGTGCAACAGTTAAGTCTGTCATATAGGCTACATTAAAATTATGGGAACAGTGTGTTTGGGGCATGGCTTTTAAAGGTGAGACTTTTATTTTTGTTATCAGGCTCTCAAAAATTATATCAAAATTTGGATTTAGATTTATCGGCCAATATATTGGTTATCAGCTTTCAATTATAAAGAATTATCGGTATCGGCCAAAATTTTCATATCGGCGCATTGATTAGCATTATATTTCATGATTATTTAGGCCATTACTATTACTCTTATTATCATTTAAATTTGGGATTGTTTACTATGAATATTGATGTTTACTTTCTTAGAACAAATTGTTTGTGATGTTCCTCCTTTGCAAGTCACTTGATTTATTAATGTACTAATATAATACTGAAATGCTCAGCTTTTTAAGGCTGCTTGGATCAATAAAGGTAAATGTCAAATTAAATGATTACACATTACTTGAGGGAGGGTTTTGCTTTGAGAGCAAATGATGCAACCAAATTAACTAGACATTTTATTTACAAGCAAACTAGTAGCTACTAAGTCCCTGGTGTACATGTCCTATTTTAAATAAGACCATTTTAGGTGCAACCATACCCTACCCTACCCAAGCCTTTCGTCCTCAGGCAAGCAGGATTCCTGGCAGAGCGTGTCTGTGTGTGTGTCATAGTGAGTATCTGTCAAGACAGGCAAGTGCCTGATAGTGTAAAAAGAAAGAGAAAAAGAGCATCAGTCTGTGGGACAGACGTGTGCAGAGGCAGACTTTGGTTTGGCTGACGGGAAGCGCTTGTGTAATTTGGAAGTAATTTGTAAGAAAGTGTGAGAAAGGTTGTAGAGCTTTGGTCAGACTATAAGAATTACTCAGTCACCCATTTTCCCACGAACCCTACACATGCACTTGCACACAAACACACTCTCACCTATTTCAAAGGCAGCTCCTCCCCGGTCGTGCCCACACTTGCACGCTGCAGGCTTATTTTGTTCTAAAGGGCATGTCAGTGTTATGTTGTTCATCCTAGGCAGCTCATTGCTGGAGCTTTTCATCTCCATTTGCTTTAACCGAGAGCTGCCTGGTTGGGCCAGTTGGATGTGTGAAGGCCGAGGTCTGCCGGCTGTGTAAACTTCAGAATAAGTTAGAGGTTGGGCTGAATCCACACACACCCATGTCTGTCTGCACTGTCTTTTATCTGCCCTCAGTAGAGATTATGATTCCGATTCTGCTTATAAATTCCTAATCTTATCGATTCCCAGTTTCGATTCCAATAAGGTAGATAAAAAAATGAGTCAAACATTTAGATATCAAACATATTTATTCTGTGTCTTTCTGCAAAACATTCTGTTGCAGCTGAAAACCATAAACAAAAATCATCAGAACACACAAGAAACTTTTTGCCTATTGTTTTAACAATACCACAGCATAAACAACCAGACTAACTAGTATGCATTTCAAACATTATTACAGACAAGTAAGAAAATAAGACCAAATAAACAAATTAGCATAATAAATAAATACAGCTGAACTAGGGCAGCACAACAAAAACGATATATATATATATATATAATATATATGCGATATATATTGCGATATGAAAACAGTTTCACCTGATGACTTGAATAGCTCTGTTAGGAAAGAATGAATCATTCTAGAATGATTGTTGATTTTGTAGGGAAGATGCACTTCAGATGCACTGCATACTAGAAAATAATAAATAAATGACAAGCATAGATAAATACAATAGAACAAAGATACAAATGAAAGTCTTGCAATATTCAGGTACAGAAATTGAATCATTAAATGCAGTCTTCACTGTAGTACAAGTTCAATATAATTAATCTTTGTTAAAGCTCTCTTTGTATTTTGTTGTTTGATTAAAATGAATGACACAGAAAGCAGCAGGTTTAATAGGCTGTTGTCACTTTAAAGGGATACTCAACTTTAAAATGAAAATTCTGTCATCATATACTCACCCTAATGTTGTTTTAATCCTTTATGAATTTCTTTCTTCTGCTGAACAGAAAGGAAGATATTTAGAAGAATGTCAGTAACCAGACAGTTTCTGGTCTCACTGACTTCCATAGTATATCTTTTTCCTACTATGGAAGTCAATGAGACCAGAAACTGTCTGGTTACTGACATTCTTCTAAATATCTTCCTTTCTGTTCAGCAGAAGAAAGAAATTCATAAAGGATTGAAACAACATTAGGGTGAGTATATGATGACAGAATTTTCATTTTAAAGTGGAGTATCCCTTTAACTTTATCGAATGCATGGATCCAATATACTGATATGCATCTGTTTTAGTTGTTTACATTAACTTAAGACATAAGCGACTGTGTTTACGAGGATATGCCATAATCTTGCCATCATTTTGCATGTATGTGACTGTTGTATTGAGTTCTCTTTCCCGTATTCTTGCGTTTGAATGCATGGTTTAAAATCGCTTGAATGTTTAAACTGACAGGACCTAAAACGTGCAAATGATAAACGTTTTTTTTTTAAATAATGGTTATTCTTTGCAATTAATCTGCAAATCACGTGTGTTTCGAAATGTCGGGCCTGGTCCATACTGATCACATGTTTGCATGAACACTTTGCGCCTAATAATAGCGCACATTTATCTGGGTTAATGCTAACGTTAGAGTGAGCTGCGGTGGCTAACGTTATGCTACCACATACATGTTTCAAATAGGGGGTGTAACGATTCATCAACTACATCGATGTATCGAATTATATTCCTACGATCCAACTACATCAGTGGTCACCAACCTTTTCAAGCCTAAGATCACATCCAAAGTCCAAATGTAAACCAAGATCTACCACTTGCATAAAATTATGAAAAAACAAGGCCACAATGTAGTTCTACTTTGACATTCTTTGTTGCCTGTTAGTCACTAGCAAAATATTTATTTAACTATACAAATAGTATATAACTATACAAACTGTCAACTATAATTCAACATTTGCGGAGGTGCGCGCGCGGCAAAAATGACGTCATTGTAACAGCGCGCGCGCCTCCGCATCCGAAGATGCACGACTTTCAGCCGAATCTGCCCGAGCAGACGGATATTAGTACATCTCATCACACCGGCACCTACTTTGCGCGTCTAAATCAGTTGTATGGTCTGGTTTTCAGTTTAAAACAGTTGCGTCAAGTATAAATGCCTCGTCTGTTTGGGGAGGTGCGCGCGCAGTCAGCGGAGGCTCGCGCTGCGGTGCCTGGCGAAACGAAAGTATAAACAAGGCAAGTCAGCGGTTGTTTTACAGACATTATATGTAAACTATGGGCTATTTGATTGGACAGATATACCCCTCTCCCTCCCCTAGACACCATTTACTACACACAATAGGCTCACACATGGTGCATTTTAAATTAATAAATAATAGGCTAATGAATAAAAATATTGTTTTGTTTTTTTCTCTGATTTTGAAAACTCTTCGCGATCGACTTAAAATGCTTCCAAGATCGATTTGCAGACCGCGATCGACGGGTTGGTGACTCCTGAACTACATCGATCTGTGCTCGGCAAGTTGGTCTTCCGGACGACATATATCGATCTAACATCGTTTTAAAAGGTAATGAATCGATTGTATCGATACTAGGAAATAACGCATTGAATTTAAGCACGTCAGACTTTATATGGATGTTTTGTCTTAGCACTTTTAATGATAAAGGCATTAAACGTTACTCGATTCAGTCTGCCTATCTGTGACGTCGTCGCCATGCGTGACGTGCCAGCACCAGCAGCAGTGCAAAGACAACATGCAGTGCAAAGTCTCTCACCTCAGAAAAACGGACTTTCCTGTAAAGCACGCTGTATCACTTCACTAAAGTGCAAAAGACATACGAGAATGCAACGTCGTAAATTAGTAAGTTAAGAAATAAAAGTAAAATACCAATAAATTACGTTATTGGTACGTCATGTGTGTTGCTATTTATTAGGAGCAGTTTCCATGTTTCTTTACCAGTTCTTCTAAGTATTGTGTATCACCATGGTAGCCTAATTGTTGTTTGTTTCCATAACAAAATGCCACTTACTGGTTATTTTGTATATTTTTTATATGACTGTGGTGGCTCATACCAAGATTGTATTAACAAAAACTAGTTTGGGACTGCTATTTAATAGCTTAACCTCGCAGTGCCTACTGTTTATCAGTATTTGTCATATTCTTAAAAAGAAAATTGTATGTTAAGTAAAGGGGGACAGAACTTGTGTGTCAACAATTTTTGTGTAAACAAATGTATTATAATAGGCCTATATAATTCCTAAAAAGGTGGGTCGCGACCTGATGACCATGGGGAAATGTGGGTCCCATGGCCAAACTATTCAAAACATCATTCAGTGTTGTGATAATCGTAATTAATAATCGCAATTACAATTTCAAGGGAATAGGCCTAATCGACAATTATCATTTTTGTCATAATCGTTCAGTCCTACTTTATTCAAATAAAATGTGAATGCATTTGACATTAATTGTTGTTTACTTGTTTGTCTATATCCATAATTAATTGATACCTGATTCCCTTAGAAGAATTTTTGGCTAAAAAGTCACTGAATCGATTTCAGGTCACTGAATCGTTTCGGATCGTATCGTTCTAAATGAACCAATATCGTCCTTGAATCGTATCGACAACCACGAATCGCAATACGAATCGAATCATTGTTAAAACGAATCGTTACACCCCTAGTTTCAAATGATAAGCCATGTTTGAGGTCGATGAATGAAAGGCAAACATTTGCATTTCCTGCCCAACATAATTACCACATGGACCAGCCGTGGTAAAGATCAGTCCGTCACGGACTTCGCAACTTCTTGTGGAATTTTTTTCTTCTTCTGCGGACTAATTAAAATTTGGTCGACTAAACCTCTTCTAATCAACTAACATTTTAGGGGGCAGGCCTAGTTATTTTAATAAATTGTAGGGTTTGTTCTGTTTGTTTTATAGACAGCTTGGTTAATCATGCCAATAAGAGACTACTATTTACAAAAAATTCTACCCGATAAAATATTTTAGAGCTTGGCATAACTAGAGAGATGTATATTCATTAAAAATAACCAAATAATAAGAAATATTGTGATTTTTTTTTTTTTTTTTTTTTCATGCCTGTTTTGTCTTATTTTAAATCACTTTAAGTCATCTTGAGGCCCCCTTGGAATTTTTTTGAGGCCCCCTATTGGGCCCCGGCCCCCTGGTTGAGAACCTGTGATGTAAATAAGCTTTTAACCAACGACTATAATGCCAAATAATAATGGAAAAGTTCCATTGATGTTAAAGGTTCTTCATCGAACCATACTGTAGATGCCATTAAATAATTTTATTTCTAATAGTGCAGTGGCGATCCATTGACATTTCAAAATGTTTGAAACGTACATCATAACGAAGCCTCATTTACTGAAATCACATGACTTTGGTAGTCTTATGCACGCTCTGAATCACTGGTTCACAAAGGTTTCGAAGCTTCACAAAGCAGTATTTGGAAAGCGCGCATCACTAATTTGGCAAATTTCAGATTTTTTTTTGAGAGCAAATTGCCGTTGCCACTCAATTAAAGAGCCTGTGTGTAAAGAACCGATTTAAGCACTCGAAAGTGGAATAACAACCGCTTTTAGCTTGTTTGTGGTCAGAAAGTAAAGTACCAACACTTAACCCATATTCATTCAGCTCAATATAATTTCCAGTGTGAAGTATGGAGGTAAGATCTTTGCACAGTGAAGTGCTAAAGGTGAAGTGTGTAATTTCTGTACTGTACTCGCTTGGATTCTGTATATTTTGATAGTGCCATAATGCTAGCAGTTTTCATTGAATCAACCTAGTTTAGCTTTGGCACACTTCACCTTTAATGGTCAACATCCGACGTTTTATCCAATCGTTAACAGATGATGGTTAATTGTTGATTAGCCAAATTGCTACCTTGAAATAGAGAAGCATGTTTCTGTTTCTGCTCAATTGAACATTTACTTGTTGTAATGTCAGTAATTACAAGGCAATGGCTCAAAATAAGTTGAAGTGCAAGCCATCTATCAAAAAGATGACCTTCTTTGACCTTCATTGTCTAACCATGATCTTTCATTATCATGGACTCATTATGATTTCCAGTTAATTACCATTAACTTCCCTGTTAACTGTCATTACTTTTCTTTCTTTCTTTCTTTCTTTCTTTCTTTCTTTCTTTCTTTCTTTCTTTCTTTCTTTCTTTCTTTCTTTCTTTCTTTCTTTCTTTCTTTCTTTCTTTCTTTCTTTCTTTCTTTCTTTCTTTTTCTTCTTCAGCTTTCTCCAGCTTTCTCCTGTGTCAATGCAGTTATCCTTTCATGTTCCCCTGACATTTGATTGGTTGTACTCAGTACACCAATCAGAAACTCGTTTGTTGTCCACAGCTATTTGTTTTACTTTTCTGCTTTTTTTTCCCTTCGCTCAAATTCGTTTGTTCATTTATTTGTTCATTCAGTAGTTTGATCATTCATTAGTTCATTTAGTTTGTTAACATTTTTTCATTTGTCCAATCGTGCTTGTTTTATTCATTAATTTGCCCATTTGTTCATTCATTTGTTTGCTTGTTCGTTCATTAAATGTGATACAGCTTAGGAGCTGTTTACACCACACCATTTTTAACTTAAAATGTTTTATGCGTTCGCTTACATGACAACAGCGTTTTGGGTGCCTAAAAACACAAACTTTTGAACACGGGTTCAGAGTTTTTGAAAATGGTCTCCGTGTAAACAACAAAAAATGCGAATATCTGAAGACGATGACGTCATGCACATACGTATAACATGTTCAGTCCACATGATGGATCCATGGGAATGGGGATCGTTTTGACAATGATGTCATCTGTACGTGGAAAACTCAAAGGAAAAACTTCTCTGTTTTAAGCATATCGATGTCGTGTAAACACCCTTAATCTACATTGTGAATAGTGTGTGAACTGTATGTAAACTCTTGGAGCGACACCGGAGCAGGTGTAAGCAATATCACCACAGATAGTGTCACTCACTGAAGGATTGGGTTTCCTGAAAGGTTAACCACACAGGATGGTCTCTCTCAGCTCCTGGTTCTGATATGAAACACTTAACATAAATAGATAGCCTCAAATTTTGGTTTGGTGAACGGTTTTATTGAATCATGTGTTATGAAATTGCGCTTTAGTGTTAGCGCTGTCATGAATCAGCAGGGAATCTGTATTTTCCACAGACACACTGGTTTGTTTGTTGTGTGGTTAAGGGACATTACATTACTGATGACATATGTGGGCATTGTCATTCATCAGTGTTGGGTGTCTGTTGTGTGCAGCTATATTCCTCTTACCTTCATGCTTCTGACGTAGATCTGCAGAAAACAATAGTGTCATGGCTGCTTCTCAAAGCTCTTCTCACTGCCAGACACAACACACCCTCTGCGACGACATCCATGCCCTCTGTCTTTGCCCTCAGTGTCTGTTTTAGGATGCTCTCGCTGCAGGAAAGAGCTAACAATGTGAGACCGCTTTTTATAACATGCAATAGTGACTCTTGATGAATAGACTAAATATAAGAAGAAATGACCTGAACGCACATAGCTGGATGTGAGATGATTTTAAACTGTTCTTGTGTTGTAGCTAACTGATGCAATTTCAGTTCACAATGTCACAAGCTTGAAATCAGAGTTGATCTTTTGACATGCAGGGTTTCCCGCTGTTGGTACTTGCTAAGCATTCTCCTACCATTGCTTCTTTTCTTTGTTTTAAAAAGCAGACTTAATATGTATCTATTTATGGGAGACGGCGAGCACATTAAACATTGTGCAGTGCTGCTTTTATTTAACAAGCAGTAAAAACGCGCCATCCCGCACCCAAAACCAGGCTTCGAAGCAAGGACTAGTGGGGCAATGTTATCCTGCACCACTTCACAGACGATAAATGGAAGGAGAATTTTAGAAGGACACAACAGTCATTTATGAAACTATATTCATCAACAACAGCTCGTTCCGCACGTCATACATCATTACACCATTTCTTCATCATTGCACATGCACAGAACTTTAGAGTTTCAGTTTTCAATCAGATCTAGTGTTTACATGTCCGATCAAATGGATTAGAAAAGGTTTAAAACACCCCTTTACAATATACAAACCTATTATTAGGGTCCATTTACACACAGCCAAGTATGTATGTGTATATATATATATGTGTGTGTGTGTGTGTGTGTGATATGAGCCACATTTGAAGCTGTTGTAAAATAGCTGATATATAGATCTTTCTAACGGTTTTGATTAAGTCTGGTTCTGGTATTGTATCTGGGCTATTGTATTATGTTGGTGTCATGTGTATATCCCACAGCAGTGGACTAGTATTTATATCCTTAAAATACCACTGCACTGATTGACAGACAGCACCCATATAAAAGCTGTCTGGATTGACAGGACCCTTTCTTAGCTCGGCCTTGTTTCCCCACGGGGCCCGACAAAGGAGCGGACAGTAGTATCCTCCTGGTGGCCCTGGAGGAAACAGAGGTCGGGGTACTGCCGGGCCGAAGCTAAAAATACCAGCGGTGCGTTTGAGTCGCACGGTAGCCTGGGCTTCCTGTTTTCACTCTCCCATATTTACTTCCCAGAGAGATAGAGGGACAGAGAGGAGGTGGTGGGGTGATGCCTTCAGTGATATCAAGACACACATGCTTATTGATTTTGATTCCCACAGAAAGAAAAAAATTGAGAATATATTAAAATCACCAACAATTAGGACTTTATCTGCAGGCTGCAGCCAGTACTAACTCTGATAGAAAATCAGCAAATTCTTTGATAAAGTCTGTATGGTGCCCTGGTGGCCTGTATACAGTAGCCAGCACAAATCTCAAACGGGATTTATCATTTACACTAGATAGTGTTACATTATGGCTAAAGGTACAGTTTACTGTAGGTGAGAAACATTGCTGTAGTTTTTTTTATTTTATTTTATTAAAGCTGCTATATATGATTTCAGATGTTTTGCTAACTTGCTAACCGCTAAGGTCAAAGTACTGTATACTTCAGTTTTGCGTGAACACAGGTGCTTAACACATGCACACTAGAAAGTCTCATATGCTTGTCCAGTGTCTGCACTATTTCTATCCAGAAGTTATGACCGATAACATTTTTTTTGTTGTACTCTTTTGAACTAGAAATACAGTTCTCTTAACCTCCTTACAGTTTGTCCAAGTGGCCATGTCTTGTTGTTGTCAGCAAAATGATTTGCACAGTATATCAGTAGGCCTATCACATTGGTTGCCTGTTGATATTTTCGTTATCTTTATATTTCAGGGATTCTCAGAAGGGGAAGTCGTCATAGTTTGGTAAACTTTTATAGTGGTGAATGGGAGACTACAGCAAATATGATTTTTTTGCATTCTCATTTGCACCAATAGCAAAAGAAAAAAAATCACGATAGCATTTTTGTGGCTTTCCAAAAGAGGAAAAAAATTTAAGAGATTGATTATGGCATTCAAAACAGAGAAAGACATAACATTTACAGCTGTTGTGTTAGAAACCTTCTCACAGCAGTGTTTTTTTCTTTCTTTTTTATATGTAACAGAATTAATAAACGTTATAAGCATTATATAACTCTTTCCTTGCCATCGGCGGAATTTTCCGGCTTTCTGTGTTTTTACTGTTACGCTATTTCGCATCTTATAAAAAAAGAGTAGAGAATCTCCGGAGAAAAACACAGACAAAAAAGGAGCAGAAACAAACAATAAAAGCTTTGCTTAATGCTTATGCATATTGCAGTTTTTGAAAAATAAATAAAAAATCTCAGCTTTTTGTTCAAAATGTTGCTTTTTTATGAAACACAATTAATTGTTTTTTAAATCGTTGTGACAGCTAATAACTTGATGAGGGCTCAGCAACAACATCAGAAATGCTTTTGAAAAAAATAGATATCCAATACTGATGAAGTACTTGAGTCATTCAAATGTACTGATTTGCTTTTTAGTGGCTATTGTGATATTTTAGTGGCTTGAGTTTGACATGATGTGATTATTACCTGCCATGTGACACAAACCTCTTCTCTACATCTACAATTAGTTGCTTGATTGTTGACTCTGAGACAGACAGACCAGCTGCAACCCTGCGATGTGATAAGAGGGAGGAACACGTTTTCTCATGTTCACATTCCTTAAATAACAAAATAACTTAGAAAAGTCCCTATGGACTAAAAAGAAGAAAAAAGGGAATGCTCAAGAAAAGTCCTTTTGTGAGTGTGTGTGTGTTTACACTCATATTGGTTCTAAGGGCAGCGTCTAATTGAAACAGATGGACAAGAGGTGGTAGGTCAAAAGCATGACTCGAGTTTACACTCATGTGATGTCTGTCTTCGTTTGCTCTTTAAGTAAATTAATGTTAATGTAATAGTGTCTTGAAGGGATGCAGTGTAAGAATGGGCATTGATGCCTGACGCTCTTTCAGCATTCAAATTGCGCTATTTGAACAGTGTTGAAGAGTCACAAGGGAGATCGAGAGACGGAATGCTTCTAAGTGGAGGTCTCTGATTTGAAATAAGGCTGTCACCACTTGAAATATCTGCTAATGCACATACCAAAGCTTGTAAACATGTTAACACAGGCACACTGGCACATAAACCTGATGCGGCAATAAACATTCTTGTGTAGAAAATAACTTGTGAATGGGTAAATTATATTCTTGGGTGAATCTCACAAAAACATTCAGGCTCAGTTTTTCGCGATTCCGCAATCGCTGAATACAACGCAAAATCAACAAAATGACGCATTTTTTTGCTATCCTGCATAATTCCTAATTTAACCGCAAAATAATCACAAAAATGAAAAAGACCTCACAAAACATTAAATTATAATCACCCAATTGAAATATCTCAAGTGTAATTAAAGTTTCAATGCATTTTTATGTGGATACAGATGTTGCGGGAAAAGGGGAAACTCCTTTTCCTCGATTTTCTGAAGCCTATAATCAGAGCCCGTCTACGGAGAGCCTGCCCACTCCCTATTAAGTCCTATTGTACCAAATTTTGGTTGTAGTTCCACCAGAGTTCCACTGGGGGCAATCGCCCATGAGTGCAGAATGAATGGGAGTCTATGGGGCTAGACGGCTAAATGTGTCTCTTTCACCCGATTGCCGTTGAGAAATCTCAGATTCGATAGTAGGTTTTGCAAGTTCAACATGGGTTATAGGTCGAAAGTTGAATGAACGAGTACTTATGTGCTTTCGATTTCTTACAGGTTGAGTTGTTGCCCATAACACGCTAGGACCAGAAACAAACAAAACAAAAACTCTTCTAGCACGTGTATTTACCTGTGTCAGCTGTGTTGTCAATGCCTCGAGAGAAAAGAAAGTGCAGAGCGTGAAAGCACCAAAGTGACTGAAGGATTGCCGTAAAGCAGTATCTCTGGTCGTACGATGTGTATGACGTCATTGACACTTTAAAAGACTTTTTAAAGCAAATAAGTGACTCTAAAAAACACCCAGCAATGTGTAATTTCTTTGCATCTCCTTTCGAATACAATATTCAAATTACTAGACAAAAAATTATATCCTGAGAAAAGTGGATTTTGATGGGTATACTGCCATAGACCTCCATTCATTCTGCACTCGTCCTGTGAGCACCCTCATATGGAATCAAAGTGGAACTGCAACCATTACAGAAGCCGGAAGTGTACTGAGAGTGAAACTTCTCGCCTTATTAGACATTCTTTGCCTATAATGTAAAACGCATTGCTGCAAAACCAGCTGCACAGCTAGCAGTGAGTGTCTGGCTCACTCATTGGCTGTGCTGCGGCAATTGCACATCCAATGGCGCGGGCATCACGCCATTACACGTCAGAGCCCGCCAAGGGGGCGCGGCCTTAGCCTATATTATTCTTTTACTGTCTATGATGTTAGTCCCCGAAAAACGCCATTTTAGCAGGTTTAACGACAACTTGCCAGGTTACTATAGTGCGGCCGGCTACGCAATACTCGTTCCCTACTCTCAGGGAACTGAGGTTACGATAGTAACCGAGTAGTTCCCTTTCGAACGGTCACTTCGTATTGCATTGCTATACGCAGTGGGGACGCCATGCAAAACGCCGCACTATAAGTAAGTTAAGTGGTTGCCTTCTGCAGCTCAGGACCCCTCAACTCAGGATTTACACACAGTTCTACAGTATAAATGACTACACCTGCTGTTAATATTTACATAGATCAGGTAGAAAAATTGCCCATAGGTTGTTTTAAAAGTCAATTTGATGAGAATTTGATTAGACCAAAATAAACAAGCTTTATGCATTTTGTTTGTGATTTGTGTCATGTATGACTATTGTGCATCTGACATAATACTATTATGGTAAATGTGATGTCCTAATTATAAAAGCGCAAATTTTTTCACAAATTTCTGGAAATCACCACTACAAAATCAGTCATTTTGATCGCAAAAATCACACAAAAAAATCGTGAAATCCTGGAGGGACTGCTTAATACTGTACTACTGTTATACTGTATTACTACCGTAATACTAGTTTAATTTAATTCACATTAAATGTGAAATTTTTGACATTTTTACACTTGTAAACATTTTGATGTAAATGTTTTTAGTATGTTCAAAACTATGTTAATTTTTTTTATGATAATGATGGATTAAAAATGTTTAATTGTCTTGAAAATAATGTCATGAGGCAAATGATATCATCTAGTCTTAAAACAAAACAGGCTTATTTTTAAAGCAATACATAATTTAAAAAAAATCACAAATGTACACATTCATTATCTGATGAAATCGGCTTCTTTAATGTTTATTGTCCTCTCACATTGACAGTTACTAATTATTACATTACATGAATCACGTAAATTATAAGCCTATTTTTAATTAAAAATGGTGAAATTAGACAATTTTATTAGTTTGCCTGATTATTTTTTCTAATTCAGTTGATTATCTCTCCCCATGTATTTAAGCCCTTAGTTCATTTAATTCTTTGTTTGGTCTTGTTTACGGTAGTTTGTGGTTGCGTTTTCTTGTCAATTATCAGTGTGTTTGTCCAACTTCTGGCTCACCCTGTTGTGAGTTTTGGGCGGGACTACAAGTTTGTACTGTTTCCATTATACCTGGAGAAATCCATTAGTATTCTACCTCAGGAGTAGTTGCATGACTGGTGCAAGAATTTCCAGAAATTTGTGATTTGAAATCAGCCATCTGACACGTTCGAGTAATAACAGTTTCCATGGGCATGATTATAAACACAATGTAGCTGTAAAAGTGGACTGATAGATGAGTTTACCTGTTCGGACTGATGATGTCATATGTCCCTGACAACCTCTTTTGTCCCATTTACCAACTGTTAACAAACAAAACAAAAAGTAAAAGCTTATAAAATCTCAAGTGGGGTATCATCAATGCATTTTATGTCATAGAATAAAATGTGAAAATATCTCGAGCTTTTGTTCAACACAGACCTTATTGTAGGCATTTAACCGTGAAGTGATCATTATTTTACAGGTTTTTCCCTACAAAAATATGTCATCAGCAGCACTGTATCGTAGTGTAATGAACTGACATTTTGTGCTGTTTATTAAATTATCATTATGTCTTTATATATTATTTATTGATTCCCCCCCCCCAATGTTTGTAGATGGCATGCATACAGTCAGATGGCTCATAATTAGGTTTATCATGTGGGCAGGACTAGCCCAACTGCAAATTAACAATCTTTATGGGCACCTGCACAAATTTCAGTGTCCATCTGTTAGCTATAATGCACGGCCCTGTGGAAATAGAAAATTCCAAATGCTCGTTAACAAATATGGGGATTTTTCGAAAGTGGTACATGAAGCAACCCTAATAACACAGCACTTATGCTGACTTCACATCCTTTTCAGAAGATCTCACTATTTTAATGTGCTTTCAAGCAATTTTGGTCGGAACAAAATGAATCTGTTGGGAAATGACATATTCACTTACTCTAATGGAACAAAATGAAGAGAAAAATGATGTGCATTAGGTGTGCAATCAATGGTTTTTCTTGGTATTTTATAATTGAGCTGCCTCACACAGTTATCATAAATGTTATCAGTAGTACAGGTTTTCATTTATTCCCTGTGCAGTCCAACTCGGAAAGTTAAGAGTCTCAGGACTCAAAGAAAATACTTTAACCAGTTAACACGATAAACACGGCTTTCATGTGCATTCATCTCTTAACTACAATCAATCATAACTTGGCAGCATTAAACCTGTTTATTACCCAATTGAAACCCAAATATTTCAGCCGTTCTTATGACCGATGCTAAAGGCCCTGAAACAAACACTGTGGACATTTAGCTGCTGCATAAATACGTTTTGTATTTAGAGACTTGAAAATGAAAATATTTAGTTATCGCAGGGATATTATTTCTCTCTGTCCAGGTTTATGTGTATGTTTGTGTTTCAGTGGAGTCTCAATTAGCTTGAGGGATCTGGTGTGCGTCACCCCTCATATGAACACACACTCCGCAAGCGGCTAAACACACTGTCATCAGAGAGATAAAACACAACATGCTCCTGTGTTCTGCCTGGACAGCTGTCCTCTTTCACCTGCGCTTGCTTTCTCTCTTTTCATCTTTCATTATTCTCCATGTTCTTTCTTCACGTCACGTCTACACAACATTAAGGGTGTGCGATACTGAGGAAAATGATATCTCAATATTTCCGGGGATTTTGTAGATAATGATAATTAAGACAATATTTTGCTGAGTGTGTTATTGGTACCTTCAGGTTTAGGACTGCCGTGGACAGCTGACTCCCAAAGCTTTTGATATTCTTCATATTCTGTGCAGTTAGTTCACAGCAGAAGTTTAAATCGATTTTTATCGTTTATGGGCATTTTTACCTTTATAAGGCCAATTTTTTTTTTTTTACTTGATTAAATGTATGCGTCATCTTTTATGTCAGATTCCTACTTTTCATCAATAAATTCAATTAGAATTAAAATACGCTATAGAGCTGTTACCAATCAAATTAAATCTGTAACGAAAAAATCTCTTAGCAATGCAGAGGTGGCATAGAAGCTGCCTCTTTAGATCTTTTGATCTATGACATACTCTATGTAACCTACAGGTACAGTTGCATTTGAGATTTATGTTTTAAACATTGAATATTGAAATATGAAATACGTTTTGAAAAATGAAGATAACTTAAATATGAAATTGAAACTGCCAGTAGGTGGCGGCAAGTAACTCTTAATGAGTGAGTCATTGGCTGTGTCAGAAATCACTTTTTGAGTAGGTACTATATAGTATGAATGTGTGTATAGTATGAGTGTAATTGGACATACTGCTGTACATTCGCCATTCTGTCATTATCACGTGACCTACCAACGTCACTGCCATTGACAAAACCTTTCCTGTGGGCTCATGGGATAGTAAAGTGCCCATTGTATGCCAATCTCGCCAGAAGTATAGGTTGTACGGGTACTTTTGCCTACACTTTAATGAGTAAAAAAAACATATTTTGTCACATTATGTTTTCACCTAGCCTGGATGCCAGCCGAATTTAGCCCCGCCCACAACATTTTAGGTCGGGAAGTTCGGTCTGGACTTGATCCCATTGTGGAGCAACTATGCTTGAACCAGAGCTGTTCGGACCAATCAAATTGTCAGGGCGGGCTTTATACGATGATGGACAGATGATCAACAGTAACGTAATCATCCACGTCACCAAAGAGCGCTTGGGTTGAATTCGTTTACAACAAAGATGACTGCCGCTGGAGAATTCCGCCACATTACTGTTATAGAAGATAGCGACAGTGCATTCATTTTAAAAGATGAACAGAGAACCGCGATCAAGGCATTCGTCGATCAGAAAGATGAATGAAGTAGAGATGCGCGGATGAGCTATTATTTCATCCGCAACCGCATCACAAAAATCATCATCCGTCCGCCATCCAGCCGCACCAACGTTTTTGACCAATTTTCAAAACCGCACCCGCCCGCCATCCGTTGATTTGTGTATACATATATTTTTAATTTGATTGGTTCAGCCGCCCGCCACCCGCCCGAATTTAATTAAAATATTATTTTTCGTCACGTCATCCGCCCAATCCGCGGTTTATCCGCGGAGTCCGCGGCTGTAACCGCCAACCGCGCATCTCTAGAATGAAGAACATACGTCACTCCGTTGCTCTGATTGGTTGTAGGTCTATCCAATTGTGTGCAGAGGCATTTTCTTTCCTGGTTTGGTTAAAACACGCCCCTTAATCATAGCCCAATGGAGCAGTATCAGACTCATATTCTGACTAGAATCTGAGTATGACGACGTCAGGCTAGTTTTCACCTACTATATAGTAGGAAAGTATGCGATTTCGGATGCAACCATTGAGTCACTCATTCATCAGATTCATTCAAGCGGCTGATTCATTCATGATTCAGTCATTCTGCTCTCTAATCGCTCTCGCGGTACTTGGATATGATACCCTGATCGGTCTGTGCAGAGCCGCTTCAAGTCGATCAAGCCTATTGACTGTCTTAATGAGTGAGTCATTGAATCAGTTTTTCAACTGATTTATACAATAACAAAACACAGCTGTCTGTTGCTTGAAGATGCAAAACAGTTCTGCTGTGGCTTTGTTTGGAACTATTTTCATAGCAAAAACATTTAATCGTGCAGCCCTAACCCCTACACAACAGTGTGTTGGTTTGCAAAAATGTATTTCTATCCCTGTCTGTCATTGGTCAGCATTATATACTGTAAGTATAACATTAAATACTTCACCTTTAAGTGTGGTATTTATTTTTGAATATGAAGGCTCAGAGAACTGGAGGGAGGAGGTCGAGTCTGACACATGGTCAGAGGTTGTGTGTCTAGGGTCGAGGCCAAAGTGACCGTTCCTCCAGCTGTCTCTTTATTAATGATTGACAGAGATGAAATAAACACCCTCTTTGTTTCTATGTTGTCCATTATCAGTCCACATGTACACACACACACACACACAGTACTGTGTAATCCCTTTTGAAAAAGAAGTGTGTTTTATTTTATTGAATGTACACTTATAGTGTCCTTCAGATCTTAAAAGTAGCCTATATATAAAAAAAAATGTTAAACTGTACTTGCGGATAATATAATATTACTGAAATAAAGACCATTTAATTATACTTAAAGAGAGCACACTTTCTTGACTTAAAACAACACAAACACTGCACTTTTTATTAATAATGTCAAATTAAGTTTTACTTTAATCATATCCTTATGTTTTAATAATCTTTTGTTGTGCTTTTTAAGAAAGTACACCTATTTTGATGTGTTGACTAAAATACTAAATCACATGAAAAGCATAATTTTAACTGTAGTGTGTTATTCAATATTACATTTAAAATGTATATATTTTATATGTACTTAATTGCAACTCAAAATAATTACAAATAGATTTAAATGCATTACATACAAATTTCAATAGAAATTAATTTAAAGCATGTTTTAGTTTTACCATAAATGCTTGCCAGTTACATTCATCAGAATACTTTAACCATATTTCAAAAACAAGTGATCAAGTCACTGGAAGTGATCGAAAGTAGACAAGCTCAAAATGTTTTAGACCCCATTTACACCTGTATTTAGAGTCGTCCACTTGTGATCCGATCGACCAAAATGCATCTTAATACAGGTGTAAACAGCCTAAGTGGGTCAAAAAAGTATAGACATGACGGTCCTAGGGTCATTTCAGAGAAACGGAGATTTAAGAAAAAGTCTCAGTTTGCTCTCTTTTCAGTCACTTTGCTGTCAAGGAGAAATGATTGAGACAAAGAGATTTTTTAAGAGTTTATGTACCTAAACATATTGTATGTGGCCGTGTGGAGGCGGATGAAATTAAAGTGCCTGAATTGAATCTAGCTGGACAATTTCATTTTGGTGTGTGCGTGTTTGCATGCGTCACTTTGTGTCAAAAATAAGCTGATAGAAATGTTTACATTTGTATACAAAAAAATATTTACTGTATATGTAATAAGGGAACATCTGGATGGTGTCAAACGCACACGTCACGTCTCCGCCTCACACAGTTCCTCTGCTGCAATAGGACAGACTGGAGTTGGCACGGTTTCTCTGTTAAATATATCTGGTGGAACAAACATCAAGATCACCCAAAAAGATGCAAATGAAACCTTAAATTGTTGAGTAAAAAGAGACACAATCAATGTTACAAAATATTTTATATTTTCAAACGTTATTTTGGACCCTATTAAATTGCATCACTTTAAAAAAACCTGGCAGCTGTGGTTGCCTGAATAATTCTGCAAAAAATACAGTACAAATCAAAGTTTATAACAAATAGCTTTTTCACAAGCTGAAGTATATACTAGTATCCAGAAGGTGCACAGAGTCATTCATGTTAACACACGACACTTAAATAATGCAATAAACATTCATTAAACAACAGAAGATGACCCACAAGTATATAACTGATAACAAAAACTATTAAGCAAAATATATTTATTTAAAGGAAATAGCTTCAAATGTAAAGTGCAGGGAATTCTGGGAATAGTGTACAGTTTTTCACTGTAAAGTACTGTATAAGCTGATTTGTTCTTTTTTACTTTTTAAAAAACTGTACATTTAGTTGATTGTAAAAAAGAAAAAAAAAACACATTTAATTTGATCTTATATTTTACATTATTACAGCACCTCTCTCCCCTAACTTGCTCAATGTGTCGTCTGGTTTCAAGGAAGCCCTTCCTTCCGAAATACGAAAAATCTGTTGTGATTTAAAAGGGCAGAATTTCTAAGGGCTAATTTTTCTAATTTTCTTTGAACACCCTTACAAAATCGCGAGCTTACAAACTCTATAGTAAACACTACATTAAGACTGTAATGTTATTTAGCAGGCTAGTGGAGGCAAAGCTTTGCCCTTTGTTTACATCATAGCAACAACATCACGATCGGGTCTCTTCTGAAAATTTTAACTAAACCACTCAATTCATTTGAATTAGTTTTACGAACTTTTTGAAGCGTCAAAGTGTCAGTTGTGTAGCGTTCAATGGAGGAACAGAAAGTGGGACGAAATACCAAACTCGCCAAGCTAAACGCTGCTGTAACTAGTATAATGACCAGATAACTCACACGACAAAATTTGGGAACCTGGAGTCATGTCGAGATCCAAACTGTAAAATCTGACAAAAGTGTGTGGAGAGGACCAGCCTTCCGCCACACAAATGTCTTCTAGGAGGGCCCCTCTAAAAAGTGCTTGAGAGGAAGCCACACTTCTGGGTGGAATGTGCCCTGATGCTAAGAGGTGAAGGCAGACCGCGCACCTCATATGCCAGTGAAATAGCCTCTTTGGAAATTCTCTGCTTTGATGCGGCAAGCCCGCGGCGGCCAGCACCAAAACGTACCAAGAGCTGGTTAGATTTTCTCCAACTGCCAGAGCGATCCACAGACCTTCAATGCTTGGACAGGGCAGAGCAAATTAAGTTTCCTGTCCTCCTCAGAAACAAAAGGAGGATGGAAAGAGTGAAGGTTAATAACCTGAGAGCGAAATGCTGTGGACAATACTTTGGCCACATATCCTGGTCTCGGTCTCAAAGTCACCCTGACCAAACCAGGAGCGAAATCCATACATGACTCACTGACAAAAAAAGAGCTTGCAAATCCCCCACCCGCTTCAATGAAGTCAAAGCTAACAAAAGAGTAACCTTGAGAGTCAGAATCCGCTCCGGAGCTGACTCCAAGGGCTTAAAGGGAGCCTCCGTTAAGCCCTCCAGGACGACCGACAGGTCCCAAGGGGGAATTCCAGGGGAGCGAGCTGGTTTCAGGCGCCTAACCCCACGCATAAATACTGAGACTAACCTCAGTTTACCCAGGGGGATCTCATCCGACTCTCTATGAGCGGCAATAGCAGCAACGTATACTCTCAGAGTGGTAGCGGCCGTTCCAGAAGCAAACTTCTCCTGTAGGAATTCCAGCACTGAACCCACTGGGCAACTGACTGGGTCCCGCGTGTGCTGAACACCATGACTCAAAAACCCTCCACTTAGAGGAATACAGCCTTCTTGTGGAAAGGGCTCTCGCACTCGCAATGGTCTCCTGGACGTCAGCGGGAAGACCAAAGCTCAAAGCTAGCGGCCTCTGATGGGCCATACGCATAGCTTCCAAATGTCGGGGCGAGGATGCCATATCCTGCCCTGAAGCTGGGATAGTAGATCCTTCCCAGGGGGGGGAATTCCAGAAGAGGAATCAGCTCCGAGAACCACGGCTGGGATGGCCAGAATGGGGCTATAAGTAGGAGACGGGCTCTGCTCTCCCTCACTCTGGACAGAACCGCCTGGATCAACTTGACGGGCGGGAATGCATAAAGTTTCCGCATCGGCCATGGGTGGACGAATGCATCTATCCCCAATGGTGCTGGGGGGCTCAGGGAGAACCAAAGTGGGCATTGGGACGACTCCTGTGATGCAAAGAGGTCCACTTTCTGCTTTTCCGAACACGTCCCAAATCAGGGCTACTGTTCGGCGGTTCAACATCCATTCCCCCGACCTGAGCTTCTGCCTCGACAGAAAATTCGCTGCGAGGTTCAGGATCCCAGGGACATGGACTGCCCTCAGTGAGAGGAACTTGTCCTGAGACCACAGGAGGAGGTGGCGCGCATGCCTGTCCAGGGTGCGCGACCATGAACCCCCCTGCAGGTTTACATGGGACGCTACCGCCATATTGTCTGTTCTGACAATGACATGGTGTCCTTTGAGAAAAGGGAGAAAGTGATGCAGAGCCAGAAAGACGGCTCTCAGCTCCAAGCTGTTTATGTGCCAAGAGAGGGTCTCGCCAGTCCAGATCCCACATGCTGGTCTGCCTTCGAAAATCGCTCCCCAGCCGGTCAGAGAGGCATCCGTCGTAATCATCTGGTGACGGAACACCGGCAGACCAGCATGTGGGATGCTGACCCCTTTCCGAAGGAAGAGGGGGTCCCGCCAAATTGACAGGGCGTGGAAGCAACTGCGCGACACCTTCAACAGGCAAAGGGCTGGACCCGTGGGCCGAGCCCCTAAGAGCTTCATCCACCACAGAAAAGGTCTCATGTGGAGCAGACGTAGGCACAGGGGAGGCTGCGGCCATGAGGCCCAGAAGCCTGCGGCAAGTGCCCACAGAAACATGATGGCCTAGCGTGAAGCGGGCCAAACATGTCACCAAACTGGAAATCCGCACAGGAGCCAAGCGGGCCTGCATAAGAATGGAATCCATGTGTACCCCCAAGAAAGCTGTGTGTTGAGCTGGGATAAGAACGCTCTTCTCCGTATTTAACCTCAAACCGAGAGACTGAATATGACGAAGGACAATGTCCCTGTGGTGAGTCACTAACTCCCTGGAGTGGGCTAAAAGGAGCCAATCGTCCAGGTAATTGAGAATGCGGATGCCCTGGAGCCGCAACGGGGCCAGAGCAGCATCTATACACTGCGTGAACGTCCTCGGTGCTAGAGCGAGGCCAAAGGGGAGGACCCTGCACTGGTACTCTCTTTCTCCAAAGGCGAACCTGAGGAACCTCCTGTGTGGTCCACTGTCACGAACCAATCTCCCAACCGAATTTGAGATATGATAACTTTCAGCGTCAACATCTTGAATTTCCCTTTGTAAAGGGAGAAATTTAGTCGGTGGAGGTCTAGTATGGGTCGCAGGCCGCCGCCCTTCTTCGGGACTAGGAAATAACGGCTGTAGAAGCCCTGTTCGATTTCCCCCGAAGGAACCTCCTCTATCGCCCCTTTGAGTAGAAGGGACGAAATCTCCTGCTGTAGTACAAAAGCCTCTGCGGCGCTGTCGACTACAGTAGGAAAGACCCCGTTGAAGCAGGGGGGGTTGCGACAAAACTGTAGCGTGTATCTGTGCGAAGGATC
This sequence comes from Rutilus rutilus, assembly GCF_951802725.1. Classification (NCBI taxonomy): domain Eukaryota; kingdom Metazoa; phylum Chordata; class Actinopteri; order Cypriniformes; family Leuciscidae; genus Rutilus; species Rutilus rutilus. The sequence goes on along the minus strand of NC_140225.1, from coordinate 24,767,648 downwards.
CAAGGCGATACCCCTGGTAAGCGCTCCCATTCTTGAAAGAAATGATAGAGGAAGAGGGGTGTTGCAGTGCAGAGGACATACCTGAGTCAGGGTGTCGCGCTGATTCCCGTGGGGTGGCGTGGTTGGCCGTGGAGGAGAGCATCTGGCGTCCTGACACGTGATGGGAGGTACCACTGCCTGGATCAGAGTGACTGGGTCTGCCTGCTCCTGAGGAAAACGAAATGTGCCTCCGAGGATGCGATCGGCAGGTATAAAGCGCGTCGGGGGTGAGGGGAGAGAGCAAAATGCGTCTTCTTCCTCCCGCGCCGGACCGAGTGAAAAGGGTAAAATAGGGACTGCACTTCGAAACACGCTGGGTGGCGAAGGTGACAGGGTAGGAAAAGGAGAGCGGGTTAGAGGCGGGCAGAAACGCTTGCGTGGTCTGTCCCAACCTCGTAGATGGAGCGGAGCTCTCCTTTTTCTGACCAGAGGTTCAGGAACGGCTTGAGGAAGCTGGAGCGGCTGGTTTGTTGGACCGCTTCAGCTGAAGACGTCTGTGAGGTCGCTGGCGGGGAAATGGGCGACCGTGGGCTCCCCAAACCGTGGTTGGTGGAAGATGAGCCAGGCCACTCCTCCTAGTAGGGAACTCCGCTCTATGAGAGGGGCGTTCTCTGGGTTGAGAAGGGGAGGGGTTGGAAGATTCCCTAACCCTGCTAGGCATAAATTGCTTAAACGCAGCCGACTGAGACTTAGCAGCTCGGAATTTCTCTCAACTACCGTGTTGACCGCCTCCCCAAACAGACCAGACTGTGAAATAGGGGCGTCTAGGAGAAAAACGTTCTCGTTGTCGCGGATCTCCGTGAGATTAAGCATAGATGGCGCTCCGCAGCAACCGGACCCGCCATAGAACGGCCTACAACGCGTGCGGTGTGCTTGGTGGCTCTTAGGGCCAGATCCGTGGCTTTACGAAGCTCTTTGACAGCTTCAGGAGTCATTCCATTTCCCTCGTCCATTTCCTTCAGGACGTCCGCCTGGTAGGCCTGAAGAATGGCCATAGTGTGTAGGGCCATGCCTGCCTGACCAGCTGCCATGTAGGATTTCCCGATAAGGGAGGAAGTAGTCCTACACGCTTTAGAAGGAAGGAGGGGACGCGACTTCCATGGTGGCGCAGACGACAGAGCGAGGTGATTAGCTAACGTGTCCTCGACCGCTGGAATGGCAGAATAACCCTGCTCCACAGAACCCACAAGGTTGGTGAAGTCAGTGGCTGCCGCATTTGTCAGACGAGCGGAGAAAGGCTGCTTCCAGGATCTGGAAATCTCGTGATGCAGATCACTGAAAAAGGGCAGCTTTCTTCGCTCTGGCCTAGAATTAGGGCCACTAAGAAATCTCTTGTCGAGTTTAGACGACTGTGACTCGCGGGGCTCGTCAGGCTAGTCGATAGCGAGCTTCTCCGTAGCGCGTGAAAGCACGGTCATAAGTTCTGTGTAAGCCGCAGTAGGCCGCGTTTCCTGGCCGCGGTTAACGTCGTCGGTTAAAGCAGGCCCGAAATCCTCGGAGTCGGAAGCTGCAGTATAAATAACGTCTTCCAGCCCGAAAGAAACCGTCTCGCGTGCTCCCGGGCTGCGGCATAAATACTCATGCGCGAACTCGATTGGCATGCCACGTGCGTGCTCGGGAGAGGGAGGGAGAGAAAGGGCGAGGCCCGTCTCAAATCCTCAAACTCTACATCCGATCCCCAGGTCGCGGATCCTCGAGAGGCCTCGGTGGTCTCGGGAGCGCGACGGGGGGAAACGAATTAGTGGTCGACCGATATTGTTTTTTTGATGGCCGATGCCGATGCCGATATCTTAGAGAGCAGGGTGGCCGATGGCCGATATAAAGCAGATATTTTTATATATATTTATTTTAATCAATAATTTCTTATTTTAATAATAAATTATAAATAAATTATAAAACAAATTTTTTAAATAAACATGCTTTTATACTTTAGATGGCAACTTCTTACATTTGCAATCCTATTACAATATTTTTCACAAAGTAATTGTTTAGAAATATATGAATATGTGAATAAAAAGAATGTAAACACTGTAACAGGGCACTCAGTAATCTGGTAATTTTGTGCTGGTAATCATATTTTTTCAAATAAAGGCAAGGTAACGCTAATTTTACATACAGCACAGTGAAAACGATATGAATATGACACAGTTGGCAACTGGATATATCACAGATATGAATATGACACAGTTGGCAACTGGTTATATATCAGCATATTTTAAAATGAAGGATTTAAAGTTTTTCGATCGTGTCTCCTGTGAAGCTGATCTTCTGTTCGCATTCACTCACTTCGCACGGACCGACCGTCACTCGCAGACAGTAATGCACACTTCACAAGATATCACAGCTGGATTCAATTAAATCTGCAAGGTTTGTGAAATGTTTATTAGATATTCAGAGATTTGTTTAAATGACGTAGATGCGCATTTACTGAATGTTGACGGCAAATGAGAAAGTATTTTAGCCTGATTGTTTGCCTTTTCTGTTACAAATAATATAAAAGCAAACGCTTTACTTTACTTACTTAGCATACCATTTACTTTCTTTTTTTATCAGTTCTGTCTAACAAAGTATTATATATGACTGACAGAGATCGTAAATTAATGAAGACGGAGAATGTGAGTGAGCGCTGTTTGATCTGAGGAGCTGCCGTTGCCGTTCTCTTCTGGCGCTGGTGTTCTCAGCGCCGCCCGTCAAAATAAAAGTCCCGCTTCCAACAAATCGGCCAATCAGAAAAACTTATCGAGGAGAACAGAGTTCCACTTATTCCAGTCGCTGAAGTGCAGAAGATGACGAAGCAGTTGTAAATCCGAATTTTCGGGCTCAGAAAAACCGAAAGCAAAGGGCATGAAATGGCTGCTTCGTGAAGGCAGAGAAATCTGAGGAGCAGATGGCATGCGCGCCTGTATAATGTGACGACGTAAGAACGTCGGGGCGGCGCCCGCGCCCTCAGCCAATAAATTGGCGTGATTTATATAAGGGCTTCAGACAATCGGCACACCCAGAGGGCGTTCCCATTGCGTCTTAAAGCTACGCAGCGTTGAGTGAACCTATGAAAGAGAACAATCGAGACATTTTCAACCAAAAGTAAATTCAAAGCTGTGAAATAATTAAAAATATATATTTTTACAGGTATATGACCTTAATTTTGATTAAAGGGAATAACTAACAAGATTTACATCTTTAAAACATGTATAACATCTGTTGATCTAATCACTTATACCTCTCATGCGTCAAAAAAAAAAAGTCAACATTGCTTCTTATTTATTATCAAGCGTATATTTCTTGACCTGCATTTATGTAATGTGCACATTGTGCAGATGTCCCATTTACTCAGCAGCACACTAAAGACTGGTCTAAATGCAAATATTTACTTCCACACCCTTGTGGACATGCTTGCACATAGACGCATGTGTGCAAAACATACACACAATATTTCCAGACTTAAAACATTCACTCATTCTCCTTTCCTGCTACAGCTAGCTGCTATATTTATTGTGTCGTCACACCTGCAAGACAAAAAGCATTCAGAGATCAGCTTTAGCAGGGAGAAGGTCACAAGGTCATTTGGGATAACAAATATTATAGCAAGCATTCTAAAGACCAGTAAATCACTGCATCATGAGTGTTCTGGAGAGCCTCCAGTATGGATTTAGTAAAATCCTGATTCATTCATCCTCTATCATGCAAGGAGTGAAGAAACCCCACAGCAGCCTCAGGGCATTCAAAGACAAGTTATGCTTTGAAAAATTAAAGTTTGATTTGAATATTTATCAATTCTGCAAACAGCTTTTGGGTAGTTGATATTAAATACTTTTGGGAAGCAGAAATGTCCTGCGGTGTGATATTATATACTATTATATACTTAAAATTACTTTAAACAATTTGATGATTTGTGTTTTATGATTTCTGTGTTCTCATATTAAGGGGCCGTTTACACGACACCGTTTTCAACTAAAACCATTTTTTGCCATTCATTTACACGACAACAGTGTTTTGTGGCCATGAAAACGCAAACTTTTGAAAGCTGGATTTTGAAGTGCACGTTTTGGAAAACGATTCCGTAATCATCTCCGTATAAACTGCAAAAACGCAAATTTGTTTAATTGTAACTATTTAATTGTAAAATTATGTGTTCTGGCCTGGCAGCATAATACAGCCGTGATCGTTTTGACAACGTTGTCTTCTGTACGCAAAAAAAGCGAAGGAAATACGGTTGTTTTTAGTTGTCATGTAAACATACCCTAAATGAGAAGCTAGGGAATTCAATTGAATATTTATGGTACTTTTAAAGGTGCAGTGAGCAATTTTTGAAAAATTTGTTGATACTTGAAATCAAACCAAACTTGGTTTGTGTTGTGGTGTTCAATCCAATCTGCTTTCAACAGCGTTTCTCAGAAATCGCTTACTGAACATTTAATGCATTTGTCACAACACAGGGTTATTCGAAAATAAACCAGTGAAGACAAATAGATTACTAAAAATGCTGAAAAAAATTCTAGATTTTTTTTAAATGTAGATTTCTTTTTACATTTCTTTTCTTTTGTAGTTCCAGTGCTGAATAAAAGTAACTACTTTTATTAAAATCTTGATGTTGATTAATAAAGGTTCATGGATATGCATCATCTACTCTTGTACCAAAGTAGAGTGGAAGGGCTTCTTTATCTATTTAGTAGCAGATGAAAGTGACTGGACAATTTAGCTATAAATTGTGCTTTTTTATTTATTTAATTTTTATAAATTGATGATTTGCAAAATCATTTTATCCCCCTTCCCAATTGGAGGAGAACCATTGTATCTACCATACATCCATTAAATTCAAAATGGTTACAATGTTACAATCTAGTTTAAAAAATCAAGGCATTTTCATCAAAATAGCAATGAGTTCATACGCAACAAAATTTGGTCACATAATTTTCACTAAAACGTTTTATTATTTTTCAGTTTTGTGAACATTTTTGAGTGATGATGCAAATCAATAATGAAATTAGTAGTTTGAACCAATTCATCAAAAAAAAAAGTTGACTTACATTACCATGAGATATACTGTATATATATATATATATATTTTTTAAAGAAATTAAATTTTTTATTCAGCAAGGATATATTACATTTATCAAAAGTGACAGTAAAGTAAACATTTATAATACAAAAGATTTCTATTTCAAATAAATGCTGTTCTTTTGAACTTTCTATTCATTAAAGAATACTGAAAAATGTAGCGTTTTCCACAAAAATGTAAAGCAGAACAACTTTTCAACATTAATAATAAGACATTTTTCTTGAGTCAACATATTAGAATGATTTCTGAAGCATCATGTGACACTAAAGACTGGAGTAATGATGCTGAAAATTTTGAAAATGCCATCACTGTCACTATTGGTGGCTGTAGTAAATCACACAAAGGATACAACACAGAACAGTCTTTAATTCAATAATCTAAAATACACAGCAGATAACACTGAGAGCAAATAACGACCACATAAAGATGACAAAGAACAATAAACAGAGGAAACTGAAGACTTAGGGTACGTTTACAAGACAACTATATGCTTAAAACGGAGAAGTTTTTCCTTTGAGTTTTGAGTTCGACACCACTGTCAAAATGACCCCGATTCACATGGATTCGCGAAAACGACTTAAAACGTGGTATTCTGCTGCCAGGCCATTAGACGGCGATTAAACACTATAGGCTGAACACGTAATATGCATGTACATGACGTCATCATGTTCATGGATTCGCATTTTTGTTGTTTTCATTGAGACACTTTGAAACCTGTTTTCAAAAGTTCGCGTTTTCAGGCACCAAAACACAATGAAAACTAAACTGACTAACATAATCCTGACAAGCACAGGAATAAATCGCATTTTAAAATATATTACAATAGAAAACAATTATTTTGAATTGTTATACTATTTCACAGTACTACTATTTTGCTGTATTTTGATCAAATAAATGGCTTGGTGAGCATAAGTGACTTCTTTAAAAAACATTAAAATAATATTGCTGACTATCCCAAACTTTTTGAACTGTAATAGACGTGTATTCTGCCTGCTAATGAAAAGTTTTGTCTCATGAAATCTGTTTCGCCATGATAATGTATGTGATATAGTGAATATTTAAGAATCTCAGCTATTTCACTTTTGATACCGGCACTTTTGGTATTCTATTGGGAGTGTGAATTTTTGCGTGTGCGTGCGCTTGCAACGGGTTTTTTTCTTCTTTGCACTGGTGCATCCTGTCTAAAACCTGTGTTGACTGCACTAACATGATACGGCTCGCCTCTAACCCAACTCCCACACACATCCTCACTGTCTCTCTCTCTCTCTCTCTCACTTTCTCTCTCTCTCTCTCACTTTACTCTCATAGCATGTACAAATCTCTCCACTCATCCCCACATCCTCCCTCCATTTCCTGCTTTAATCTGGTTTTGATGGAACAGCCGTTATGCTGTCATTAGCTGCTGAGAGGAGAACTGGGCCTAATATCAGTCATTTCAGCCTCAACACAACCCTCACAGGGCTCATGTTCACTTAGAGACTGTGCTGTTTCCTCTGCTGGTGCCACATACTCAGCATTTATTCGGCTAATCCTGGCCATGTGTGCTTGTTTATTTCCATTAGTATCATTACTGATAAGTAAGGCTTTCACAGGTGGTGTGCAAACCTAATGAAGCATGAAATCACTGACACTAATTTATTGTATGTATAGGGTGCACATGGATGTATTTGTTTTAATACAACATAATTACATCTGAATTTGACCGTGTGATCATCATGCATTTTTGTTTTATGGAAAAAATCCTTACAAATCCAAAATCCACTTGGTTCAAATGGCATGAAACACACACATTTCCAACATGGTGGATGCTAGCCAAAAATAATGTATTTTGTTATTTAGTAATAAACTGCTAAAACATATTTATATGCAAATTTAGCATATATTCAACTTTCTCAACAAAGATTTTAGTTAAAAAATATAGATGATATATAAGCAAGCAAAAATCAATAAAAAATATTATTTTACTGCTAATATAGTTGAATTCTTTGTGATAAATTCCTAGTTTTTACTTATTTGTAAGTGTTGGGAAATTATTGGGAGAAATTGTAACACTTATTATTGTTATAAAGATCCAGTCTGCTTTTTCAGAAAATGTGTTTACTCTAGAACATTAATTTGACTCTTAAAAATAGGCCAGTGAAGATTATTGAAGATGTTCCTTTGCTTTGCTGCTGAAACATAATTTTCTTTTTTGAATGGTCCTTACAGATAGACTTGGAGCCAGAGGGGAAGGTCTTTGTCATTATTGACTTGTCCGGATCATCCAGTGAAGGTAAGACATCCTTGTAAACTTTCTGTGATCGCATTACCTGTCATTTAAAGACTGCTTGAAACATGTCCCTGTTAACCATTATACCTAATACAAGATTTCTTATAAATACACTGTCTGACACAGTAAATGCTCACTGGACGTTTGAAATAAAAAGTAATAAAGTGATAGTGACAGACACAATGTATGTGGCATCAGGCCTTCGAGATGCATTTATTTTTAAATAAAATAACAAAGCTGAAAATGGCATAGTTCTATTAACATATGCCATTGTTTGAAATGCAGACTTCTGCAGAGTCTGTGCAGCTGCTCTTTCTGGAAATCATATGAAGAGCTGCAACTTTCTGATCTTGATGTTGCCTCTAGTGTAGCTTGATTTAGAAAAAAAACAAAACACTGTTGCGTGATCATTAGACCCAGATCCAGTGTGGCAGTGATTCCACCCAGACAACCTCCCAGATGTGCCTCTATCACGAACACTTGCAACGGCCAAACTCCTATCATACCCCTGGATACACATCAGAGATGGCCCACTTCAAGAGCTCCTTCATCCTCTCGGCTCAACTCCTGCTCCTGGAGGCAGAACATATGATCACTTGCCTCTCACACTGATATAGATGCTGCATATCAAACATCTCCTCGTGTCTACACCATCAGTGGTGGAATGGCACAGTTTGCAAAACTGTTAGCCAGGAATTTCTCCAGGAATAGTCATACGAAGAGAGGCAAGCAATTGTCATGTTTTGGAAAGGCATTAGTTGTATTTTGAATGGTTATCCCTGAGATACGATGCTTATCAAGTATCATAGCTAGCTTAACCCAAAGGTTTAATAAATCTGGAAAGAGTTAACCATTAGCATTCCTATTCATGTCAATGACAGTAGCTCTGGTGTTATGCGAGTCCCACAATATATTAACAAAGCTAAACATGGTTAAATGAAACATTTCCCTTTATTTATTTTTTAATTAGCCTTTGGTTAGCAAACTAACTGCTTTAGCCCAAAGTATACTTTGGTTTTTACTTGTACTCTTTAAGTTTTACAATGTAAATTTCATTATCAGCAGTATGTGCGTACTGTACATGCATCACACATACTCTGTACTCTCAGCTTGCACATGCACCTTGAATTTGCTACAAAGTGGCAATCCTGGCCCAACCCTTTGTTTCACTGTCGAAAAAGAAATGGAAGAGAGCTCTGCTGAAATATCCAGCATTACTGGTCACCACTATAAGATATGTTTTGCATGCTTAGACTAGCATGGGATGCTGGTTGTTGGTTTTCTGGTCCCCAGCATGGGAAGCGTGAGTGCTGGTAGACCAGATTGGTTTTGCTTGAGATCAGCATGACTATGCTCTGGTCCAGCAGTGAGACCAGCACTAACCAACGTAAACTAGCCTGGACCAACATGGAGTTCATGTTGGTTTATTCTTGATTTTTTTTTAGCCAGGATGGAACAACAAAAACAAACTATTAGAGAGCGCAACAACAATAGACTTGCACTTTGACAAGCGTGATGGGAACCCCCCATTTTGTGTAAGAGATACACAAAACTCTAGTTTAAATGAGAATCAACTCTTTTTATCACATACATTTTGGAGAGAAATGGCGCAAACACTGGACAAAAATGAAACTTGAGCATGTGTCAAATGTTATCAAATGCGTACAACATGCACTTCAGGGTTCAGCTGTCAACGCGGCCATCTATTATTGTTGCAGTCTCCAGTAGTCTCTTCCTCATCTTCCTTTTTTTTCTACCATGAATCAATGGCCAGAAGGAAAACTGTAGCCCAGACCAGTGTTGCCATCTTCTGGAACAATTAATTGCAAACAATTCACTGCACATGTGGTACGTGTGGGACACTGTTAGAAAAAATGGCCATGTACGTACAGTATGTGTTTAGTACAGTGTATGGATGAAGAAATCTGTCACGCACACTGTACACATACGCTAGTGTACGCATAAAAATGAAGTATACTTTGAGCCTTAGCTGCAACTTTGCATTATTTGCATCTTTTAAGGAACAGGTAAAAAAAAAAAAAAGGTGTGTTTTGTTTCTGTGTCACTCTCAATCTGTTTCAGACTATTTTAATTGGACACTTATTCATTTTACTGGGAAACAGTCTACGTGACTCATATTTTATTGCGTTTAATCGCCGTTTGCATCAGGAAGTGCATACTTAACATTTCGTTTTCATGAAAGTTGGATGACTCATCAAAGAGTGGCAGAGACGATGTGCTTATCAGCAGTTGCAGAGTCTGGTCTGATGTTAAAGATATTGATGATCAACTATAATAGATATTGAAGAAGGGACACAAAACATGAATGTCATGGTTAATAGGCCTTTGAAGTGTGTTGTGCATCATATGTTTTGCAGATGCCAATCTGTTTTGCAAACTGCCATTCTGCAGTTTACAAGTGTAAATCTGATCTGTGCATACGTCAGCTCCATATTGCCATTGGTTCTTCTGATCAGATGGACAGGCGGCTTTGACTGATTTGGGGTTTTGTCCCTTATGGTTTGGGTTGTTGAAAATTGATCTCAAGGCATCCTTCATGCTCAGCACTTTACTGAAGTGAACAGAAGTTTGCACGGTCAGTCCAGTGCCAGGGTCTTTTTACAGTGTGACAGTAGAGGGACCTGGGAGTCTGGTACTCACCTCAAAAACCCACAGGCTTTGAGCAGATTTGTCAAAACATTGGTGCCTTGAGACAAACCTGTATGACTTTCTTTCTTCTGTGGAACTTCTGCCTTTCTGTTGCTCGAACAGTAGAGCATGGCACTAGGAACTCAAAGGTCATGGGTTCGATTCCCAGGAAAAGCAAGAACTTGTACAGTGTTTTCTTTAAATGCAGTGTGAAGGCCAAAGTATACTGCGGCCGTCCGCTTTCCACGACTGAATGTGACTGTCTGCGTGATATAATTTTCGTCATCCGGAGGGTCCTTGGACGTCTGCGCATGACTGTCCGCATAACTGTTGTTATGTTGTTGATTGAGACACCAGATCGTAAAAAGTAAACAGGTTTGTCACGTGAATCTGTTAAAACACTATTATGTGAAGACTGAAGTTGATCATTGATTTCTGTTGAAATCAAACCTTTCAAGCAATTCTTGATGAAGCAAGAATTTTTTATCCCAAATTCAGAATTGTCATCAACTTTAGACGTTGCTGCGGAGACTGAATTTGACCCTGCATGGCGATTTTGTATTACAGGGCCGTTTTACGAAATTCTTAAACATTCTTTAAAAAAAAAAAAAAAAAAAAAAAAAATATATATATATATATATATATATATATATATATATATGAAATATATATATATTTTGTGTTATGTACCTACCTAGTCAAAACCTTTTAAAATGTCTGTTTTGCCATAATGATTTCATGTGATGTTACATGAGGAGCTGCTACTTCAGTGTAGTCATGTGCTTTAATGTTTGTGCTACAAATGTGATATGGCCATTTGCCTTTTTGAGCACTGCCCAAAACCACTGAAAGTGGTCTGAGTGATCGGAACACAGAACGTTCTGCACTCTTTTATCTGTGTTTAGCATCAAGTTTCTTCTAATCCTCAAACACTACATTTTAAACTCTGGTATATAAGTTGTCATGCACTGTTTATGCTACGGACATGAATGATGCCTTATATTACAGTATGCTGCTTGTTGAGAAGCAATCAGACATGTGATTTTGCCCCAGTGGACCATAAGATAGGAGCCCTAGCCATATCTAAAGACCTGAATAAAATAGAGACTTTTGAAAACACAAGCAATCTGTGCTTTTTGTTTTCTCCTCCAAAAACATTGACTTTCTTTTCCTTGGAACTGTAATTGGGAGAAATGCCTCTTCGGGTCTGATTATAGTTCTTTGTGTGAGTCTCTAAGGGTCTTTATACCTGTTAATAAATTATTTGATGAAGACTTTATTAAGCCAGATGCCAGCTGAAGGAGGTTACTTTTTTACTCTGCATTTTTAGAAAACTTTAGGACAAGTGGAACTTATCTTCAGCAACTGTGTGGAGTGTTTGTGAATGTTTTTGTCAAACAAAGCAAGTGTGAACATGTAAAACCCCTCTCTTGGTGCATTTGCTTTTTTGGAAGTGGCTTGCCAGTGTTTGAATGTGCATATCGACATGTTATTGCAGTGGTTTTCAGTTTGTGGGTCGTGGCCCAAAAATGGGTTACAACTTACATGTTTATTCTAATAGGGTCACAGACAGGGAAAAACAAAGCTAAATGCAAATAATAGAATGCAACTAACCCTATAATCATGCAGAGTTAGGATAGCACGATAAGTAGAAATACAACACTGTTAAAAGGGTTGGAGAAAAAAGAAAGTAAAATCACCACAAATAGGTTAGCTGTTGTCACAGACTTGGACTCTTATTTTGTAGGGGTGCAGTTGTATGCAGAAGTCACATACCTCAGTTTTGGGGTCATGGTTAGATACGAGTTTGGTACAATAAGAAAAATGGTCACACTTTAGTTTAGGGTCAAATTCTCTCAATTAACTATTAACTATGACTTATGCCTCAGTAAACCGAAAAAGGTCATGCAGCATATTAAGGCATTCATATGTGTTCTATAAGTAATAATAAACAGCCAATATCCTAGTAATATGCATGCTAATAAGCAACTAGTTAATAGTGTGAATTGGACCCTAAAGTGTTACTAGTCTGGCTATCACCAGACCAAGCTCAATATTTTAAGATTGAACATTGGTCTGGGGAGTCTGCTCTGTATTTTCTACTGCACAAGAGGCGTGATCAACGGACATAGTTCAAATGACTCTGTACGCAATTGGATTGTCCTTCAACCAATCAGACTAACGATCCGGGTGACGTACTTTGCAGCGAAAACTCCAGGCAGGAAACATGTCAAAAAACATGTTGGTTTGTAGCATTGATCAGCGGTTTGCAGAAGCAGCAATGGCATCGAGCGATTTTTACAGGTTCTGCAAAAAAAAACATGAAAGTGAGTGGTATTTACACCCACTCGAGCGATTTGTTTGCTAAACTAAAGAAGGCATTGAGCATCGTCGAGAGGTTAAAAGGAATTGGATTGGTTTAACCCACCAATAGCGTGCCAGGTGAATAAGCCAGATTGTGATTGGTCCCCGCAGATTTGTAACGGAAGCAGGATAGAAGAATGTACAGGTTTCCAGCCTGAGCTGCAGGGCGAAATCAAATCGCCGGCAGATCGGGCTGGGTTTACCCTGTCTAAAATGTTACCAGAAAAAAGCCAGTAGTGCAAATTACAGTTTGTTCCACCTAGTGGCATTTTGCCCCCCCTGGAGCAGTTGGTACAGTACAGCCTCCTTTAGTGTATTAAGCGTTAAGCAGTTAACAGTATGTACTCTTGCATAGGTCATATTTTTTTTGCAGGGCTGATAAAAACCAAAAGGTATTTGGTCACAATCAGCTACAAAAATGAAAAGCATCTTGTGCAAAATTAGACGTGCATTAGGAGTGTTACAATTTGCTCCACTTAAACTATATTTAAACATTCAAAGCTTAAGCCCAACCCTCTTATACTTAATTTTCCATGTTTCGCTCTGTTTTGTGCACAGCCTTTTGGTTCGTCTTGTATTTGAACTCCCTGTTTTGTTCAGTCCCTTGTCGGTTCTGATTTCACTTTATGTTGTTTGCATTTTTGTCTGTGTTTTCCTGCGTTTATTACTTGGAATAAAGACTTTGTTTGTTTGTTAACTCTATCGCTGTGCGTGCTGCAGACCATATCTGTAACAGAAGAACCGAACGACAAAGAAAGAAATAGAATAAGCCATGGACCAGCATTGTGCCTACTCTTCCTCCCCGAACAGAGGAATCTGCTGGAGTATTTGGGATGGATGCTCCAACACACCAGCTTCCCCCTAACATCTTGCGAGCCGGAGACTTCCACCAAGTCTGTCCTGGAGCCAGTGCTGGTTACCATCGTAGTCCAGAAGTCGATGCAAGCTGCCCAGTCCATCTCAGCGGACCTCTTCCAATGTTCCCATCCCAACTTCCTGGTCCCATATTGCATGGCCACTTGGTGTGCAGTGTAAAACCTGGGTCCTGAAGCAACACTAGTTAAGAACCACAGTGTTAGTGCTCAACTAAAAGTTGTTCTTTTGAGCCGCTGGCCTGCAGTCACCCTAGCACGACCACGGAGACTTGGCAGCTGATAAATCAGTAACGACAGGAGGCAAAACAGTGAACAAAACCTAGTGGTCAGGCTAATCCCTAATGTTGTAGAAGCTTTTGAAGATCACACAGCTCTGAACTAGACACACACATGCGGAGTGGTGCTGTCCTGTTTGGCCAAGAGACACAGGTGCATCAGAGTGGATTTCATGGAGGTCGTTCATGGAGAGATCCAGACTGGCTCAAATACTTGCCACGTATGGAGCAAATAGAGAATATTAGATTTAAAATATTTAGGCCTAAATTTCAAATTTATGTTTTTGAATTGAATATAAAATTTCCATCCATTTGGATATCACACTTTTAATATAAACAAACCAATAAACTTAATGTGATTCATATTTGTCAGGCATACAGGTAAGACTCATAAAACATTAGGGAATAGTTTAAGTTTATTATTAACTATTTGTATGTATTTAATTTTATTTAAATAATTTAATTTTCAAAATGGATTTATTCAAATCTCACAGCATTATTCTGTTTATTTTGAAGAAAACGGTTGAAGTCCCCCTGTAGTCAATAATTTAATCCCATAACGTTTTTCCTTGAAAAAAATGTCTTCATGCCTTAAAATAGCTTGAATGTAACCCTACATCCTTGCCTCATTTAGTATACGCGGTTCAATGAACATTCAAATTAGCCCTGCCTCCACTCACTCACACCGGCTGAGAGATCCACTCGTTGACGATCACGCATTGACATAATTGGTCACAAGGTTTGTGACGTCAGAAACACCAGTGATTTCAAACCGATTTTGAGACTGTCTTTGGTTCATTGCAGTTTTAAAGAGAAATACTCAGCAATGGTGTTGACTGATGAATTTGCACATGGTTTGTAGGAAAGCATATTAAAAACACCACATGAGCATATTAATAACATTAAAAGCTTGATTTTTTTAAAAGACTTTAAAATATGGCCAGCTGTGGAACAAGGAATATTTAATATATATAGTACTATTACTTTAATCTTACCTGTTTCTTACCTGTTCTTACTCATTTTCACTATCTGTGTAAAACACCTCGATCGGGTGCGGGTCGGGTGAGGGTCTAAATTAGAGAAAATTATTGATTTGTATGGGTGGCGGGTGGATGATTTAATTTTAACAGCAGATTCGGGTGACATTAGAGCTGATCCGTGCATCTCAATTAGTTATGTATTGCTATCACCTGTGTGTCTAGTTAGACTTAGACTTAGATTTAGACTTAGACGGACTTTATTGTCATTCAGCTGCACATTTTACAATATACAGTTGAGCGAAATTTTGTTGCAAGGCTCCGAGCATAAAAAAGACAATATAAATATAAGTATGAACAATATAAAATGAACAATTATGAAACAATTATGACTAGTGCAAATATCTATAGCAGCAGGATGTATTGCAGTAAAAAAAACAAACAGATAAATGGACAATATAACATTAAAATTACTTAGTGCAAATAGGGTTCACAGTTACCATGTAAGTGACTAGTGTCATATGTATAGGGGAGAGGGATTATTGGGAGTTTAGCAGTCTTATGAAATGGGGGATGAAACTGTTGTAGAATCTGGATGTTCTGCATTTGAAGCTGCTGAACCTCTTGTCAGAGGGCAGCCGGGAGAACAGTCCATGGTTGGGGTGGAAGGGGTCGAAGGGGCCCTTTGAAATTGACTGAGCCCTGGTCAGGCAGCGTCTGCAAGCAGTGTCATGGATGGAAGGAAGTGCTGTCCCGATGATTTTCTCCGCTGTCCTAGTTCAGTTCTTTTGTTTTCCCTATGTATTTATACCGCCAGTTTAGTTCGGCTGTCTGCCGGAAGCTAATTAATTTAGTCGATAAAGTTTTAAATATGGATATTTTTCTTACTCAAACACATCACTTCACTTCAGAAGGCCTTTATTTACCCCCGGAGAGCCGTGTCGAGGACTTTAATCGAATAGATCAAGAATAAAGAATAGATAAATCAAGAATAGATGCGCTTTGATGGACTTCAAAAGACAGACAGCCATTCACTGCCATTCAATGTCATATACACTTAGGATGGCTTCAGGGTGAGTAAATCATGGGCTAATTTTCATTTTTGGGTGAACTATCCTCTTAAGTGCAGTTCATCTCCTCCTTATTGACCAAGAGATAATTCCTCAAGGACCACGAGTGGAATTTTTTAGACCTGGCGTGACTTGCACAGTATCTCGAGCGCTCCTTTTGTAGCAGCCTCAATAAGCAGTTCAAGGCATACCTGCCCAGACGGTAGGTCCTTCACAAAGCCAAAACCGGCCACCATGTCTGTCCAGCTGATCAGGCCATTCCCGAGCCAGGAGCGGAAACTAAACTTCCTTGGTTACAGATTATGTCCTCATTTGTTTCTATAGTTACATATTGCTGTCACCTGTGTCTAGTTTAGTTCCTTTTTTTGCCCAATTTATTCATACCCCAAGTTTAGTTCAGTCCCTTGTCGTTTCTTGTTTTCTTTATGTGGTTTACATTACTTATTCATGTCTGCAGTGATCTCCTGAGTGTTTAGTTTGAGAATAAAGACTGTTGTGTTTAGAAATTCCTTCGTCTATGTGCATGTCGCAAAACCACACGCTGACGATATCTTTATATGGATTACTGTTAACAAATTTCTTAAAAGACCACGACAGTAAAACACAAGCTACACACTGAAGCGTTAATAATAACAATGGTAACATAAACCATAATAAAATATAATCAACTCACATAATAAACAAATTAAACCAATTTAAAGTAAATATTTCTGATCTGGGTATGTAACGATTTTATTAGCCACACTCAAACAATGATACACTTGGTGTCTTAATAGAGTTAAACACTGGTTTGATGTTTATTACAAACACACTGTAAAATTAAAAAGAAATGTACTTACCTGTGTTGCCTCAGAGGACAAAATGCTTTGCTTGGCATTGCTGTATCTTCCAATAAAAGAAAAGAGAAAACGGCTGCATGTTGAGAATAATTCACAAAACAGTCTGTTGTGAAATGTGCAGAACAAACGAAAACTTCAGTCATTCAGGCATGTCGTTAAAAGTAAACTTCAGCCATGCGTAATGCTCAGGGGCCGTATTCACAAAGAATTTTAAGGCTAAAAGTAGCTCCTAACTGGCGAATTTAGGAGTAACTCCTAAAAATAATGGGCGTGTCTCTCGTAACTTTAGGACTCCTAATTTTTTTGACTAAGAGTAATTCACAAAGCATTTTAGCCCTAAAAGTAGCCACCTAAGCCTGGGACAGCTTAAAAGAAGTCGAGAGGACTCCTAACTCACTAAGACCTATTCACAAACCGCTTTTTGTGGCATTTCACGTTGCGATGTTTTGAAATGCGTACGGCGGCTACAGGAGCTTCCAATCGCGAGGGAACAATTTAGCATTGTAGGCATAACTAGGGATGCAATAACGCCACCAACAACAACCAAAACTAGGCTACTCATTCATTGCATGTAAACTAATTGTAACGTTTGATTGTGAATCAAATTAAAATGTTCTTCTCTTTGCAAACGTAGGCAGAGGCATATAGTGACAGATTAATTCAATAATGTTGCAAAGATATTGCATCAATCCATATGTTTCATTAGGCTACTAGGCTATTTGTTTTTCCTTACTCTTTATTCATTTAGGCTATTTATTCAGTTATTCATCATCTTCCGTCCTTCGCACTACTTGTGTAGCGCACGCATTCTCAGACCTGTCACCTGTCAATCATCATCGTAGGGGAGGGGTTTGGAATCATTCCCGCGTTACAATCATCAGCCAATCAAGGTGGTCACTTCAGTCAAGCTCGTGCATGAGTAATGACGTCATCCATAGCAACAAAGACTCACTCTTAGTTTAGGAGTTGTAATTTTTCTTTACTAAGAGTAGGTCTGAAAGGCGTTGTGAATAACTTTTAAGAGAAAACTCCTAGCTAAAATCGTTTAGTGCGATTTAGGAGTACTCCTAGTGGTAAGATAAAATGCTTTGTGAATATGGCCCCAGATCTTTAGGAATGCTATCCAAACTTTTTGGAGTTGCAGTTTCTTTACATCCACTGACAGTCTGAGTTTGACGGTCATACTCAACATCTTTATCCAACAGCACTATCGTTCTTGTTATTGATGGACAGACATGAGTTGACATTAGGATTCTCTTGAATTCAAATCTGGGTGTTTCAGAAGGGTTGAAAATTATATTTATATTTTAAAACTGTTAGTTTTGAGTTCTAAAACTTGCCGTTTGTGTTTATCGTGGAGTGATCTCTTACATGTGTATTTCCATTTCATGAGCCCTTTCAATTTAGGCCTAAATATGTTTTTGAGTGTATTATACAAAAAATAATAAAACAATTATAAGGTGTCTCCGAACACAACTGGAACTGTTTGAAAGAGCAACCTCAAAGCAACAGTTTTTCTCTGAAAAAAATAAAATAATTTAAACATCAAATGAAAAAATGAGAGAGTAATTGTTCCAGGAAAAAGAAACTAAAGCAAAAATATCCAATGTCAATATAAAGGCAGAAGTTGCAGAGTTCCACAGAAGTAGCTGTGTGTGTGTGTGTGTGTGTGTGTGTGTGTGTGCGTGCATGTCCGTGCATGTGCGTGGGTGTGTGTGTGTGTGTGTCTGTGTGTTTAAGGAGGCTGGCTGGCTGACTGCCTTGCGTCAGTCCTGCTTAACATCAGCGGCCCTCACAAAAACACACACACACAGTCACACACGCTGAGTACTAAGACACCCGACCGGAGACGGGCTGGAGACACAAGTGCAAGTGAGTCACACAGGAGTCGGACAAAGACAGCAGTTCACAGTCCATCATGATGATCTTTCAATCAGGTCATACCACAATGAGAAATACAGCCATCACAGCTCTGAATCTGCCTGTGCTCATCATTACTGCATGGCAGTGCTCCGTACAACTGCGTAACAATCAATACTGCAGACAGTTATTTGCATTCAGTGCACAGACAGTCCAAAATTATCACCCACCAAGTGCTAGTCAAAATTGGCTGTTGATGTTACTCACCAGTTGGCTTGTAGTTTACTAGGAATGGCAATATCACATTTAAAAATGAGACAAACAATAAAACATTTGCTGTGACCTTCAAGTCAGGAATTTTTTACTCAGGAAAATAACAGATATTTATGTAGGGTGCCTAAAGTTTTTTTTTTTTCTCCATGTGATGACAAGTATGCGTAATATTTCTCACATTAAGTCACTAAAACTAAATTCACAATTTAGTGGCAGATGCCTTGAGATTTTGACACTGCAATTGAATTCCTGTTTACACAAAGTGCTGTCAAGTCAAGTCATCTTCATTTATATATCGCTTTTAACAATGTAGATTGTTTCAAAGCAGCTTTACAGAGATAAACATATAATTTAAGGTAACTGTGTAAGTGTTTGTTCAGACTAACACTAACATTTGCTTGCCATAATTATTTTTTGTTACGATGAGTTGTATTTCTGCCACCTACTGTCAGAAAGTGAATTTGCAAAAGCCTGTCTAACAAAAACAGTCTCTAATAAATCCAAAACCAGAAGATCGCAGGAGAAGAACCTAACTCAACCACATCAACATTGACGATACCGGACACTGAACAGAAAGAACTCGAGGCTTAAATACACATGGAACATAATCAAGGAGAACAGAAACAGATGTGTGGAAACTAATAAACACTTTTTTTTTTATATAAAATACGGCAGAATACATATCCAGTTTACATGATCTTGCTGGTAAATTTTCTCAGTTCACTTAATCTGAAATTTTTAAATGATGGACAATCCCTGCTCAGGGAGCTTTTCTGCCTCTTTTACTCTGTGTGTTTCTGTATTGAATGTAAGAAAAACAGACATGTTCTTTTCTTTCTGCCAGCTCATGTTTAGTACTGAAAGTGCTGAGTCATGCATTCCAGATGTACGCTGCAGTGTGTGTGTGAGTGTGAGTGTGTGTTATCTAATCTCTTTATGTGAAATCTGCTTCACCGCCTGAAAAGTCAGAGAGTGGGAATTAGTGTTCAATGGTCTTGATTTTGAAAAGAGATCTTTTGTACACAAAACTCAGATGTCTCCTTTGAAAGAAGTGGCAAGTGACTGAAGTCGTTCACAACGGGGGATTGAAAGACAATAAAAAGAATCATAATGTCTCTCTCATAGTAATCCAGCTGCTGTCTGTTTTGGATTTTAGATTGAGAGACTTGGTAACACCTGTAGCTTTCAACAAAGGGATGGATCACAATGGGTGACTAATCGACCAGCAACCAACTTTGATTAGTATGACAGACTAGTTCATCTAGAAGTTTTGATGTTTTAATTGGCTTGCATATTAAAAAATAAATAATGCACATATATGTAGATGCATTACAGTTAACAAGTTTGAGGTTGTTTTGTTTTTTTTTACATAAAAAAAAAGTCACTTATGCTCACCAAGACTGCATCTATTTGATAAAAATACAGTAAAAATAGTAATATTGTGAAATATTATTACACTTTTAAATAACTGTTTTCTGTTTGAATATACTTTAAAATATAATTTATTCCTGTGATTCAAAGCAGCATCATTATTCCAGTCTTCATTGTCACATGATCCTTCAGAAATCATTCTAATATGCTGATTTGCTGCTCAAGAAACATTTATTAATATGTTGAAAACGGTATACTTTTTTCAGGATTCTTTTATGATCAAAGTTTGGTGAACAGAATTTATTTGAAATAGAAATCTTTTTTTGTAACATAAATTAAACGTAGCGTCAATTCTGGCAGGTCACGTTAGTCAAGTTCGCATCAGCTGACTCTCAGCTGATCCACGTCTACCTATAGGAGTAGGACGCCTATCACTGTATACAAATATAAGCTCCTTCAATATTATCAGCTGCTATCGCATTTCTCAGGAGCTATACCTTCCTCCATCCCCAGCTCCTCCTCTCATCAGTCAGGATTTGGCATTCTGATTCCCCTTGAATCAGAATAAATTCTCGAATTATGTTGTACTTTAAAATCTTGAATTAATGATATATGCAATACATTCATGTTGGTTATGTTTACCCTAAGGGGGGTTATTGCTCTTCCTGCTCTTATTCATGCTATAGCATGCATGGATGCGCAGGGAGCTCTTGCCCAGAACAGAACCATACCGCCAATCCCAACCGTATGCAATTGCCAATCGTATTTGACGATAGTGGTCCTGACAGAAATAGCCTAAATGTCTTTAGTGTCACTTTAATGCTAAATAAAAGTATTACATTTTCTGTTCTCTTATTGACCCCAAACTTTTGAACAGTAGTGTAAGTAACTAAATGTTGTAAATGTGGACAATATGTCCCTCTCATGCATTTAGTGATCAAATGTGTTATTTTCTGTTGGACTGGCAGTGTTCCCGGATAGATTAAACAGCTTGTTTAGTCAACTGACATGGCTTGCAGTTTCATGCTGCTCAGCTTTTATATCTGTATCAGGGTGATGAATACCTGAAAAGTTTAATTTCTAGATGCAGATTTGTCTATATTTATTTGTTATTTTTTGCTTTGCTGTGGGACAATACACAGATCCTTTTCAAAAGCAGGTTTAGTGTATGATGGTTTGGTGAGTGTGCACCCGTACTCCACCTGACAGCTCACTAAAATACACCCTCAGTCACGTGCCTCCCTGCTGTGTTTTGCAGGCTTTGTTTGTACTCTCGGTCTTATGTCACCTCTGTAGTGTCCCCTGGTTTGAGGTTTTTATCTCACTGGGTCTTTCAGACAACTTTGAAGTTTACCTGCAGTCCATTAATCATATACAAATGGTTTATCTCTCTTTTAACTTCTCTCATATGCATCCAGAAGGTGAATTATTAAAAGATGAACTCGCCAAAACTGAAAATTCAATTTTCTTTCTTCAGTGAAAAAAAAATAAAGATGTTATGCAGAATGTCTGAGCTTCTCTTTTTCATACAAGGACAGTGGATGGTGATTTCTACTGTCCAACTCTAATAAAAAAACAAACACCTTAAGACCAGTCCATTTGAATTACACTCTATATTCCAAGTCTTCTGATGTCACAAGATTTCAAGTCTTCTTTGAGCAGGGGATGATGGTTGTTCATCCAGGCCTCGGTCAGGGGAGTGTCCCATGGCGGCGTTGTTGGAGGGAGGAGCCATGGAGGAATACTGATGAGGGTCACCATGGGAATGAGCGGAGACAATAACGACGAGATGGAGCCCAATGTGCAGCCGATGAGCCGAGGTGCCGGACAGATGACGACAATCTAGGTGGTCTCGATGGAGCCGCAGCGATGACCTCCTCAGAACGAGGTGGGGATCCGGAGGTCTGCGGGCGAGTTGGAGCGACCGAGGGCGGAGGTGGAGTCTGAGGTAGGGCAGAGCAAGCCACAGCCAAAAAGAGTGGAGGACCAGAGAGCAGCGGGCGGTCTGCAGGTCCGCAGTGGAGGCGAAGCGATGTCTGACCTAGGTGGAGCCGACGTGCCGAGGGAGTCCGGTGGACTTCAGTCCTGGAGGGCCACTGTCCTGTAGGGTTTAGCTCCAACCCTGATAAAACTCACCTGCCTGTAGCTTTCTAATTATCCTAAGATGCTGATTTAGCTTGTTCAGGTGTGTTTGAGTAGGGTTGGAGCTAAACTCTGCAGGACAGTGGCCCTCCAGGACTGAAGTTGCCCATCCCTGGTCCATGCTGAGGTCGAGGGCGGAAGGAGCACAGGCGCAGGAGCCGGGGTGACGGGTCGAGGTAGATCATCACGCACAAAGGCTGGGGGCGGAGCCTTGGGCTCCTAATGCCCAGGACGAGATGGGGCTCCCAATAGGTTCGAGGTGGCTCCTCGCTACTGAGACGGTGATAACTGGGTGGCACTGATGCCTGGAGACTGGGGAAAAGACTGAAGACCAATGCAAACATTTTTTTGCATTTGAAATTGTCTGGAGAGGTAGTGGGAGAGGGGGGCTGGGTAGGGCCAGCGAGACCGGCAGACGACAGACTAATGTGATCCTCGGTCGCTCTTGGGGGCGTGGGCTAGTACATCGCGGCTGTCTCCGTTCCGCTCAGGCCATCGATCCTTGTCGTCTGGGTGGTTCTGGCTGGGCACTGGATGGGGAGCACCCACTCCACATATGTCACAAAGCTCCCTCGAGGAACCTCCCCGGACAACTGTGCACGTGTGGCGGCGTTGAGATAGGCAGCCGTCCGGGAAGGTGGTTTGATGGGCGAGGTCCAAAAACTCCTTTAAATGTTCCTTGAGGAAGCATTCTCCCTGCTCAAGGCACAAGAGTTTAACTGCTGGAAAGTCCATAATGCTAGCAGGGGTGACAACAAAAAATCTCACAAACTACACGTATTTACTTTTGTTGGTCCGGTGTTCTGTCATGGGGGTTGTTGTATAAGCACACACGAAGATGAAGATGAAGGCAAATAGATAATATTTAATATTTAATAAATCCAATGGTTAACCCAAACAGGAACCGAGCAACATAAAACACACACACTATAGATGACACCGGACACTAAACTGACAGAAAACTGAATATATATACAGGTGATGATAATTGATGAGTGCACAGCTGGACATGATAAGTTGATTACTTTTACGATCTCTTAATGAACTTTTTGAAGCGTTAAAGTGTCAGTTGTGTAGCTGTCAATGGAAGGACAGAAAGGTCTCTGATTTCATCAAAAAAATCTCCATTTGTGTTCAGAAGATGAACAAGAGTCTCACGGCTTTGGAACGACATGAGGTTGAGTAATTAATGACAGAATTTTAATTTTTGGGTGAACTATATATCCCTTTTGATTACAACCAATATCCTGAAACCTGTTACCTGAAGTTATTGAATGCTGATTTTATAGTTGTTTGACACTTGTAGTTCTTTAAAGACTGATCACTGAGCATGTTTTCACTTGAGTAAATAATAGTAATTAAAACACACTGCTTTAGGTCAAAGACTCCATTGAGCTACTCTGATATATGAGTGCACTTTTGAGTGCCAGAGGGTGAAATTTAAGTCATTAATTATATGAAGAAATCCAAGTGGCCATGCAAAGTGTTTTCCTGTTGAATAATTCTCTTGAACACATGCTTTTTAAACTTTGACCTTCAGATCAATGTATAGCACTCACTACCTATACACACACTCACACATAAAGAGATACATATATGCATATCCACAAACATCAACAGTTCAGATTTCTTAAATACTACATGACATGGCTTATGGTATGTATTTACACATATTATTTACAAACTTTTATGTTATATGCGATTCATCGCTATTACTCAATTTGAAAGCACTAATAAAAAAGTGAAAATGGCACAACTTTTGCAAAAGCAGGTAGCAGTTACATTTTTTTTCATAAACTGTAAAAATATTGCAGATTTTTTCCCGTCTACACAGCCGTGGATAGGTCAGCAGAAAAGTTGTTTCAATAGTAGCTACAGTTGTTACATTTTAATACCCTTTTTATTTTAGAATAATATGATGAAACTACACAATAAGACTATAAATGTTTATTAAAGGGACAGTTAATCCAAAAATAAATATTCTGTCATTATTTACATTATTTTCAAAAACTGTATGTTGTTATTTCTCATATGGACGATTCTCAATGATTTCTCATTCGCACTGTTATTCACTCCCTCCAGGATTTTCTGATCTTGCGATCAATATAAACCAGTGGCCGCATTATTTGCGGCTGCTTGGGGTTTTGTCTTATTTATGCAATTGTTTCCATTAAAAAACATTAACCTGAGGGGGAAACGTTAAAAATGTGTGTTGCAACATTGCTGTCGGATCCAATAGTGTGCACTGCATCATTTTTATTTTCAGTCTCTCTGAAAAGCCTGCTTCGAAATGTGTCTGGTTTCAAAATGAATCTGCTGTAAAATGAAGCGAACAAACAAACAGTGTCTTACTGATGCGATCTGACTGGAACTTTGTCAACATAAAGTTCATCCACACTTTCTTAGTGTTAGGATCACATGGATGGCAATGCAAAGACTGTTTTTCCACAACTTGGCACTTC
Organism: Rutilus rutilus; assembly: GCF_951802725.1. Taxonomy (NCBI): domain Eukaryota; kingdom Metazoa; phylum Chordata; class Actinopteri; order Cypriniformes; family Leuciscidae; genus Rutilus; species Rutilus rutilus. The sequence continues at coordinate 24,743,124 of NC_140225.1, read as the reverse complement.
AAAATGTCCTGTAATCCTCAAAGGCATCTCTATCGTTTTGTTGCTGGATTAATCCTGTATTTGCATGTGTCTCATATTTACTACTACATGACATGCATGAATCGGTGGGCGGGGCTAAAGAGGCAATGATGTAGAAATAGGCATTGATCTTCTGCAGAACTTGTCTTTCGTAATAATGTGACAAAATCCGAAACCAGAAGTTTTATATGATCTTAAATCTGAAGGCTTCTGTGTGCCGAGTTCTTCTCACCCTCACTGAGTGTTAATGAGTGAGAGCTGATAAATGACCAGCCATATCCTACTGAGATAGTATGAGCTACTACATCTGTTTCTTGTCTCTCTTTCTCTCTCTCTTTCACTACAAGCAGTTGAGAGGAGGATGTGGGTGATGCATATGAGGCTGACTCACTTCAGTCTCCTGTGAGACTAGACGCGCCACTGGTCCATTGTCCTTAGATGGTGATTAGAACAGGACAGGCCCTGTAACTGCTGCACGTATCTAATCCCCATCATTTAGACTCAAACTCACTGTGGAGCGTTTTTAAATGTGAGGTGTATCATTTTGTAATGTTTAAATACTTTAATCTCTGTTATATAGAGACAATTAGTAAAGTGTTTGTGGGTTGATTTCCCACAAAAGTGTTAAAAGTGTATTTCGCTATCAACATTTATTTAGTTTGATCGTCATGAGTTGTCCCACACAGCAAATTGGTGTGGAACTGTTTTTGACTAATGAGAGATTAGCATAGAATTTGCTTAAAAAAAAAGCAGATTGTTTTTTCTTTGTCTGTGTTTGTTGTTTGATGTAGATCACGTGATCAGTTATGTTATCCTAGATTAAATATTTCCTACAGTACAGGAATTGCATTGCATTGTAATCCACATGGACTCAGGTTACCTGCAGTAGCTAAAGTACAGTATATACAAAATTCCAGAAGAAACTGATTTTCTACCGAACTAGATTAACATTCTGCTATGATATTAGATTGGCCTTTGACCCTTTTCTGAGCACCATCATTTAAGAGCATTTACTAAACATACAGAAGTCATCAGATTTCCAAGAATTTTAACTCTGCTCACCTTAAGATGCATTTTAGTATTATATCTTCTATTAATCCTTAAAAAAAAAAATCAGTCATTTTTGACCAATTTAATTTTTTAAAGGCTTCCTCAATCTGAGGAATAGTGAAAAAGAGGGAAATATCATAATATAGATCACACTTTCACTTTCACGTTCCAGTTTTTTATTATTTTTATTATTATATATATATATATTTTTTTTTATCAAGCACAAATCTTCTATCTCATCTATGCCACTTTATTCATTCTTAAAGTGAACTTCTGGCTGAATGGTGATTCGATTTATACTTTTGGACTGCCGCCTTGAGGATGTGAGTGACGTGTCCAGTGTGCAATTGTTATCTGTTACCTGTCTTTTGTGTGGACTTTTTAGTTATTTCCTTTCGGTTTGTAGTCGGTTTGTAGTTCTCTTACGAGAGGTTCTCTCGTATTGCGTAAGCTAGCTTACGCTGCGGGAAAGTCTCCTTTCACGAGATGCTGAAGCCAAAAATTATCCTAATTTTTTAAAACTTGTCAACGCAGTGCGGCAGCCTGCAGACCTAGGGCAAGCGAATCGCGTGCCCATTGGCTGCTCTGCGGCAACTGCAGCAGCCTATGGCTGAGCCTTGCGCGTGACGTCACGTCCAATGAGCGCGCTTGGCGCGCTTAGTGCGTCACAGCCCGTCATAGGGGTGTGGCTTAGAGTATATAAGCAAGGAACAGAGGCTGCTTCGCTGATTTCTGTCTCTTCAGCGAAGCTCTTCGCATCGCTGATCTCCGAGGAAGCCGCCGTTGAATCCAGCGACCAGCACGCCGAGGATCTCAGCCTGAGGACGCCGGCCGCTCGCCGCCTTCAGCCTTCCCTGCCTGCTGCGCCATCCGGCACATATATCCTTTTTCTGCTCTGTGTTGTGTGTGTGTGTGTCCGCCGCGACACACTTGCATCTAAAAGAGCGCGAGGCGTTGTTTCAAATGCCTCGCACATCCTGTGGCTCGTGCAGAGCCTCGCTCAGCGACGGAGACCGCCACGTGCTGTGCGCTCTCTGCCTGGGTTTTGACCACGCTGTTCGCGCTCTCTCCGAGGGCGGCTGCGAACAGTGTGAGGAGTTACCGATGTCGACCCTACGGGCTCGACTCGCTAAATTCGAAGAAACTCCATCTTCTCCGGCCGCTTCTTCCGGCCCACGAAAGAAGAAACGTCGCTCTCAAAGGCCGCCGGAACTGGACGCTACAGCTGAGCGCTCGCCGGAACCTCTCCCGCGAGCCTCGCTCTCTCCTTCCCCCCCACCCTTCTCCGACGCGCAGCGGCCGGCCACTGCCCGCACTGCCGTCGCCCTGGGGGATGATGCAGATGATGCCGCTGACAGCTGCTCTCTGCTCGCGTCTGACAGCGAGGAGTGGTCGGGCTCTCACCGCTCCGCCCCCTCTACTCTGGAGTCTTCTCGAACCCGCGCTAGTGTTGACGCAGAGCTTCTCCGCCTCCTCACTTTAGCGGTCGAGAGAATGGGACTGGATTGGTCCCCACCTAAGGAGCCGGAGCCCAATCGCCTTGACGGGTTTTTTCTGCCTAGCCGCCGCCCTGCGCCTGCCTCTAGGTCAGCACCCTTCCTGCCTGAGCTCCACGCCGAGCTCTCTAAGTCCTGGAACGCTCCGTTCTCCACCAGACTCCGCTCGCCAGTCTCCTCGGCTCTCTCCCAGGTGGACGGAGCCGCCGAGAACGGCTATAACGGCATCCCCGCCGTTGAGGATGCTGTGGCAACGCACCTTTGCCCGCCGTCTGCTAGATGGCGCTCAAAGTCTGCCCTGCCGTCTAAAGCCTGCAGGACCACCTCAGCTCTCGCCGGCCGCGCTTTCGCCGCCTCCGGCCAGGCTGCTTCCGCCCTGCACTCAATGGCTATTCTTCAGATCCTTCAAGCCGACCTCCTCCGTGAACTGGACGAGAAGGGCTCGGATCAGTCTGCCTTAACCGATCTCCGCAGCGCTACGGATCTCGCGCTGCGCGCTACCAAGACCGCTGCTCAAGCCATCGGCAGATCCATGGCCGCGCTCACCGTCATCGACAGACATCTATGGTTGACGCTCGCGGACATGAGTGAGTCAGAGCGCGCTGTGTTTCTGAACGCACCACTCTCGCCCACCGGCCTCTTTGGCCCTGCGGTCAGCGGAATTGTGGATCGGTTCTCTGAGGTACAGAAGGCGTCACAGGCGATGGACCTCTTCCTGCCCCGCCGTTCGAGCTCAGCCACAGGCCGCCCTCAAACTCAGCCTCCTGTGCGCAGCTCTAACCAGCGCTCTTCCAGGCCCCCCAGCGCTTCGCAGCGACGCCAGGGCAATCGCCCCAGGTCGCGCTCGACCAGCCGTCACAGACCGCCGCCCCCACGGGGCCCGCGGTCCAAGATCGCGTTGAAGCCCGAACCCGCGAAGTCCTCCTAGCATCCGCAAGGAGGAAAAGATGGTTGAGTCCCGCTACGGCCGGACCGCCATCAAAACGCACAGCTCTGCCAGTCCCCTATGTTCAGGCTACTGCAGCAGCACACACCGCAGCCAACGAGCCAGTATTTACACTCGCTCGCCTGCACACAAACGCTGTTTTCACGGCGACCCAGATAAATCTCAAAAAGAGTATAAGTGCTTTAAGTGTAGAAAATGTGCCCACACCCATGTGCTCACTGCTTCACACAAGTACAATCCCCATGGTAACGCGCCCAGAGCGCTCTCTCATAAAGCGGCCTCACACCGCTCGAGTACTAAATGTAGTAAAAGTGCCCACACTTCCGTGCTCACAACTACTCGCTGCTCGCTCTGTCACTCAGTTACCTCAAATTGCTACGGCTCAAGCCGCAGGGGTATTAAGTGTAGAAAAAGTGCCCACTCCCGTGTGCTCACTGCCTCACACAGACCAGGTTCCCATGGCAACGCGTCCAGAGCGCTATCTCTTAAAGCGGAAACTTTCCGCTCGAGCATCAAGTGTAGGAAATGTGCCCACAGCCCTGTGCTCACACCTGCCCACTGCCCGCTCTGCCAGACAGGTTGCAAACCTCATAAAGCCCCCAAACACTGGCCGTGTCATAAGTGCATATCCCGCGCCAGCTCACGAGCACGCGCGCCCACTTTCAGACACCATAATCCCCACGCCGCCCTCGCGCCTGGGTTGTTTGACAGCAGTTCACGCTCCATCGTCCGAGATCGAGCTACTAAATTCTGCACAGTCGGCCAGCCCTGTTCTTCTGCCCTCGTGTCCGAGCATCGGCGGCGCGCGCGCCGCCCCGTCTTCTCTGATACAGGTTCCCCATCCCGCGCAACGCGGCGATCTGAACCCAGAGACCATTCGACCCCTAGCTATGCATGCAAAAGCATGGGAGGCTATTCAGGGCGCGTCAGAATGGGTGCTCAACACCATAAGACACGGTTATTCGCTCCAATTTGCTCGTCGCCCTCCGCGCTTTCTAGCGCAGACGGAAACGAAAGTGAGTTTGGAAACAGCACATCTGCTTCAAGCAGAGATAACAAAGCTGCTGCGAAAAGGGGCCATAGAACAGGTGCATCCTTCCCTGAGCGAGTCAGGCTTTTACAGCCGTTACTTCCTCGTTCCCAAGAAGGACGGAGCATTAAGACCTATTTTAGATCTGAGACATCTGAACAAAGCCCTCATGAGACGGCCGTTCAGGATGATTACAACCAGACAGATCCTCGCGCAAATTCGCCCAGGAGACTGGTTTATCTCTCTCGATCTGAAAGACGCTTATTTCCAGATCCAGATAACTCCCCGTCACAGGCCATTTTTGAGATTCGCCTTCGACGGTCGAGCTTATCAATACACAGTCCTGCCGTTCGGCCTGTCTTTAGCACCCTGTACATTTACGAAATGCATGGACACGGCTCTCGCTCCCCTGAGGAGTCAGGGAATGCGAATTCTGAACTACTTGGACGATTGGCTCGTTCTAGCGCAGTCAGAGACAGAACTTGTGTCTCACAGAACAGCGCTACTCGACCACCTGGAGGTTTTGGGTCTAGCGGTCAACTGGACCAAGAGCTCGCTCTCGCCCCGGCAGTCGATTTCCTTTCTCGGAATAGAACTGGACTCGGTGGCGATGACGGCCAGATTGACGGAGCAGCGCGCGCGCCGCATCCAGCGCCTCGCTGCATCCTTCAAAGAAGGCAACCGGGTTCCCCTGAAGGCATTTCAGCGCATTCTGGGGCATATGGCCTCAGCTGCAGCAGTGCTTCAGTTGGGTTTACTGCGCATGCGCCCGCTTCAACGCTGGCTGAGAACGCGCGTATCCCATCGAGCCTGGGTGACCGGCGGCTCGCTAATCAGAGTGACTCAGGTCTGTGTCTCAGCCCTGCAGCCCTGGCTAGCAGCCGAATGGTATCACACGGGAGTGAATATGGGAGTGGTTTCACACCGGAAAGTTGTCTCTACAGACGCGTCCAACCTAGGTTGGGGAGCGCTCTTCGAAGGCAGACCGGTCTTTGGCCACTGGTCAGACCAGGAGAATCTCCTACACATAAACTGTCTAGAGATGCTCGCGGTCGAGAAAGCGCTTATGCACTTCCTCCCTTTCCTCCTTGGTCACCATGTTCTAGTCCGCACGGACAACACTTCAGTAGTGGCCTATGTGAACCGCCAGGGCGGTGTCAGATCAAAGCAACTCTGCGCCCTGACGGAACGCCTCCTCGTATGGGCTCAGCACTCTCTGCGCTCTCTGAGAGCATCGCATGTGCCTGGCCATCTGAACGAGGGCCCCGACAGACTGTCCAGGGACAACGTTCCCCCTGGGGAGTGGTCTCTACACCCCCAAACAGTCCAGTCGCTGTGGCGCCGCTTTGGCAGAGCGAAAGTCGACCTCTTTGCGTCAAAAGACAACGCACACTGCCCAGCGTTCTTTTCAAAGAGCGAGGACGCGCTGGCCCAGTCTTGGCCCAGCGGCCCGCTATATGCGTTTCCGCCAGTCTCTCTGCTGCCTCAGGTCATCGAGAGAGTCAGGAAAGCGCGCCACACAGTGCTCCTCATAGCCCCGTTCTGGGAGAACCAAGCTTGGTTCCCGGAACTCATACAATTGGCAGACTCAGCCCCCTGGCCGATTCCGGTGCGGAGAGACCTTCTCTCTCAAGCCCGCGGCTCGATTTGGCATCCCCACCCAGAGCACTGGTCTCTGCATGCGTGGAGCCTCAACAACTACATGCTGATCTACCAGAAGGGGTGATGAACACGATCATACAATCTAGAGCCCCCTCCACGAGGCGGCTCTACACGTCTAAATGGTCTGTGTTTAACAAATGGTGCACTACCAAAGGGCTCAATCCACAGACATCACAGACCTTCAAGAGCTACTGGACGCGGGCAGGTCCCCCTCCACGCTCAAAGTCTATGTCGCGGCCATTTCAGCGCTCTCTGTTTCAGAGCCGGGCCGCGCATTAGGAAGGAACGAGTTGGTCATCCGCTTCCTTAGAGGAGCGAGGAGGATGAACCCCCCGCGACCCCCTTCGGTTCCTATGTGGGATCTTTCACTGGTCTTAGACGCACTGAAAGCACATCCCTTTGAACCTGTAGAAACTGTGGATATGAAATACCTCACGCTCAAAACCGTTTTTCTGATAGCACTGTCTTCAGAAAAACGTGTGGGAGACCTTCACGCGTTATCCACTAACGCTGCGTGCCTCGAGTTCGGACCTAATGACTCTAAAGTTATTCTCAGACCGAGGCATGGGTACGTCCCAAAAATTTTGGGCACTCCCTTCAGAGCGCAGGTCATTTCCCTTTCAGCCCTGCCGATTACTGGCTGCGAGGCAGATAGTCACCTCCTCTGCCCAGTTAGGGCGCTGAGAAGCTATATTTCGCGCTCCGCCGCCTTCAGGCGTTCAGAGCAGCTTTTTGTTTCGTTTGGTGGGCGCACCAAGGGTCTCGCCGCCTCGAAACACACTCTGTCCAGATGGATAGTCGATGCTATCGCAGCTGCTTACGCATCTAAAAACCTGCAGTGCCCCTTGGGCATTCGGGCACACTCCACCAGAGGCATGGCCTCATCGTGGGCGTGGTCCAGTGGGATTCCCATTCATGACATTTGTGCAGCGGCAGGCTGGGCCTCCCCCTCCACATTTGTTAGGTTTTACAACCTGGAAGTTCCCGCTTTGCAGGCCAAAGTGCTATCAGTCTAAGTCTCGCGTAAGCCAGCCCACTGTCTGTGCGCGGGCTACGCTGCTGATTTAGCTCTACTGGTTGAGCTACACTATATGGAAGTGTTAGTTGGACCGGCTGTGCCGCTCCCTGCCCCATATTATGTGCTTGTGTACTGTGGTATCTTGGCCGCCCAGCTCCGCTTCGCGTTCCCTGGGCTCCCCATGGGATTCATTCAGGATGCTGGGCGCGCGCACGGCGTTGACAAAGGTGTTCCCGCAGCGTAAGCTAGCTTACGCAATACGAGAGAACCTCTCGTAAGAGAACGTACTCGGTTACTAACGTAACCTCTGTTCTCTCTAGAGAGGGAACGAGTATTGCGTAACCCGCCGTGCTCTCGCCACGAGCTCATTTTCGCTTCATGCGACAGAAACCAGCGAAGCAGCCTCTGTTCCTTGCTTATATACTCTAAGCCACACCCCTATGACGGGCTGTGACGCACTAAGCGCGCCAAGCGCGCTCATTGGACGTGACGTCACGCGCAAGGCTCAGCCATAGGCTGCTGCAGTTGCCGCAGAGCAGCCAATGGGCACGCGATTCGCTTGCCCTAGGTCTGCAGGCTGCCGCACTGCGTTGACAAGTTTTAAAAAATTAGGATAATTTTTGGCTTCAGCATCTCGTGAAAGGAGACTTTCCCGCAGCGTAAGCTAGCTTACGCAATACTCGTTCCCTCTCTAGAGAGAACAGAGGTTACGTTAGTAACCGAGTACGTTTTCTTGTTGATTGTTCTCTGATTGTTCCCAGTGTCTTGTTCGCCTTAAAATAGCTTGAATGTAACTCGACACTTTTGCTTAATTTATTATATGCGGAACTGGGATTATGCTACTTAGCCCCGCCTCCACTCACTCACACTAGAGATCCACTCGCTCCACTTACTGAGGTAACCACTGCTACAATGCACTTTAGTTATCGAGAAATTACGGTGGCCTAGAGAGCTCAACGTGCTGCAACTGAAGAAAACACATGCAAAAAAATAAAATAAATGAAAAAACACAAATTAAGAAAACATCTTCATCAGTTTCACAACACAAGTGTGCTCCAAATACTCACAACACAACCAAATACAGAAACGCGCTGCAAAAGTTCACTACACAACCAAATACAGAATAGTTCTGTGCAAATAGCACAGAACAAACGGAAATGTTTCCAGGGGACCCCAATAAGTGACAAACCCGGCTGGGACATGCTAATAGCTCAAAGTCTTCTTTTTATTTTATTTTATTTTTTAAACTTGTTTGGGGGGCAAAACATACAGAGATGACAAGTTTATGACATACAACTTTGTATACAATATACAAAATGTATTAACAATATGTTCAATGACATCAGAATACAAATGAGAAAAGAAGAGTTAACAATGAGCTGAACATGAGGGTAAGATATTAATATACATTAGTTACATTATACAAATTTTGTCATGCAATGTTTAAATAAGTTTCATAATAATGTTAGGTAATGCAGGGGTCCAAAGATGAGAAGGCAAGTTTTAAAGTTGAGACACTCACACACAGATATAACGCATATTTAAGGAAAGGCAAGGCAAGGTAAGGCAAGTTTATTTATATAGCACATTTCATACACAATGGTAATTCAAAGTGCTTTGCATAGAAGACATTAAAATAATCAAAAGAAATAAGAATAATTAAAACAGTTTAGAATAAAAAAGAAAAGAAAATACAGTACAAACAGTCGGACGAACAGTGGCACAGTGCTCATTCAGTAAATGCACAGCTGTGATGTGTTTTGAGTCTGGATTTGAATGTGACTACTGTAGGAGCACATCTGATCTCTTCTGGAAGCTGGTTCCAGCTGCGGCTGGCATAATAGCTAAAAGCAGACTCGCCATGCTTAGAGTGAACCCTTGGTATTTCTAGTTGATGTGATCCTAATGATTTGAGTGATCTGTTGGGTTTATATTCAGTTAGCATATCTGCAATGTATTGAGGTCCTAGGCCATTGAATGGTTTATATACCAGTAATAATACTTTAAAATAAAATTGTGCCATCAATTTCTTCGAAATCAGACATAGTGACTACTTTCTCAGGTTGTGGTCTGTCTGATCTGTCTGACCCCAGCGCAACTCAAGGATGTGCTGATCACCTTTCTGATATTATTGATTTTCTCAGAGAAGAAGGAAGCAAACTCACTGCATTTGCTGTCTGAGAGCAATTCATTGGGAATATGACTTGGGGGGTTTGTCAATCTCTCTACAGTAGCAAAAAGAGTGCATGTGTTGCTGTTTATAATATTCAAGAAGAAAGTCTGTCTAGCTTTGCCTAGTTCCACACTGAAAGCATGGATGCTGTCTTTGTAGATGTTATAATGGACAACAAGTTTTGTTTTCCACCACATGCTTTTCTGCATTGTCTTTTCATATTTTGCACTGCTGTTGAGTTTCTCCAAGGTGCTTTTAGTCTGCCACCCTTCTTCCTGACTATCAATTACACTTTTAACTTTTGAGTTAAAAGAATCAAGGAGAAAATCAACAGAGTCAGCAGATATGCATGGTGTTAAAGATATTGCCTTCATAAATAGTACACTCATGTTCTCATTTAAGCATCTCTTCTTGACAGACACAGATCTAGCTTCAATGGCAGGAGAGATCAATATATCAAAGAAAATACAGTGATGATCCGACAGTGCTACATCCTTAATAACAATCGATGAAATGTTTAGACCCTTACTGATAAGTAAGTCTAGAGTGTTTCCCCGATTGTGTCCATGTACATGCTGAGTCAGATCAAAAGTTTTGATTTCTTTTGCCATAATGTTTTCTGCATTATCCATGTGAATGTTAAAATCACCAGCAATGGCAAAACAGTCAAACTCTGAGGTAATTGTTGATAACAGTTCAGTAAAGTCCTCAGCAAAGGCTGGAGAGTATTTTGGAGGCCTGTAAATAATAAGTACAGGCTTTGGTAGTTGCGGGGCCTGACGTTTTTTGGTTGATATCTGGGGGCTCGCAGCAATAGAGTGGGATAGTTTGGTTCCAGCATACACCAGTTCTTCCATTTTCTCTGAGAAGCACAGAAGTGGAGATGCTGGATAGTATCATGTCTGGTGAGAGGGGCTGTACAATTATACTATACTTAGTATAAGTATACACATTAAATTTTTAATTTTTTTATTATATATATATATTTTTTTATAAAATGTATATTTATTTGCAACATTTATGTTTTTTCGCAATAACAAGACATTTCTGTCGTAAGAACAGCTATTCATGGAATAGCTGATGGTCTGAGATGAAAATAATGAGGGAATTATGTTGTCTTTCGTTGCTCCCTTCGCCAAGTGTGTTCCAAACGGCTACATAATGGCACACAAGTGCCTGCTCACTCCAAAGTCCCCACTTCAAGGGCTCTGCCGTCTGCTCTCGAAGGGAGTAGGGCATAGGGATGCTCATGGGCAATAAGCATGTCTCAGCCGGGTTCGTCACTTATTTGGTTCCCCTGGAAACATTTCCGTTGTGGTTCTCTTGTGCTCACAACAGTTGCGCAAATCAGCCTAAATAGGTCTTTAACTGGTGTAAATGAATGGTTTAATGGGTTAAATGGATATTATCATGTTCTGTCACATCTGAATCTAAATGAATTTGAAATGACTTGAATTGACAGTCTGTTAGTGACCTGGGTTTTAGTGAGCAATCAGCAGTTTTTTCTGAATATTCGTTGACTAATGGTCTGAAAAGATGACTAATGATAATTATAATAGCTGAACAACTTTTATTATTAACGAAAAACTACAATAAATTGTATTATATGTTTAAGGCATTGATATACTTCAAGCAAATTCAAAGAATGAACTGGTGTGACATAATTTCAAACAAAAGCAGGCCAAACCGAAATTCGTTTGGAGTTTCTCAGAAAAAAAAAGCGAAACTATAAAAGGTTTTTAAACTCCGGAAATGATGTGATTTCATTTTAATAAATAGCATGTTAATATAATTATGCATGATATTCGTCATGTTTTGGAACGCTGATTGTTTAGTCTGAAAGGAAGAGGCTTGTTCTCCTGCACTTTCTCTTCTACTTTTGATGTCAAAGGTTTTTTGCTATGCACAGCAGTGCTGCCTGGCTCGGTTTCTTTTTCGGCTGGCAAAAAGAGTTAAAAAAAAAACACACACACAATGGCTTTATTAATAACAGGAGATGACTGTCGGCCTGCCAGTTTGACACAACTTGCTTTGTCATTTTGTGACTCCAAGTCCAGCGTCTCTCCTTCTCTTTCTCTCAGGGCTGAGAAGTGTGACTGCAGCAGACGGATACATTGACATAAGGGAATACTCAGGAGTGATCACAATTCTCATGCTCCACAGAGACTTTGTCTAAGAGTGGAGCTCTACCCCTGTGGCCTGTTTCTTTTCCTAGTGAGAGCGTCTTACAACTCTCCAATATGGTGCCAATGTCACAGTCATGCCCCCCAGTTTATTGATCACTGCCTCTGCATGGCGCCTCATAACACACAAACAGAAAAACACACAGTTAATGGATTAGTTGACTCAAAAATGTAACATTTTGTTTAACCGGGAATAGTAGGGTGAGCAAATGATGACAAAATTGTCATTTTTGAGTGAACTATTCCCTTACAAGTACTGTTAGTGGCTGACAGAGTACCAATCAGTCTTCTGATTGATTGAACAATATTGTCATAGGGACAGATGTGATACCTCAGGACACATAGTTGAGTGATATCAGGTAGTCTAGAAAAAATGCTTAAAGCTACTTTAAGCTTTAGAAGAAACAAGCTAATTCTCTGTTTGGTTGTGTGGTTTTTCTTATTAACTTTACGTTAGTGTAAATATTAACAAAAACGGCTAACATGGTCTTCTATATGTTAACAAATACACTCTCAAATGTATGTTTGTCATCATGATAAATTTATTCAGCAAACAAAAGTGTCTGAAAATAAGGGGGGTTATAAAGTGAATAGTATTCAATTGGTCATGTGATTTCAAAATGGTGACCCCTCCCCATGTAGAATTAAACAGCTTTTTCAAGGCTACTGATATGATTGAAAAAAAGTCTTCGGGCCCTATCTTGCACCCAGCGCAATTGACTTTGTACACCGACGCATGTTTCATTCCTATTTTGCACACGCGCAAAGCGCGCTTTTCCCTCCACAGAAGCACGTCGCTAAACTAGGGAATGAACTTCCGCTCCCTGGGCGGTTCAGCGAAAAAAAGGAGGCGTGTTCCGGCGCAAACGTTCCTTCATGCTATTTTGCAGGTTTAGAAAACAATTGCGCCACTAACCAGGAAAAAATAGTTTAAAGTCAGTGGCGCGTTGCGCATGTTATTCATAAGCTATTTTAAGGGCGCATGCTTGGCCATAATCAATGTAGCGTGTGCACAACGCGCACTTTGATTCTCTCATCTACACAGAAGCAGCAGTTTTCATTTTTGCAAATCATACATTATTACGATAGATAGATAGATAGATAGATAGATAGATAGATAGATAGATAGATAGATAGATAGATAGATAGATAGATAGATAGATAGATAGATAGATAGATAGACAATTTATTATAAAAGCATACATCTAGCTTACACATTTACCCAAATTATCATACGCCTTTTTAACCGAAGTTAATTTGGGTGGGTTTCTCCATCCCCAACCTCCCTGACGAGAGCGTTGCTCTCCTTGGCTGTGAACCGCTCCTGGCGCGCGCCTGGCAAATCCGCCGTTATAATAGGAATCCGCTTTAGAACAAGCGCGCCTGCTCTTAAAGGGAATGTGAGATGACGCTCTGATTGGTTTATTTCACGTTACGCCCAAACCACACCTATGAATAATGAAGCTCTTCAGACCAACCCATTTTAGATTTGCGCCTGGCGCAAGAGTCATTTATCCCGCCGGGAAAATAGCAACAGCGCCAAGACCCGCCCACAAAGTTACTTGCGCTTTGCGCTTGGACACTTGCGTTTCAGATCGTTAAAATAGGGCCCTTCATCTTAGGGCTGTGTTAGTCTGAGTGTCTCACACATCGGTGGGCTTAAATTTATAATATATATATACTGTATATATATTATATACTGTCTCTCTCTCTCTCTCTCTCTATATATATATATATATATATATATAATGAAAAATGTTACTACGTGCACCTGGATGAATGAGTGCACATTATTGAATAATGGTTTTGAATGTTTACATTTGTTTGTGCATTTGTGTGTTTTTCACCAGGAAGCTGCAAAAATGAGGAGCGTGTGTTTCGTGAACGAATGCGTCCCAGGAAGAGACAGGGAGCTGTCCGGAGGAGAGTGCATCAAGTCAACGGGCACAAGTTCATGGCCACCTACCTGAGACAGCCCACCTACTGCTCACATTGCCGCGACTTCATCTGGTGAGTCCCACAGCAACCGTCAGCTGATATTTACAGCCGTGTTGAGTGCTGTTTGTACAGCTGCGTCTGTTGGTAAACCTGCGTCTGAGTTTTGACATAACCAGTGTACACTGTCCCTCCTCGCGAGTCCGTTCACGGGTGGTTTCCCCTCAGAGGGCTGCGTTTCCATGGTAACTTCAGGAAAAGCCCCGAGGCTCAGAGCGACAGTGCTACAATATGTGTGTATTGAGTGCGTCTGGCATCCTCCACACTGCATAAGAACCGTGTCCCGCGGCCGCCTCTCTGGAGAACAGAAAGAATATGGCTGTTTTAAAGATAAGGTGCAGACATGATGTGTGGGACTGAAACTGAAGGGAAGGGCAGCGAATAACAACACACACCCTATGAAATCTATATATGTGAACAGTTATTTTCTCCTAAAGAGTTACCAGGATACAATTCCTGTAAGCAATTTTTCAACGTAGGAGGATATTTGTCCACATACTGTATTATTGCGAACACTTTGCAGTATGGTCTTATTTGCTAACAGTATTAGTTAATGCATCAGAGTCCCCCTGTGGTGAAAGTCAAGTTTTTAATTTTGTTTATATGTCTATGTGGTGTTTTTAATATGCTTTAAGACAAACCATGTACATATTCATAAGTCAACACCATTGCTGAGTATTTTCTCCTTAAAACTGCAGTGAACCAAAGACAGTCTCAAAAACACGGTTTGAAATCGCTGTTGTTTCTGACGTCACAAACTACCTTGTCAACATAATCACGTCAACATGCCGGCGGGCTTTAGCATATCATTAACAGTGAGCTAGCAGGGGAGATGAGATGGCAGGTTATCCCAGTATATTGGGAAACCCAGTATCCAAGTTTTTGTTGATATGAAAAATCGGGTAGATTTAGCAATATAGCAGGTGTATGATGTATATTACCATGATACGATGAACTAAATGCCTTTCTCCACTGACGTTCTGAGCTGTTCAAAGCGTTTCTGATTGTTAGAAGGCAGATTGAGATGGCGAATGGGAACATGGTTTGTGTAACATTAGCAACACATTATTAGCTGTTTGATAACACGGTAAAGCAAAAGGCTAATCATATTAATTACCATTATGTGTCCGACGTTGTAAAGAGCAATACGTTTGTGCAGCGTTTCCCTCAGAAAGTTGGCCGATCTGTGAGCTGGCGTGAGTGGAGGCGGGGCTAATTAGCATATTAATGGATCGGCGAAGGGTGTAGAGTTGCATTCAAGCTATTTTAAGGCATGAAGAATTTTTTTATTCACAGGAAAAAAACTTTTAAATATGTCATTTTGGTGATCGAATATGAGTTTTAAGGGATACCATTATTGACTACAGGGGGAATTTAAGAAAGGAATAATTGGCGACGGGCTGTTGAATTATTCGAAAACAATGCACACCTAAGGTGGTAATGCGGCCACGACTCAAAGCAGATTTTCTACAAATTCAACAAACTTAATTTATTTATTTATGAACTGGTTCATGCATACTTAAATAAATGCTGTTGTGTTTGGTGTCACTGTTCAAGAAAAATAATAGCTGATCTCCTTCTCTTCACAGGGGTGTATTAGGAAAGCAAGGGTATCAGTGCCAAGGTAGGTAGATCAAATTCAGTTTTCTTAATATTTCTCCATATCAGTGCTTCTGTTCGGGTTCGGGTATATCGGGTTGCTTGTTCATCGAAAATATTAGCAACAAAATCTAAAGCAACAAAACACATCAACATTCATATTAAAGGAATAACTCAACCAAAATTTTAATTCTGTCATTATTTACTTATCCACATATTTATTGTATTTTCAGTGGAACACAAAAGAGAAATTTTAAAAGAATGATGTGACAGCTCTTATACCACAACAGTTCAATACGAATACAACCATCAAGATAACAACGCAAGAGAAATATCATTGTAGAAGTCAGTTTGACTCAAGCACTTCATTCAAAATTCCCCTTTTGTGTTCCACAGAATAAAACAACAAAATAATAGGATCATTTTTATTTTTAGGTGAATTATTCCTTTAAGCAGTGACTAGCTCTCAATCTGAAATGAAGGAAACTTCTGGCATGGACAGGAACCTCCTAAAAATATCATATCTATACTGTAGCTGAAAACATTCTTATCTGTGAGTTCACAGTAATTCATCAGAAAAGTGAAGTAAAGCTAATTTCGTCTACTCTTTGTCTCTGTCCCTCAGTGTGCACCTGTGTAGTTCATAAACGCTGCCATGAGCTGATCATCACTAAATGTGCTGGTCTGAAGAAACAGGAGGACACCACAGAGGAGGTGAGAGAAAAATCACACATGATGTCTAAGATGTTAAGATGTTTTCACCAATGAGAGTAAAATAGAAACGTTTGCAGGTTTCCTGCTTTTCAGATGTTTATCCTGTGAAAAAAAATAACAACCCATAAATCTTTTCTTGAGTTTCAGAAGAGGTCTCAACAACGTTTCAAACTGTGATTCAGATTAGCAAAGATGCAATGAAAAAAACCCATACGTTTCTCATCGAATTTATCCTAGAGTTATGCTATCTACACTTTAATTTCAAAGTTCTATACTCTAGCTCAGGGGTTCTCAACTCTGGCTCTCGAGGTCCACTTTCCTGCAGAGTTTACCTCAAACCTTGATCAAACTCACCTGCCAATGGCTGCGTCCGAAATCGAGTAGGTCTTGGTACTTATTTTGAATAAGCAATTACTTCACGACTGCTAAAATGCATGTTCTATATAGTATGAGTGTATGTAGTATGAATGTAATCCAGACTTACTACATTTGCCATGTTGTCATTAGTCTCAGCCTCAGATGTCATGCCCACAGACCGCTGGCTGTATGTCTTATTATATGGCACACTTAACTGGAAATACTTCAGCAAGTCGTCATCTTATTGGTTGAATTCTACAGGATGTCTGGGAGGCGCATGTGTCATTTTTTTAATGGTCCGTCTGTAAACAAAGATCCCTTGATGCCAAACCCCCTCATGGAAGAATAAAGCCGTTGTGTTTACAACCGTGACAATGAGCGCTGATGAGAATCAAAAGTATGTGAAGTATGTAAAGTTCATGGCATAGACTCTTTAAAATACATCCAAGAGTTTTACACATCGGTCTATAATTGTAGGGACATCAACGTTACAGTTTCACGCACCTAACCATGACGTGGAAAGAAACTAACTGTGATTGGTCCTTGGCCAATGAAAAGCGGGTAGTTTTTGCCTACTCTTTTAAGAGTACTGTGAATTCTGACATACTTCATTTGTCACATAATGTTTTTCGCTTACTATACAGTAGGGAATTATGTGATTTCGGATGCAACCAACAACATTTTAATACAACAACTTTTTAAGCTTGTTCAGGTGAGTTTGATTAGGGTTGGAGAAAAACTCGTCAGGAAAGTGGACCTGGAGGTCATTTTTTCTAGTTTAAGTCTATTTTTAGTCTACTTAATTTTAGGAAACATCCATTATATCTCTTGAGATAAAGAGCAACACCTGAGGAATAAAACTTTCCTTTGGAGTTAAATAATATAGTCTAACATGTTTTTACTGTTAGCAAACAACATCACTGTGTAGGCTTTATCAAATGGGTGTCACTACCCACAGCTATATATATTGGATGTAAGTAATAATAATAAAAAAAACAATGAGTTTTGCAGTTTTTCCTCTGTTAAAATGCTTGTGTTCACTGCATAGGCATCTTTCTGATCCTCTATCACCCCCTGCAGGTGGGATCTCAGCGCTTCAGCGTCAATATGCCTCATAAGTTCCGGATTCACAACTACAAAGTCCTCACGTTCTGTGACCACTGCGGTTCATTACTGTGGGGTCTGCTGCGGCAGGGGCTGCAGTGCAAAGGTGAGATCGGCATTCTGGGAAATATAGATACAGGGTTCCCACAGTCATGGAAAAGCTGCCAATTTTGCTGGGATTTTTAAATTATTTTGTCATTTCATGGTATTTTCTGGACATTTCTATGGTGAATGCACATTTAAAAAAAATTTCTCTGTTCTATTATTAAATATATTAATTCAATTTTAGTATAATGTTGGGTTGTTTCATCCCATGTTTTGATCAAATTTTAATAAGAAAATTTAAACTACTAGTTGGGTTCTTCAATATTTGACCCAGATACCATTTTTTAGATTATATATATATACATACTCTAAAAAATTTGTGATGAAATGAATGAAAGAGAGCACAACTTTTCCTTTTCTGTGACCTTTCTCTAGTAACCTTTTTGATATATACATATATATATATATATATATATATATATATATATTAAAAAGGTTACTAGAAAGGTCACAGAAAAGAAAAGTTTGTGCTCTCTTTCATTATGGAAACAGTACTTTGACCCATTGTTATTTAGTATCATTTTTTTTTTATTTTTTTTTTCACGTTAAACTAGAAATAAAATAAGCTTTTAAGGTTTTTTTTATATATATATTTTTTATTTTAAGCAATGAAAGTTTTCTTATGGTTTTAGTTTTAGTTTTAGTAACCGATAATAACCCTGCTATATCCCCAAATCTTCCAAGATTCATTGAAATACAGTCTAAGTTCTCATGCCGTCTCCCTTCATTTCTCTGTCCTCAGTTTGTAAGATGAATGTGCACAAGCGTTGTGAAAGTAATGTAGCTCCTAACTGTGGGGTGGACGCCAGGGGCATCGCCAAGGTGCTGTCCGACCTCGGAGTCACTCCAGACAAACTCTCTGGCAGCGTCCAGAGGAGAAAAAAGGTAAGAGGCCGACAATCATCAGGAATTATTTGTTCGCACTAGAAAAGTGGGCATGCAGAACTGAAAGGTCAAAAGCCTCCTTCTCCTCCATGCAGCTGTAGATGATAGTAAATACACTGATTACTGATGACATAATGGTCTTTATAGCGAGCACTTGATCGGGCCTCCTGAAACATAATGATGATTGGATGATGAAGATGATTTGTTCTTGTTTTCCACACAGATCTCTCAGGGTCCAGATCCACAACCCTTACCCATATCCCCACTGTTAGAAGAGGACCGATCCAAATCTGCACCTACATCACCATGTGACCAGGGTAAACGAATACAGCTACATATAAAGCTCTGCAGATGCTTCTTGGGTTAAATACATTATTTTGTTATAGTCAGTACAACAGATTACCACATAAAACAAGTTTAACTTGTCCTTAAGTTTGTAATTCACTTAAAATGGAAGTCTATGGGGCCATTGTACCAAAATGTGAAGCTTGTATTTTGCCATGTTTTCATGGCTTTGTATGACAAACAAACTGAAATTGTCATCAATGAAATCAAATGGCTGATATTCTAAAAGGGCTGTATTTAATTAAAAAACTTCTATGATACAGTATGCTTATAGTGGTTTATTGTAATTTTGAAGCTTGACAGCGTTTGATAAATATGCGTTTGATAGCCAGTGCTTTATGCCATTTATACCTGATATCCATCACATGATTATATAACTACAGTGGGGAGAACAAGTATTTGATACACTGCCGATTTTGCAGGTTTTCCCACTTACAAAGCATGTAGAAGTCTGTCATTTTTATCATAGGTACTCTTCAACTGTGAGTGACGGAACAAAACAAAAATCCAGAAAATCACATTGAATGATTTTTAAGTAATTCATTTGCATTTTATTGCATGACATAAGTATTTGATACATCAGAAAAGCAGAACTTAATATTTGGTACAGAAACCTTTGTTTGCAATTACAGAGATCATACGTTTCCTGTAGTTCTTGACCAGGTTTGCACACACTGCAGGAGGGATTTTGGCCCACTCCTCCATACAGACCTTCTCCAGATCCTTCAGGTTTCGGGGCTGTCGCTGGGCAATATGGACTTTCAGCTCCCTCCAAAGATTTTCTATTGGGTTCAGTTCTGGAGACTGGCTAGGCCACTCCAGGACCTTGAGATGCTTCTTACAGAGCCACTCCTTAGTTGCCCTGGCTGTGTGTTTCGGATCGTTGTCATGCTGGAAGACCCAGCCACGACCCATCTTCAAAGCTCTTACTGAGGGAAGGAGGTTGTTGGCCAAGATCTTGCGATACATGGCCCCATCCATCCTCCCCTCAATACGGTGCAGTCGTCCTGTCCCCTTTACAGAAAAGCATCCCCAAAGAATGATGTTTCCACCTCCATGCTTCACGGTTGGGATAGTGTTCTTGGGGTTGTACTCATCCTTCTTTTTCCTCCAAACACGGCGAGTGGAGTTTAGACCAAAAAGCTCTATTTTTGTCTCATCTGACCACATGACCTTCACCCATTCCTCCTCTGGATCATCCAGATGGTCATTGGCAGACTTCACACGGGCCTGGACATGCGCTGGCTTGAGTAGGGGGACCTTGCGTGCGCTGCAGGATTTTAATCCATGGCGGCGTAGTGTGTTACTAATGGTTTTCTTTGAGACCGTGGTCCCAGCTCTCTTCAGGTCATTGACCAGGTCCTGCCGTGTAGTTCTGGGCTGATCCCTCACCTTCCTCATGATCATTGATGCCCCACGAGGTGAGATCTTACATGGTGCCCCAGACCGAGGGAGATTGACCGTCATCTTGAACTTCTTCCATTTTCTAATAATTGCGCCAACAGTTGTTGCCTTCTCACCAAGCTGCTTGCCTATTGTCCTGTAGCCCATCCCAGCCTTGTGCAGGTCTACAATTTTATCCCTGATGTCCTTACACAGCTCTCTGGTCTTGGCCATTGTGGAGAGGTTGGAGTCTGTTTGTTTGTTTGATTGAGTGTGTGGACAGGTGTCTTTTATACAGGAAACGAGTTCAAACAGGTGCAGTTAATAAAGGTAATGAGTGGAGAACAGGAGGGCTTCTTAAAGAAATACTAACAGGTCTGTGAGAGCCGGAATTATTACTGGTTGGTAGGTGATCAAATACTTATGTCATGCAATAAAATGCAAATTAATTATTTAAAAATCATACAATTGAATTTTCTGGATTTTTGTTTTAGATTCCGTCTCTCACAGTCACAGTTGAAGTGTACCTATGATAAAAATTACAGACCTCTACATGCTTTGTAAGCAGGAAAACCTGCAAAATCGGCAGTGTATCAAATACTTGTTCTTCCCACTGTATATGCACAGGCAAATATGCTGATTTGGCGCTCATTGTTTTTAAATTATCAATGTTGAAAACAGTTGTGCTGAATTCTGGATTCTTTGATGAAAAGAAAGTGTAAAAGAACAGAATTCTAACATTATTATAAATGTCTTTACTGTAACTTTTGATCAATTCAGTGCACCCTTGCTGAATACAACTTTTAATTTCTTTCAAAATAAAATAAAATAAATCTTTAAAACATGGTAGTGTGAGACTGTAGATCCGATGCTGTATTTTACCCTTAGACTTCTATTGTACGTGCATTACAATTAACATGTATTGTGTTTGTTTTTTACAATCTGAATGTGAGTATATACATGGGGTCAGATAGCATGTGATGTGATTTGGCTCTTTGTTTTGTGATCTGCAGATATAAAGGACCTGGAGAACATCAGGAAGGCACTTTCGTTTGACCACCGAGGTGAAGAGCTAAAGCCAGCCTCGTCCTCCTCTCTGACCGAGGGAGAGTCAGAGGAGACGGGGGAGGCGAGAGAGAATGGAGAGGTGAAGACCGTCCAGACCAAAAGGATGATGCTGGAAGACTTCTCCTTCATCAAAGTGCTTGGGAAAGGCAGCTTTGGCAAGGTGTGGTTTATGTCTGGTAGTTTTGTCTGGCGTGTAATAAGGGCCCAGCAGTGTGAGCGCAGTGTTGTCTTTGTGTACAGGTGATGCTGGCTGAGTTAAGAGGCACTGATGAGGTTTTTGCGGTGAAAGTGTTGAAGAAAGACGTCATCCTGCAGGACGATGATGTGGACTGCACTATGACTGAGAAACGCATCCTGGCCCTGGCCAGAAAACACCCGTATCTTACCCAACTCTACTGCTGCTTTCAGACCAAGGTGAGAGCCGGGAGTGTTTCTGCTCTACACTCAGTTTAGCCTCATTGCAAACTTTAAAATATTGAGCAAAATGGACAATCAAGCACTAATTGCCAAAACATTCTCCTTATTCATAAATGTTTTGCAGACTGCCACTAGATGGAGCTGTAATATTACATTCTGTGCTGCTTTTACAGCGGTTTAGCTCTTTATCTGACGAGGGCAAGGCTGTGGGGAATAATTACAAAAACGGGTCAGTTCATCAAGAACGTAGGCACATTTTAGAAAAGGCTTACATTTTGAAATTTGTGTATTCAGGTTTCCAGCTGAAACTTAAAAGGCTTTTAATTCAAATGAAAACCAGCCATGAAACAGCAATAGCATTTATACACTGAAATGAGAATTATACTTTAAATCAAAAGTGAACTGCTAAAATGATCTGCTATAATTTTGAGCCTTGAAATGTAAATACAAACTGAATAAATTAATACATATTTATTGACAAACTTCCATTTCTACTAGAATTAAATTACTTGTATTAAATAAACTAAAAAGAGCAAATGCAAAAAATAAGATCAAAATAAAACATTTTATATAAAAGTATAAATAATAAAGCCCAAAGCTATAATATTAATAATATGACCATGATTAAATTAAAAGCTGTGCATAATGTGAATATAATAGAAACATGTTTGTCTTCTTAAAACTTGGACTCTATTTCCTAAGATTTTCATTTATACACTTTTACAAGTGTTGGAAATATCACATAATTTTCAAATTAAAAAGTCTGAAAAAAATTTCTATACTGAGAATAAATACAGTTATGTTCAGCTCTGAAATATTTATTTGCGTAGTTATTGCTCTTTGTGAATGGTTCATTACTGTTTAAAATAACTGACAGTAAACTAAAAATAAGATCAAAATAAAATCTTTAATATAATCAATAAAAAATGGCAAACGACAATTAAAATTTTAATTAAATCAGACTATTTAAATATAAAAAATAGATAAAATTAATATAGCCAAAAACCAAAAAGCCATAACAACAACAATAATAATAATAATAATAACAATTAAAATAATAATAATAATAATAATTATTATTATCTGGAAAAGTCGTTGTAGTTTCTATACTGACCACACAATTATCCAGTTATGATCAGTTCTGAAATATTTCTTTGTGTAGTTATTGAACTTTTGTGAATCTGTTCTCTATGCAATGATTTTTACAAATCCTAATCCATCCAGTCATGGCAATTAAAAACGTGTGGAAACTTTTTTTTCTTGTAAAGCCTCTCAGTTTCAGTCAATTAAACATTATAGGTGGCAAAGGGATTATTTATTATCATGACTCGTCATAATGCTGAATATCAAATACAGTTGTGTTCTTATCCATTCCACAAACAGCCCTGCAGCTGATCACATACAAATACAGAAACACACACACACAAACGCTCGGGTACGGAACAGGTTGATCTGTTCGCCTGCACGAGTGTTCCTGACACAGAAGGGCAGGCACCTGTTGGAAGGGAACATTTATTTTATAGTCTATAATAAGCTCACATCAGATAAACCCTCCACATTAGGTCACCATTCTAATTCTCGTTCAGTCGCTCTCGGTGTGATAATAGTTTTAGATAGAGCCGACTGTTTAAGAACAGCAGCCTCGGCCAGTCCTAACCTCACATGAACATGTTTATTTTCCTCCACTAAAACCTGGAGTCAGCCATCATGACGGCATCCTCCAGTCCTCTAATTTATTTACTTCTGCAGTTTCCCCAAACAAGCAAAAAGAACATTGTGTCCTTACTGTGAACACGAGTGGGAGGAGGTAAAGGGAAGGGGAGGGGAACGAGCGCTGGCGAGAAGGAAAAGGGCGAGTGTAGGATGAAAGAATGGTGGAGAACAAGATGACCTCTTAAAACTGAAAACGTCTAGTATTAAAAGACCATAACAGGGATGAGTTTTAACTGTGACATTAAAGTGACATTAAAGAATAGTCGCCATAATTGAATCACTCTCACTGTATTTTTAGTGTGAGTAAAGCAATGACAGGAAATGACAGGGAAATGGGATCGGGAAATGTCATGTGCTGGATTCAAATTTGCAGTGGTTCACAGTCCTGGTCCTGGGGACCTGCCGCTCTGCATATTTTGGATGTCTTCCTTATTTAACACGCAGCACATTAGGAAGAGCTCCATGAACTCAACTGAGGGCCATTTACACGGCACCGCTGTCAACTAAAAACGGAATACTTTTTATGCGTTTTGGTCATTCATCGTTTTGGGTGCCTGAAAAAGCTAACTTTTGAAAATGGGTTTCAACGTGCACGTTTTTGAAAACGATACAGTTACCGTCTCTGAGTGAACTACAAAAACGCAAATATGTGAAAACAATGACGTCATGCGCATGCGTATTATGTGTTCAGTCTATAGGCCTGGGCCCGTATTCATAAAGAATCTTAATGCAAAGAGTAGCTCCTAGTGACAAAATTCTAAGAATATTCTTAGAAATGTGGGCGTTTACTCTTAAAATTAAAGAAAAATTCCTAGTAAAGAAAAAAGTAATTCAGAAAGCATCTTAACCCTTAAAAGAGGTCTTAAGGTCAAAATTGTTAGGAGCACGGACGAGGACTTTTAAGAGGCTTAAGAGTTTCTTTAGCAGAGGAGAAAATGGCAGAAAGACGAAGAGGGAGAAGAAATGTGTTGCAGACAATGGATGACAGTGAGTTAATAAGACGCTATAGATTAGATCGTGCAGGGATCATGTTTGTGACTGATCTTTTTAGAGACACGCTAATATCTCCGACACAGCGCAGAAATGCCATAGCGCCTGAAATGAAAGTAATCACTACATTACGATATTTGGCAACTGGGAAAATTCCATGTTTGATACATTAAAACCAACATTCAAACCACCGCTTAAATAGACATGCCAGCAATCAGTGTAACTGGAAAGAGTGGAACAATTTTTTATCATTCTAAGCAATAATACCTTATAGGAAATCAACAGCATGGTAAATAAAAAAAGGATTTATATACACATATATAATGTGTGTGTGTGTGTGTGTGTGAGAGAGAACGATCAAATAGGAAAAATTACGCATGTAAGTTCAAAGTGGAGGCTTAGAATAGACCCTATACTTAAAATCACTTTTTTTTTTTCTTCTTGGACAACCAACCAATCACAGTCTTCAAAAGATTGTGTCATACATAGCAACGGGGTCAACCCCGCCTCCTCACTAAGATAAAAGTTTTTGTCTTTTCCTTACTCAGAGTTGCTCTCAGATCGGTCCCGAATCGCTCTTAAGCTAAGACTCCTACATAAAAGTTTTTAAGCTAAATTAAGAGTTTTCTGAGAGGATTCTTAGAATCTTTATGAATACGGGCCCTGTAGTTTTTCTTTACAAAGTGACATCGCCAACTACTGGCCTGGCAGCATAAAACAGCATTTTCAATAGTTAATCGTTAATGATGATTTCCAATGAACAAAAGATTTATTAAAGGGATAGTTCACCTGTCATTAATTACTCAACCTCATGTCGTTCCAAACCTGTAAGACTTTCGTTCATCTTCGGAACACAAATGAAGACAGTTTTGATTAAATATGTGAGCTTCCTTTGACAGCTACACAACTACCGCTTTGACGCTTTAAAAAGTTCATAAAGAAATCGTAAAACTAATCCATATGAATTGAGTGGTTAGTCCAAATTTTCAGAAGAAACTCAATTGCTTTACATGATGAACAGATTGAATACACATTTATCAGCTCACACATCTGTTGTGGTAAACGGAAGCTCAAGCATGTTCGCTTGACATGCAAGAACCAATGAGGTTCATTCTTGTGTTACGGAGCACGTGAGCTTCAGCAAGAACCAATGAGGTTCATTTGTGTGTTTCGCAGAACGTTTGAGCTTACACAAGAAGCAATTAGGTTAATTCTCATGTTACGCAGCACATGAGCTTCAGCAAGAACCAATGAGGTTCATTCTCGTTTGTAACGCTGCACGTTTGCGCTTCAGCAAGTACCAATGAGGTTCATATTCATGTGTTACGCAGCATGTTTCCTGTAGCTCAAACAGTAGTGCATTGGCGTTTGCAACGCCATAGTCATGGGTTCGATTCCAAGGGAAAGCAAGAACTGATAAGAATGTAAATGTGTACCTTGCAATGTAAGTTGATTTGCATAAATGTAAATGTTTGAGCTTCAGCAAGAACCAATGAGGTTTGTTCTCACCCGCCAAGCAGGTTCGGTTGAGCTTCTGTTTATGTTCGCTGATCAGTGTTTAAATTAAATCTGTTCATATTATAAAGCGATCAAGTCTCTTAAAGAAAATTTGGATCAGAGCGCTCAAATCATATAGATTACTTTTATGATCTCTTTATTAACTTTTTGAAACGTGAAAATGGTAGTTGTGTAGCTGTCAATGGAGGGACAGAAATCTTGAGGTTCATATTTAGAGTTTCTTTGTTAATTAGTTCAGTTCGCCTCTGTTCTCTCCAGTTACCTGTTAAGTTGGTTGTTCTGTTCCTGATCTTGTTCCTGAGATTCTGTTTTGTGAAGATTTGAGTTGATTTCTAAATAAAGACTGCTGCGCTTAGATCCTGTTTCATCTCTGCTGCAACCAACGCTGACCGTCAGCTCTCTAATCGTTCTCGTGGTACTTTGATGTCATAAGCAGATCGGTATACATGCACTTCCATTCAAACGTTTGGAGTCAGTACGATTTTTTACTGAAGAAATGAATACTATTCATCAAAGTGTCCTAAATTATCACAAAAACATTAAGCAGCACAACTGTTTTCAACATTTATAATAAATGTTTCTTGAGCACCAGCTCAGCATATTAGAATGATTTCTGAAGGATCATGTGACACTCAAGACTGGAGTAATGATGCTGAAAATTCAGCTTTGCCATCACAGGACTAAATTACATTTTACAATATGTTCAAATAGAAAACCGTTTGCAAAATTATTTAGCGAAATTAAGTCTCAGTCAAATATTGCATGAATAATATTAATAATAATAAAAACGTTGTATTTTTGGTGCGAACAATACAGGAAATGTAGTGTTTTAACCATGCTTAGAAAATGTAATTATTGGCAGATGTATCTGTAATATTATGAACAGAAGTTTGTTTTGGAGGGATTTGTTCTTGTGTTTATTTTGTAGCAGAAGAAGTTGATTGCCATAAGCCTTACATAATGTGGTTCTGATGCTTATCGGACCTGATGTGTATTCCATATGCTGTTTGTTTTCTTTTCCACACACACACACACACACACACACGCACACACACACGCACACACACACACACACACACACACACACACACACACACACACACACACACACACACGCGCACACACACACACACACACACACACACACACACACTCATTGACCAATATTCTGTTACACTTTTTTGCTTAATACATATAATGACTAATGCAGCACATCTGACATCTATGTTAAAAAAGATGAAGAAAATTCTACTAAGAAACAAAATGTGAGGTTTTGGTTAGAAGTTTACATTTATAGGCCTAATGATTGCAGATTAAGTAAAGATTTGACATTTATCCACAGATGTCTTTTTGGACAAAGATTACACACTTGTGTTCTCCAGCATTTTGCATTTAATCAGATCTTAAACTGAATGCAGGTGTGTGTTCCCTTCTTTTTTTTTTTCCTTTTTTTTTTTTCTTGTTTTCTCTCATCAGCTCTTTGTTGCCTCACACGCAGCATGGCAGGCTGACCTCTTGTTGACATGTTCAGTTTCTCGCTCCATTTCGTGTTCCCTCAATGCCTAATTTGCCATCAGGCACTGCCTTTGCCCTGACTTGCTTTGCCCCTCAGCATCAGTAGAGCCGAAGTCCTGCGTTAATCTCCACTTATGAAACCCTCTGATATACTTTCTCCATTGATTACCCATCACTTCCAATGCTCAATATAATTATTTGATATTTATATTGAACGAAGGAAGAGACTGCAATAAAATGGAGCTAGTACGGCAAGGCAAGTTTAATTTTATAGCATATTTCATTCTCAGTGATTTACATTGGCATTATACACTAGCGTTCAAAAGTTTAGGCTGGGTAAGATTTTTTTAAAAGACATTTTTGAAAGACGTCTCTTATGCCCATCAATGCTGAATTTATTTGATCAAAGATACAATGAAAACAGTAATATTATGGAATATTATTAGCTACAATTTAAAAGAACAGTTTTATATTATTTCTTACTGTGATGGCAAAGCTGAATTTTCAGCATCTTCAGTGTCACATGATCTTTCAGAAATGATTCTAATATGCTGATTTGATGCTCAAGAAACATTCCTTATTAGCAATGTTAGCAATAGTTATTTTTTGTGGAAACTGATAAAAAAAACTGAATTCTTTGATGAATAGAAGGTTCAAATGAACAGCATTTATTTGAAATATAATCAATTAATATAAGCTCATTACATTGCATGCATTTATAAAATAATTGGAAAATGCTTTTTAAAAGTTTTATATGGAGTCAACTTAAAATAATATAAAAATAAGAAAAGAATAAATGAACAAATTAAAGAAATAAATGTTTCATATGTTGTAGTGGATTAAAGTTCTAAAGAGATAAAAGGACACACATTAAAATGAAATCAAATTAAATAACACAATTAAAGTTAGTAAGAAAGGCATTTACAATAACTAGTAAAGCTACATTTTAAGTGTTCAAGAGATGCTAAAACTACCACCATTACTGTTTCAACTATGAACCTAGTCTATTAGACTACTTATACGCTGTTTTTTTGCATGAATTCAAGCCTCTTTTTTTGGGATAAAATTGGCAGCCGAGTGTATAAATGTTAATATTGATATTCCAGAGGAATGCCTTGACATGAGCAGAAAGGTTGTTCCTAAATGTGCACTCTAATGATCCAGAGTTTTATCATGATTTTCAGACCGCAATCAGCCTCAGGATCACAGTACAGCTCTTATCCCCGTAATTACAGCTAAGCAATGTAAATAACATTATACAACCAGCTAAAGCGCATATGGAAACTTATAGAGCTGAAAAACTTCAGGCAGTGAGAGAAGAATTCTATGATTGTTTATAAATCCCCTTTGTTTTTGGAGGATGTTCTCAAAGTTTTTATGATCACTTCCAATTTGGTCAGTTCATACTCCCCCACTTAAGTTCTTAACCAAGGTCGTGGAATGAAATGTCTTGCTCTCTTTGGCTCATCTCTGCTCTTGGACAGCAGGTTGGAGCGCTCCCAGATGTCTTGGCCTGGCTCCCTCACATTATGTTCTGTAGTCGCTCCATTAATCGCAGTCAGATTGCGGCTGCTCACTTTGTGACATCTGTGTAGGCAGCCGTACATGTCTCTCCTTCAACTGAAGAAGACAGAATACACACAGTCCGCACATATCACGCATGTTTTCATTTAAAAGTCCTTAATTCATGATTTAAAAGTGAGAAGTTAACTCTGTTAACAGATCGAATCCAGCATGTGTTTGCTTTTCTGCACCCTTAACAAAATAGTCATGAGTGACATATGGATTTTGTACATTTGTTTATTTTATCTTTCTCTTAGAAGGAGGAATTTATTCCTGACGAATTGCTAATACAGCTTGTTCTCACAAGCAAACAAAACTAAGATTCTTTTTATTATTTAACTGAATTCTTACAAGATGACTTATATCATGTGGATTGAGATCCTTATTACATTGTCATTAGGGGCTTTACAGACTGAAGAAAGAAGAGAGGTAGTTTGCAGTCAATGTGATTGTATGTGACGGCAAATTGTTTACATTGCAGTTTCAGTTAAGTATTACTGTATTGAATAATTGAATAACCGATGGCAGACAAAGCGGAATCCCCACCCCCACCACCACCCAAAAAATTTTTTTTACATAATTTGTGATATTTTTTTCAATTAATATAAAAGTAGTTATATAATATTTATTTTATTATTTATTTTGCTAATCTGAAGTCCAACAGCCAGTGGAGGAACATTGATCCTGTCAGAAACAATGCAGGGCACCATAACAGGAAAAAGATATTTCCCCAAGCATGTATGTCAAGAACAGGGAGCATTTTACCTCCTATACTGTGGATTTAAGTTTCTAATGTCTATGTGCAACTACTTACATATTCATTATTTACATTGTGTAATGTCTCCAGACAGTTGGAAGATGGATGGCTGAAGTTTCCAGTGAATTCTTTTGTTTGTTCTTATAAAAAAAAAAATGCCTAGCTCATGTTTAGCAACATTTACTGTACACTAAGAGTATAAATATCCTGTTGTTGTCATATTTGTGTAGTATCAGGTTGCATCCATGTAAGGAAACCAGAAAACCTGTATAGCATTGACTTACACGCTAAGCCCTGTTTACCCAGCGTCTGTGTTTTTGCAGCACTTTCTGCTACACTGAGCTTCATAAACTTTTCTCTGTAGAAACATTCCTCACAAAAATGTGTTCTCAAACACAGTGTTTTATAGGAAACATAGTGGCATGCTCGAACCTGAAAAAGAATCAGAATGGGCCATTTTAAGAACATTATGATGGACAGAGGGAGAGAGAGCAACAAGGTTTCTGCATATATGCTGTGTTAAGAGGCTTATATGTGTGTTGTTCTGGGAGAGAAATTCCTACTGTAATGACAAGCATCATCAAGTGAAGAGTGACAGCTTCTTGGCCAGAGGAGTGTGTTAAAAGTCGCTGGTAGCAATGTGTGTTGATACTTCACATGAGCTCACTGGGTCTGTTGTATAGTAGAATGCCAAATGTGTGTGTTATATTTCTGGCAATAGCTGCAATATTTATTGAGAATCAGAAATATTGCCAGATGTGAATGATGGAGATATTGATCCAAACTGATAGTAGATTAAGGCCAATATTTCCCCCTGTAGTTGATTTTCAGGGGTTGATATAAGTGTTTTTTTTTTTTTTTTTTGGAATATAAATACTTCTATTGAATAATTTTAAAGGGCCTATATTTGTTTTATTTTATTTTACCTTTTCTTTAGCATGTAATATACCTGTTAATGCATGTAAACAATCTAAAAAGTAACAGTGCATAAAGTCCACATTAAGGAGATTTCATCTCTTTCTTTCTGAAATGCCTCGTCTGCTATTACTTCTGTTACGTAGCTATGCACCATGTGACAGTTTTTATTTTTAAAACTATTTTTCGCCAGTTCGCTTTTTCTGCTTTCACAGATTGATGCAGGTCAATGTGTTAAGAGGCATGCAGTTTTCACCATGATGTAGAGAAAAGTTACAACATCAAATCTGAAATGTTAGAGACATAAAAGTTGTGCTTGCGAAGGTGGTTAGAGTCGATCAGCTGTCTATATCAGACTCGGGCTCGAACCGATACTCTAAAACTGATGCCATAGTTAGCTTAGTTATAGTATTTACAGCGCCTCGGGGTGTCGGTTATGTTAAAGGGTGTTATATTTCCCCACACACACTCTAAGCGGCCAGCTGACCAATCAGAGCAGACTGCACTTTTCAGAAGGCAGGTTTTAAAGAAACAGAGCATTCCGACAGAGTGTGAAAACAGGTGCTGCAAAAATAAATTGTTTTTTGAACATTAAATCATGTAAACCTATTCTAGTAGACCTGAAATAATGCATTGCATTACATAACTTACTGCTAGAATACATTTTAAACCACCAGTATAAGGTTTAGGTTTTGAAGTTATTTTAGAATATTTTCAGAGCTAATTTTAGTAGTTTTCATGAAGAAAAAAAAAAAAACCTTAATATTGTCACATTCACCGTCTGTCTTCGTCCTGTTCACTACAGTTCCCAGTATCCTCCTTGTCTCCACACCTGAACTCACTCCCTCAATTACCCACCTGCTCATCGTTACCATCATTTGCATCACCTGTCTTGTGTTCATTATCTGTGTATTTAGTTCCTCTTCTCACTCATGTCTGTGTCGGTTATTGTTTGTGCACCAGCACACTGTTTCTTGTTTGTTTTGAGTTACCTCCTGTTAAATAAACCTTTGTTATTTTTGGTACTTCGCTTGGCTTGTCTCCTTCCCAACCCGGACCCTGACAAATATTACCTACACATTCAACATTATTCAGATTTGAGACTAAATTTACAGAGACAATACGGTTCAAAAGTTTCGTTTCAGTCATTTTCTTGACTGAAATGAACACTTCTATTCAGTAAAGATGCATTAAATTGAACAAAAGTGACAGTACAGCATTTATGTAACAAAAATATATAGATTTCAAATAAATTGTTTTCTTTTGCACTTTTTATTCCTCAAAGAATCCTGAAAAAAGTATCACTGTTTCCACAAAAATATGACTGTTTTCAACATTGATAATATTAAGAACTTTTTTCTTGAGCACCAAATCGGCATATTAGAATGATGTGATACTGATATAGAAAACAGTTATTTTATTCCACAATATCACCAGAGAATGTCTAATATGGCGAGAAGTTTCACTCTCACTACACTTCCGGCTTCTGAACTGGTTGCAGTTCCACTCTGATTCCATATGAGGGCGCTCACAGGACGAGTGCAGAATGAATGGAGGTCAATGGCGGTATACCCCTCAAAATCCACTTTTCTCAGGATATAATTTTTTATCTAGTAATTTGAATGTTGTATTCGAAAGGAGATGCAAAGAAATTACACATTGCTGGGTGTTAGATTTTTTAGAGTCACTTATTTGCTTTAAAAGTCTTTCAAAATGTCAATGACGTCAGAATGCTGACGTCATTAGCAGAATGCTAGCGTGTTATGGGCAACAACAACTCAACCTGTAAGAAATCAAAACGACATAAGTACTCGTTCATTCAACTTTCGACCTAAAACCCATGTTGAACTTGCAAAATCTACAATCACATCTGAGATTTCTCAACGGCAATCGGGTGAAAGAGACACATTTAGCCGTCTAGCCCCATTGACTCCCATTCATTTTGCACTCATGGCGAGCGCCCCCAGTGGAACTCTGGTGGTACTACAACCAAAATTCGGTACAATAGGGCTTAATAGGGAGTGGACAGGCTCTCCGTAGACGGGCTCTGATATCACAGTTTTTATTGTATTTTTGATCAAATAAACAGATTAAAAAAATAAAAATCTATTTCTGGGACATTTTTGTCACTTTCAGTGGCGGTTTTATCCCTGTCAATTCTGATCCTGATTACAACTGATGTAAAGGGCTGGAGAGAGGACTGTATGTTCTGAATTAAACCTTTGCTTTAGAAATTCAGTACCCCAGCTTTCATCATCTCACTCAGTCCATGGAAAATTCACCTTCACCTGAACCTCAAGCATCAAAGAGAGAGAAAATGACTGTGTTTGTATAGAAAAGGCCCTCATGACAAACACAATAAGGGTTCTTTCAATTTAAAAAATGTTGTTTTATTGTTTTCGCATTATTTTATTATTATATAATGCATGTACTATGATCAGTCCTCTCAATAAATGCAGTACACACACACACACACACACACACACACACAGCCTTGCTGCCCTATTTGGCAATGACTTTGCAGGCAGCGTTTGCACACAAAGATACCTCACAAAACTGATTTCGGGGAGACTTCTAAGGCAGCATAACGGTTAAATGAACTACAAGAAAATAAACAGAGCTTTGGTAATAACAAAAATTGTATTACTACTGTACTAATTTCTCATTAGAAATGACATCAAATGTGTACAAAACTTTTACACACAAAATTACCACCAACGGCAACTTTTAGATGACTTATTTATGTTTTTAGCTCAGCTGTCACAGAATGGGAAGCAAAGGATGGTGAGATGTCATAGGCAGCGAAGGACACATCTATGCTGCCTTCAATAAATCGATCGGTTGAAGGTATCTCAGTAGACATGATGTGGCACGATCATTAAATTCGGACATGCCTTGTTGCCTTCCTACCGCCGTATCATGCCTGTAAAGGCAGCATTTCTCAGCTTTCGGACGCAGCCATAGAGCGAGTGAAGCCAAGTGAAGGGTTGAGTGATTTTGCATGTGTATCCGTCCTCTTTTGCTGGTATATGTGTGAATGTATAAACTAAAACTAACTTTTTGCCACACCTGCCAATAGTCGTGACTATTGAGACTATAAATATTTTTTCCTGGCCATGAAACTGGTTTTGGAAAAACAGGCAGTTATGACACCAACATTTTAGATAACTGTGCAAATTCACAATTCTCTATTCCAATTGTAATACCACAGCTAAAACTACTAGCCTAACTAATATAAATGTAAAACATTGAAGACAAGTAACAGTAGTTTCCAGGTAGAGACATGTTTGCAAGGATACTCACCCAGACGGCCATTTTTTGTACACAATTGTTTGCGAATTTGTACAATCACACGCTAAAAGTCGTGACAGAGAGCTCAATTCAGTATTTGCATGCTGTCTGAGACACTGCTTTCTGTGCACGTGCTTCGGATATGTGCACGCACAAAACTTTCCATACAGTGTGCGGGTGACGAAAGTTCGTCTTTTTGCGCTTGAATATTTAAATTGGCAAGGCTTAAGCTTTCGTGACGATGCAGCACTGGCCTGACAACTGTCCCAAGCATTGTTCACATTTGTTTACGTTCGTGTTTCCACAACATTGCATTGTTAGAATGTTAGTTAGAATGTTACCGGCCAACTGCCGATTGATTTCATTTACTAGCCATGCCGATCTTTACTCGCTTTTGGCTCTTGCCGAGTGTTAATTTTAGGCCCTGTGTGTACTGTGTAGTGAATGAATTCAATAATTTGGGGGATTTAGCATTTTGTTACATTCAAACAAAACAATAATTTAAACAAATCAAATAAATGATATGAACTCTTTGTAGACAATTTGGCATTGATGTAAATTTTTCAAATACAATTTTTCACTCACATTGTTAAGCTGAAAAATGTGTGTTCAACTTGAAGCTGCGATGCACAGGCCGATCAGTTTATTTAATCAAAGTACCGCAAGAGCGATTCGAAAGCACACAGAGCCGACTGGTCTCTAATTGCTCTCGCGGTACTTTGATGTCATACACCAATCGGTCTGCCAATTCAAGTCAAACACATCAAATTAAAGCATGCAAAATAAGAACGATTTTATTAGTGCTCTCAGACTTCTGGACACGAAACACAAAGTCCGTTATTAGCTTTGGACTTAAAGATAAACATTCTTGATTAATGTCCAGGGCCACACACACAATACACTCTGTACTGAAATTATAATCATATCCTGTTCCTATCAGCTTCACAAAGCTGGTCATTTGTTAAGCTAGTACGAAGTGTGGTAATCTCACTGTGGGGAATGACAATTTCCACGAAGAAAAGTGGGGCACAACTTCAGCCAACACCAACAGAAGAAAGCTCACACTCAGTTTTTATACTCATTCATTTAGGTGAGACACTTTTCATGTTTCTTTAAGGTTAAAGTGTGTCTTGTTTGTGTTATGTAAGGTGTACTTTAACACTCAATCATTTGTAGTGCAGATGAAGCCCGGCTGATACACTCTGTTAGACCGGCTTGTTGGGTCTTGGTGGTTATCTGTCGATCAGGCCTTTTCTCTTGCACGGCGCAAGACGCCAGTATCTGTACATTTCTAATTAGAGGCAGGAAATGTTTATTGGCATTTGATTGGGTGGGCCTTTGCTGTAACTTTGGGCACATTTTAAACAAACTATTTCAGCATCCTGTTTAAATTCGCTTTCATAGCAAAGGGACAGACGGGGCAGACTGGCCCACAATTACGCAAGATTACAA
Source organism: Rutilus rutilus (assembly GCF_951802725.1). NCBI lineage: Eukaryota > Metazoa > Chordata > Actinopteri > Cypriniformes > Leuciscidae > Rutilus > Rutilus rutilus. The sequence goes on along the minus strand of NC_140225.1, from coordinate 24,707,862 downwards.
TGAAAGCGAGATTTCAGTTCTAAAAAAATCAGCATATCATTCATATCACCAAAGTGAACCAGTTGGATGAGGCTTTTAACGTCTTAAAATATCACCCACACTTCATTATTTTCTAAATTTGGAGACAAGACATGGGTTGCTAGGAACATGGTATTAAAGGAAATATTTTCCACACCCCAAAGATACACTTCAGGCCTTTTTCACTCCAAGTCAAAATTTTTTTATCCTGCAACATAGAAAATGTGCACAAAATGTATAAAAACCCCCACTATGAACTTTTTAATTTTAAATTTTTATAATTCAGTCAAGTATCATTTTCCATTGTTAGCAACTTTTTGGGAGAAAGATCCAAATTCGGTGGTAAACTGGTTCTTCTCCATGATTTCCATCATATAGACAAATGAACGATGATTATGAGTATGTTTGTTCACAGTTAAGCATATTTCCTGAGCCAATCTGTATGTCTGCTGACTAGGACATGAGTCACATAGCTGGACTCTCAGTATGTGTGGGTTTGATATACATCTTGATTTTTTGAAATGATGTGCATGACCCACTGAAGATAATGAGTTATTTTCTATTCAGCCGAGCAGGGCAGTGGGTTCATGCTTTCTGAGAACGGATGGATGCTTCTAAGCCTGTGTCTCCTCTCACTGACTCTGAACTTCCCAGCATTTATATTCTATTCTGTGTATTGTTTGTCTTTTAACCCCAGTTGTGGTTAATCGGTGGATTTCGTAATTTCTCAAAACATATTTTCTTTTGAAAGTGCATTCCCCTATGTCTGAATCCTTTATGTAAGACTGGGCTAGGCTTTTTTTTTTTTTTTTTCACAGTGTTTGATTCTGTTAAAGGACCTTGAAAGTTGTGGGCGGATCACTGTATTAAAGTGTGAACTTTAATGAGCCGATTCTTTGTAATGGTTCAGTCAAAAAGACCCACAAATCTCCATCTTTATGAGTTTTGAGATAATATGTCTCAGTCTATCACTATCACGTCCATCTCAAAATTTATAAAATGTATTACCTAAAGCAGTGTTTACCAAAAATAGAAGTTAACATGTTAACATGCAACAAATTCTCAAAAATAGGGGTGCAGATTAAAAGGTTAAAACGAAGACTTCCTCAAAATAATCTTTAATTAGATTTAAGGAACTGAAATGTTTGAATGAAACATTTAGAAAAGTTATTGCGTTATTGAGTAATGAACCTGTTTCTTCTATTTGTTATCTTCAGGACCGTTTGTTCTTTGTCATGGAATATGTGAATGGCGGAGACCTGATGTTCCAGATCCAGCGTTCACGCAAATTCGATGAAGCTCGTTCCCGGTTCTATGCTGCTGAGGTGACCTCAGCCCTCATGTTCCTTCACCAAAATGGGGTCATTTACAGGTAAATTCATTGCATGGCAATTGACCACTGTAAAGGGCCAAAGGTCAAATCCCATTCAGCCATTGTTTGGTTCCGAACAGCAAACTTCTTCTGTTTGTCTCACTGATAGACATAGCATCATTGTTAAGTAACCAGAAGAATTGAATGTCTTGAAACCTCTAAGCCAAAATACCATTGTAACACACAAAAGATACATTCCAAATTTAGTGAAATTTTAGCCTGATCATTTTTGGACAGAAAATTAGCCATCCGTTCCAAGTGTTTGCTGAGGTTTAATCCGGAATTCAGATCATTTATTTTCTCCAAGGGCTGTCACGCAATCCTTCACAGATTAGGTCTGAAGCGAATCAAATGCAGACTGTATCACATGAACTGGCTCTGGCATGGTGCTTTGTATCTTTAGGAACTATTTTGCCTAGAGACAGGAGCCCTTGTCTGCCTTGTTTACCTCAGGTTGTTTACTTTGATGAGCTATGTGCAATGATTTATTCGTTCCCAGACAGTTTGTTTACCCTCTCAATTGTGTGTCATTAACCACACACAACGGGCAGTGCTTCTGGGGCTGGAAGGCCAGGCTTTTCTTGGGATCATTTTTTATCCATCGCTGGCTTGTTTTCAATGTGTAATCCATCTTTACTGTCAAGAAATATCATAAGTTTGCATGTTGTTTACGTGCAGCTTTATTTTGTAATTTGTAGTGTTGACCTCATGCATAGAATTAATATAATATAATATATAAAATAATATCAGTGTAAAATTGTATGCATGATGCCAGCAGTAAAAAATAAAGCATGCAAATGTTGCTATGATGTTTTTGGACAGTATGACAAAATGGCAAGTTGAATCTGTAAAATGACATATGAATCTGTAATACAGATTTATTTTTGTCATTTCACTCTAAAATCATATGCATAACAACAGCAGTATAAAATAAATATGCATGTAAACAACATGCAAACCTATGAGGTTTTTGGACAAAATGACAAGTTGAATCTGTAAAAAATATGACAAATTAATCTATAATACAGATTCATTTGTCATTTCACTGTTAAATTGTATGCATGATGCAAGCAGTACAAAATAAATATGGACATAAACAACATGCAAACCTATGAGGTTTTTGGACAAAATGACAAGATGAGAAGTTGAATCTGTAAAATGACATATGAATCTGTAATACAGATTTATTTTTGTCATTTCACTGTAAAATCGTATGCATAACAACAGAATTATAAAATAAATATGCATGTAAACAACATGCAAACCTATGAAGTTGAATCTGTAAAATGACAAATGAATCTGTAATACAGATTCATTTGTCATTTCACTGTACAATTGTATGCATGACAACAGCAGCACAAAATAAAGGTGTACATAAACAACTATGATGTTTTTGGACAGTATGACAAGAAGATGACAAGTTGAATCTGTAAAATGAGGTATGAATCTGTAATACAGATTCATTTGTCATTTCACTGTAAAATCGTATGCATGACGACAGCAGTACAAAATAAAGCTGTATGTAAACAACATGCAAACCTATGATGTTTTTGGACAGTATGATTAGAAAAAGACAAGTTAAATCTGTAAAATTACAAATGAATCTGCATTACATTCTAGTCATACTGTCCAAAAAAATAGCATAAGTGTGCATGTTGTTTACATGAAGCTTTATTTTGTATTGGTGTCATGCATACGATTTTAGAATCATGCAACATTGTCATTTCATTCTAAAATCGTATGCATGACACCAATACAAAATAAAGCTTCACGTAAACAACATGCAAACTTAAGATATTTTTTGGACAGTATGACCAGAAAATGTAATGCAGATTCATTTGTAATTTTACAGATTAAATTTTACAGGTTTTGTAGCTGGTTCAATAGAATAATGTCACACAACGCTGGGAGCCCAAGTCATCATGACCCCTTCTTCCTGTCGCCCCTCTGGCCCTCACTGAACCCAGTGACCTGTGAGTTTCCTCACCCACCCATTCTCGGCCTGGTCCTGAGCTCTTTCTGGTCTTGGGCAGGAAGAATCTCATTTGGAGTTTAATGTTGTATTGAATTAAATCAACCTCCTCCCCACACTGGCCTTCCTGAACCCAGACTTTCAGAGACTGAAGGGAAATGGGGAGGTCTTATGAAAGTAGGAGACTTAAGGCGTATAGGTCAAGCAGAGGTCCGGTGGTTCTAATTACACTTGAGTGTATTATTGTTCCCCTTAAAATTTACAATAATCTCTGCTGTTAGCTACTCTAGAGACTCGTACAGCATGTTTTTGGTATGTTCAACAAAAAGAAAATGTTACCATTTAGTCATATGAACTTTATTTGGATTATTGCAAGGTACAAGAAACCAAAACGTGAAATACAACATGGAACTCGTCATACTCGCCAATTTTTTTTTGTCAGGTTCATTGTCCCCTGAAAAATAATCATAAAAAACCCTCTCCATTCACTTCATGAGCAGGATCTATTTAAAAACACAGTGTGTTGGACGACTGCCATGACATCCATTCACGTCTCTTATCCACCTTCCATTCGTCTGACCCCTTGTTTAGGCTTACAATCGCTGACATGATGTTTATTTGGTAAGAAAGTAGACAGGATGTGATTCGGTCAATATGAATGGCTTATTGTGTGTTATAAGAATAACAGTACACACACATACACCTCAGATCGGCTCAGGCGCCAGTTCCGTTGATTACCTGATGATGACGACTAGACCATGAATCACTGGACTAGTGCTCCACCCTCAATGAAGGTCATTTTAAGCGCAAAGCATGCTGGGAGATTGATTGATCGCAGGGCTCATGTGATTTGGCTCTCTCTTTGCTCTAGCTCAGCACAGGAAAAAACAAAGGAAGCAAACATTGTACAGGTACTTCATACAGGAGATGAGGATCACAAAATAATATGGTGTTCCAGACACCAATGTCTCACTAGGGACATAAAAACATTTCACTCATCTGTCTGTGTGTGTCTGTGTGAACTTTGAATAAGGGAATGTGTTCAATACTGTGTAAAGGGCAGACTGGGGATAGTTGTAGCTATAAGGAACCCGCACTGACATACTGTACAGCCAGACAAGATTCAACTGTATAATGAAGGGAGATTTGACAATTTTATGTTGTAATTTATTATACTTATTCATTTTTCCATCATTTTTGATCAATTGAAGAAAACTGAATAAAAGTATTAATTTCTTTCAGCAAATTTTTTTTTTTCTGACGACAAACTTTTGAGCAGTAGTGTGTGTGTGTGTGTGGTCCAGGTATATACTGTATATAGGTGGTTCCCTATAAGGATGGACATACTATAAATCTTTGCCATTGTGGGGAAAGTTTTTGGTCCCCATGAGGAAAATCATATTAAATTATGTTTTTTGAAAAAGTTTTCTGTGATGGGTAGATTTAGGCGTAGGGTTAGGGTTAGTGGCTAGAAAATGTCAATAGCTCAGTATAAAAACCATTATACCTATGGAATGTCCTGACAATTATACGAGTACACATTGTGTACACAATGTGTGCGTGCGTGCGTGCGTGTGTGTGTGTGTGTGTGTGTGTGTGTTCCGTTAAAATTTGAAAGCCATTAAAGAGCCAATAATATATTTTAACCCAAAATAAGTTGTGAAAGGTGTTTTGTGTGTGTACATTAGTTCTTCAAAATAGAGTTTCAAATCACTGTTTCCATTGTGACAGTGTAGCACATATAATATAGCACTTGTACAGTAATACATACTTTTTTAATGGGTTGCCTATCTTACGCCTATCTTATGCTCTCTGCATTGGCTACCAGTCCGATATTGATTTTAAAATTTGGCTATTTGTTTCCAAAGCCCTCAACAATCCAGCCACTCAAGGCCTCAGGCTGTGGAATAGCCATTATGCCATTACAGTATCTGTTAGAGCTGCTCCCATGGTTTCCGAGTTCAAATCTATGCTAAAAACTCATCTTTTCTCGTGCGTATAACCTTCTGTAACTGTTTATGTATTATGTGCAGCACTTTGGTAGACCAAGGTTGTTCAAAATGCGCTAGAGAAATAAATCTCAACTTGGACTTGAGCGTGACAATGTGCCCCTGTATTGTGTCAATATGTTCAGTGAAATATATGCTTTTTTGTTGCAAGTGTTTTAGGTTTTTAAGGTTAAATTAGGTATAAACTATGACAAATCTAAATCTGACCACCCTGCAAAAAGCGAGCCGTGAACCATCATCATATTATTACCCTTGAACGAGGCACTTGCTCGAGTAATAATGTCCCTGTAATAGTTCCAAGGCAGAGCTCTATGACGACATCATGTGAAACTTGTGAAAATCATTTCTACCTGCAATGAATACAAATTCCAGCTTATTCTCCCTTTTGTCTCATTTTGGGAAATCCCTACATTGTAGGGGACCTTGCGTGTCAGAAGACATGTTAGCTCTGCTTCAAGCGAATGGCAGAACTGCATTTTTCCCCCATGTGAACTAATTCCACCTCTCTGTGACCTGACACACATACCAGGATGGAAAAAAAAAACCAGAATGCAGAACATTTGAGAACAAAATGTGCAGGTGTAGTATTCTTCTCCCTATCGATGAAGGACATGGTGGCAGTTTTGATTGAAACCACGGAAGTTTGATCTGGTTAAAGAGGGCATGTTTGATCTTGACTTCTCTGCTGTAGATTGTAAGTGGCTGGTTTGCTTGTTTGTTCAGATTCACTACATCTAAAAATAGAGAGTAAGAGCAGGTGGCATAGATGTGGCTCCTCTGCTTGATTACATCTTTTGTTGACCTGTGGCTCTTTAGGGATTTGGTAGCGGTGTAACATGGGAGCTGTATTCTTGGCAGGACATGGAAGGCACAAAAGTGCTGAGACTTAGAAGGGCTTGTGATGGAACATGTGACCTGGTAGTTATTGTAGTATTTCCACACCTTGTACTTGCGAGATCTGCTTTTGTGTGCTCTTTGTGACCTTTCCCCTGAAAAGGAACATAATACGATTGAGGTAATGTTCCTTTTCCTACAATAAGGATAAATGTGATCCACATTGTGTAAGAGCTAATTGATATTAACCCAAGAGCACATTCAAAAATACGTTTTTACTTTAGTAAACAACTTCCTCTATGTACTAAGTATGGACTAAGAGGCTCAGTTACAGCCCCTATAATTACTAATCACTGTAACCTTGTAAACAAGTTGCACTGATTGCAAAACAAAATGATTGGTTGATTTTTGTTCCTTTCCATCCACTTATATGCAAAATACATTATGCATTATATATTCTAATACATTAAATAGGTCATGCTGATGTTGCCTGGTAACTTGGTTGAACTTTTTAACATTATATTAAAGAGGTGTGCGTCATGTCCTTCTTTGGTTTGTTGTAATGGAATAGCTTGTTGTGCTTTTTAGCTTTTTAGCACATTTTTTTTAGTAGAGAGAGGTTGCTGTGTACGTAATGGAAAAAATCACTTCTCAGGATTCACTTGAAACACAGGAAATGCTCTAAACTGAGTCTGCTGCTGTTTCCCTCTCTCTGTCTTTCTCTGCTTTCTGCCTTGTTGTGTTCTTACTATGTCAGTAATGTCATTTTCCTACAAATGAAAGGAGCTCTAGTAAAATGTAATACAATAGGTCATCTCATGTCTTATTGCTGCTGAGGTTTTCATTACACCTATAATGAAAAAGAAAACATTCATTGTTTTTATAGATTTTTTTTACAAACTCTCAAAAATCATCAGAGACAAATCAAATCAAATATGTTTTGTTAAATTTTTCATGCTGATTTTATTATTCTATACAAGTCAGCATTATAAATTTGCAGAGCTATTGGTCTATATGAATAATGAGGATGAGCTTTTAAAAGGTCTAATAATAATTTCATAACGTTTGAGCATCATGAAATCACTGAACAAATGACACATATGAGTTGTGTTTTGCGAACGCAAAAGCTGAACAGTCAGAGGTGAACGAACAGCGCTGAAATGGTCTTTTGTCACAGTTGAATTCTGTGCTCTAATGTGATTTTATGCATAAGACAGCAAAATAGTTCATTTTCATGAATAATCCAGAGAAAAGCTCAGAAACTGAAGACAGCAGCCAATTAATGCCTCTCTGAATTAATGCCTGTACCTCTCTTTTCGTGATGTTGGTTCAGCTTTGCTTTTTGAACCGGAAGAACAAAATTGCTTTTCGTTATATATATAACGAATGAATCCGCATTTTTGAACGAATCATTCTAATGATTGACTCAACAACTCACCCATACCTGAATGAATCAGCGGCTTTGAATGAATCGGTTGACTTAATGATTCAATGACTCACTCGTTAAGACAACAATTTGCCGCCACCTACTGGTGGTTTATTTGCATATCGTTAGCCTCATAGCATAATTGCCTAAATCATTTTTTTTTTAAATATTACTTTGGCAATTATGCTATGAGGCTAACGATATTCAAAAGTACAATTTTATTATGGTTAAAGAGATAGAATGCGTAGATAGTAGTAGATTATATGCATTTATAAATAGACTATTACAAGTGAAATATAAGATAAAATTGTTGAGTATAACAAAGATAATAAATAAATTGCAGTTGCATTGCATGAAATGTTTGTCTGTCTTTTTATTCATATGGGGGCCTCCAGCTGTTTTCATTGAAACAGGCCACAAAATTGCAATGGCTACCTCTGAACAAAGCCTCACCTTGCAACTTCAGAAAGTCATAATCAAACTCTGGAAAAAACAAAGAGTATGTTACCTAACATCTTGGAAAATAAATGTGAAAACGAGAGCAGCGTTCACCATTCATGCACTTCAAAGGGGACAGATAAGAGCTGCCAATGTAGCAATGTCATATAATCTATATCAACAAATGAAACTCACTGATGAATTAAAGTCGCTTTCTTGAAAAAAAAAAGGAAGAGCGACGTAACCAGAATGCGTTGGAAAGTAGACTACTGTAGGATAGGACTGGATAGAGAGAAAAAAAAAGAGAGACAGAAATAAGAGACAGATGGAGAGATGGACAAATCTTGTGATGTAGAAGCGCATGTGGGTAGAGGACAATAGAGCAGCCGTTCACGTCTCATGAACTTTCTACCCCTTTCTTTTTGTGCACCTACACTAAAGGTTAGATTCACCTACTTATTCTTTATTTGTACAATTTTTCCACACTTTCAAATGGAAGTATGTAAATTATGTGAAAAAATAAATAAAACTATAATTAAAACCAATTAAATTACAGTAGTGGCCAAAAGTGATGTCCGGCCGATTAAAATTTACATCTTTGCTCTTTATTAAAACACAGATTTTGTAAGCATATTGCATAGTCATGCTTGGAGTTTCCTGAGCTTTTAGATTTTCTATGCAGTTTCTTTTTTCTTTTTTTTTTCTTCTTTTTTTGCATTAAAATAAATTTGTCAGATTAATATCTTAACCAAGTTTGGTGTTTTGTTCTTACCCAATATATAAAAACAAATAACATATTTTCCTCATATTTTGATGGTTTAATCAAACTGGTAAGGTCATTAATAACAAATATCCTAAAACGGTTTAACTCCTCAATCAAGAAGTGTATCTTAAATTTGGTAAGTGGGTCTCTCACCATGCATCTTTCCAACATTCATTAAAAGCTTTTTTCCCACACCTCTGCATGTTAAGAATGATTGAACACTTTTGGTGGGGAAAGACAGAGAGGAATGAAGCCCCTCGCGCCAACTTTTCAGACCAACGGGAACGTGCCGAGCACCAGGGTGCCTTTCTGAAAGGGAACAGTTGCGTAAGGGTTCCGACGCTCCCCTCCCTTTTCAGTGAGGAGGGTTTTATGAAAACACTTTTGACTGAATGACATCCTGCGAAGTGATGTTGACATTCTTGTTGCAATCAACCATCAAACCCCAATCCGACTGGTTTCATCCAACTCCTTGTTGTCTTTCATCAGTGGCACCTTATCATCTCGCTCTCTCCTTTTTTTTTTTTTTACTCTCTCTGTCTCTCTTTACCTTTCACTTGTGCTGGTTAAAATCACTCCACGGGTACATGATGTGCCTGAGTCTTTAAAATTAGAGCAAGCCCAATAAACCAGTGTTTCTCAAACTTTTTTTGTCTTGTATAGCCCCATCCCGAGCACTCAAATACTCCTGCAATCTGTCCGGAAATATTTTTAACTTATACTTTATTTTGATGGTCCACTAGACATTCTACTTACTATAAGTAACTTTGCAACTACATGTCAAATAACTCTCATTAGAGTATTAGTAAACTGCATTAAAACTTATAAATTTAGCTTTCTAAGTGTCATACTTACATTAAATACTTGCATACATTAAATGCTTCACTGTTGTTCTGAATTTAACATACAGTATGTACTGTACACCGTTTAGAGATGAATCAGTTTAAATTTGATGAAAATTGTTCACGCAATCAGAATATGTACATTTAAATCAATTACTTTTTACTTTTTTTTTACACTGCAATGAATTTTGCTTATCATTTACATCCAATTAAATCTATTTTAGTGTAACGTTATTCACCTCCACTATGGTCATCTTATCAGTCGTTGCCTTCAGGCAATATGTTTTAACTACTGACACTGCTGGAAATTGACAAACTTTACTGAAGTGTGAACATGGTTGTCAATCTGTCGATCAAGACCGTCAAAGTACTATTCAGTTTAAAGTTGAACAATTTCATGTGCAAGTTTCTGAGTCTTACTGAATATGCGCAATTGAGAGAATTGTGATTCAATATGTTATTTTATACAGTTCAAATATCAAAGTTAGTTTTGCGTGAATATCTCTGTATCTTGATTTAATCAATTTCAATAGCTAAGAGAAAATGCTTTTAAAATATTAAAACAATTAAATGTGAAACCTTTGGCTTGATACTTTGACCTTTCATTGACTAAAATGATGTCCGTGTGCACAGGCACACATCAGGATATTAGTGTTCGCTTGATCAAACTAATATTAGGGATATGGGTGTCAGTAAATGATTCACCGGCTGTGTTGCAAGTGTTGCTTAATATTTGGATAGAGAGAGACATCCAGAATCTGAATCATGCATCAGTTATTTCAGGATGTTTTGCTCTTTTATTAAATTTCAATTTATGGTTAAGAGGATAAAAGCAAAAACAATAAACATAGGCTATAGGTATGTTTTAAAGATAAAGATGTCCGTTTAAGTTCATTCAAAGTTAACCTTCACAAAATTCTTCACAGAAATCCCTGTTTCACATAATACAAACATTTGATTTTAGTACATGCTACATACTTATGGGTTTATAATGCTATTTGTTACATTTTCTTTGTAGGGATTTGAAACTAGACAACATTCTGTTGGACGCTGAAGGTCACTGTAAGCTGGCAGACTTTGGCATGTGTAAGGAGGGAATCCTGGATGGCATCACGACCACAACATTCTGTGGCACACCAGATTATATTGCCCCAGAGGTACAGTATTTCACACTCTCACAGACACAAATGCCCAGTGAACACTCGATAGTCTCATTTTCTACTGCTTGGTTCTCATTATATTGTTTAAAGGGGTCTTAAAGGGTTTTATTATGTCCCTATTTGATGTCAAATAAGTCTCTAATGTGCCTAGAGTGTGTATGTGAAGTTTTAGCTCAAAATACCCCACAGATCATTTTTATAGCATGTTAAAATTGCCACTTTTTGGGGGTGAGCAAAAATGCGCTGTTTTTGTGTGTGTCCCTTTAAATGCAAATGAGCTGGTGCTCCCGGCAACAACAAAACAGGACAATCTCACACGCTCATTTTAGAAACTCTCAGTAGTGGTGTTCAGCCTTATATGTTCAGTCACCTGACTGTACTGTGCATAACAAATGCGCGTTTATGAATTACGCAGACGGTGAGCATGGCGGGATAAAATTAACGACAGCTCTGGTCTCCTGGTGCTTTCACGTGCTGTCAGAAATGCCATAATTCCCACTTCTGAAGTTGAGATTACTTGCTTGTTTCATTCAAGGGGCGACTTCAAAGGGCGTTCATGTGCAATTTTTAACTAGAAAAACTCGTATTTGCGATAATTCTGATAGCACGTGTGGGCAGCATCAGTGAAAACAGGCAGAGACAATGGCAGCTTTAGCAACATTAGCCGTACAGAGTGCCAGCAAACTCTTTCAGAAAGGCAATTTGGAAAGACTCACAACATATGACGTGTGAAGTTTGGGCACGAAGCGTTGGTATTGACCCATCTTTCAGACCCACTGACCCCTCGTTTGTGAAACAGTCCGGCGCAAAATTATTGGTGCAAACATTTAAGACTTAAGCGATTTTCTTCGGGGCGTTTACCTTCGATAATGAAATTTAACCACGATATTTCCAGTGACTCAGATGGTGGAGACTCTTATGCGTCATCCCAAAACACAACACTTGTAATGCCTCTTTGGCGCAGACATTGTACAACTCCAGCTGCTACAGCGAGGATACAGAAATGGTGGACTCCCACTCATGGCTGTGTCTATGCTAATAGGGCAGATCGCCACTGGCTGTGGGTGGGGCTTCTCCCCATTATGACATCATTGGAGGGGGGAACCTGAATCAGCTCATTCGAGAGACTGCTTTTGACTTAAAAAGAAATTAGTAAGTGGATTTTTACCATTATAGGCTTTTGCATTTTGGGTGTGCTTTAGCTCTGCGTGACTGTGCAAACGAAACTTGTTCTGTCTCATCATGACCAAAAAAGACATTCACTATTAGGCTTAAGAAATATAACCAGTTTAGATGGAAAGGATCTTAAGCTGACTAGCTGACTGTACAATGAAAAAAAATAAAGTTGCTGCCTTAAATTTTTGAGTGCAATCAACTTGGATGTTTAAGTGTCTTAAATGACATTCAACTAACTTTAAAAAATGAGTTGTATCTTGTATAACATAAAAAAGTAGTAAATTGCTTAACTTATTTTGATGAGTTAAAGCAATGTAAAACATATGTTGTCATAACTTATCATTTTTTATAATTTGATGTCATGTTAACCTTTTTCGCTCGTTGTGACAACTAACCAATGCCACTCCCACACCATATACATGCGTCAAAGTAGCCGGAGCAATGTTTATCTATTTACAGAACTGACTAGACACGTACAGGTGAGTGATGTATGTATGCAATTTCCCACGAAACCATCCCTCTAGGTCTAAAATATAAACACTTATAATAGGCTTACCATAGTGAAGCAAGTACGGCGAAAACATTATTTAAAGCTAGGGTAGGTAATCCTGTTCAGAAACACTTTTTTTTATACTGGGTGAAATGGTCCTTCAATCCTGAGAGTAGTCAATACATTATGTGTTCAGAAAAAGGAATGAAAACAATCAGACCTCTGTAGCAGCTGCAGGACAGTAAAAACTCTGACCAATCACTGCCACTCGGTCCGAGTGTAAAGAACCAATCAGATGCCTTCATGTCTCGTGCTGTCACTCACTCTCGCAACCATGGCTACCACCCCTTTTGCTAGATCTGCCCATATGCGCGCGCACCCGTTTGATTTGAGGAGTGCAAGTCAAGAGATGCGCGGAACCTACGAAGACTAAAATTATGGCAGAGAAAGAGCATTCAAAATTCAAAGCACCTGCATATTCAGTCAGCTAAGGCAAACAAGGCAAAAACTACTTCCTCGGACCCTGGTTGCCTGCACTCTTGAACGACCTCCTCTGCTTCGCCCTCGACCCCGGACCTGTCCTCGAACCGACGATGAGGTACTTGTCACCGGACTGTAACGTTAGTCCTCATCAGAGTCAACAATGCTTTCATCATGGAAACTCTTACATGCAAAACACCGTATATGTTATGAATCTAACACGAAATTCACCTTCATCACAGTGTAACTGATGGTAATGGAAAAACGTGTATCAATGCAACCTGTTTTTAGCTTTGCCTTATAAATATAGCTCGTTAGCTATAAATATAGCTCGTTACCGAATCAAACAAAGTAGCCTATATTTTAAACTTTACCAGTATCGATATGCTAGCTTGATAGTGAGTACTAAAATAAATCTTATTTGTTTATATTTATAGTGATAAAGTTAGGTATTTTATTACATGTGATTCTGACATGATGTCACTGTATGTACTGCGCTCCTTCCTCTCCACTCGTCTCAGGTAATAAATGCGTCTTCCAGCTGAGCCTGAGCGTTTGGCGTCGCGCGTTCATGTGTTTTGGGGGCGTGGCTTTGGAAGGAGCTCAGAAGGGAGGGGGTGGGAGTGAATGGAAATAATGAGCTGTGTTTATTGCAGATTAAAAGGTCTACAGTCACTCGATTTTTATACTCTCTTTTTCAGAGCACTTACATTTTAATTATGTATTGGTATATAAAGACAGTTTAAACAAATTTGAAAATATAACATTTGATAAAAATCCTACCTATTGTTCATTTTAAACAAAAAAGTTACATAGTGTACCTTTTAATATTTTTGTTAATTGACTGATGTCAGATATTTACTGATTGATTGGTTTATCACCAGCTTTCATATTGTGAGCCTCATTCATTAAGCACAAGCCAAGTTTCTTTTTTTTTTATTCTTACATATTTTGACATATTTGAATCAATGTGACAATTTACTTAAGAATGGTTTTACGGACATAGATGTGTTTCATTGTTGAATGAAAATAAAATGTTGCCATTTTAATTAATATTTCATTAATTAGTCGTTTTTCAATGTTTTCCATTTTCAGTTTAGTCTTAGTTTTTCATTACATTCAGATCTACAGGTATGAGTTTTCATATTTAGTTTACAGTAATAACCATCAGTGACCGCAGAACTTCACAGACAACTGCCGGTTTTTCTCTCCATTTCAGCACAGAACAAGTGCTTTGATCTGGACTTGATATATCCTCAGTTATTCTGTTGTAAGCTTCAAATGACATTCTCTTTGTTGTGATGTGTCCTTTGCAGATCTTGCAGGAGCTTGAGTACGGTCCATCAGTGGACTGGTGGGCTCTAGGTGTGCTGATGTACGAGATGATGGCTGGTCAGCCTCCTTTTGAAGCAGATAATGAAGATGACCTTTTTGAGTCCATTCTCCATGATGACGTCCTATATCCCGTGTGGCTCAGCAAAGAGGCCGTCAGCATTCTTAAAGCGGTACGTGTCCATTCTTTGGGAATTTTCCGAACAATTAATTTAGCTTTCTCTCTCACTCTTCTGGAAAGAACCGTTGTGAGTGGTTAAGTAATAGAAGAGCAAAAGAAGATGACAGATTAGAAAAAATTACACTTCTTCTGGGAAAAGAACAGATTTGTTTGTGTTCCCTGCTGGATTTTTGGATTGTGTAATCTCAGAGGTCTCATTTCAGGATGAGCATTGCATGGGTTCCTCCTTTTTTAACTGTCCGAATTGGTTAAGTCAAGACAAGTCAAGTCTCATTTATTTATATAGCGCTTTTTGCAATACAGATTGTTTCAAAGCTGCTTTACAGAGATACCAGGAAAATGCAACAAAGTTTGTTTCCAGAAGAAAATAGCATCACAGTCCATCTTAAGTAAGTTCAGTGATGTTTCATTTTGTTGTAAAAAAGTTATTAATTTAGTTCATTTATATATATAGCCGCTCTGGAGATCTGAATCGTCGCTCTGAATCGTCGTACTTGATTCACTATTCCTCTGGCCAATGAACGAACAGTGTGTGATTCAGGCAGCATTACAGGTCAGAAGTCAGATTGGATTGGAAGAATCAGAATATTATTCAGTTCCATCTGGTTGAAGATCAGAATCATCACGCCGGTATGGAGACGGGTTTGTTGAGGATCAGTGTAAAAGAGCTGAGGAACCTTTCATTGCTCATGTTTCATTTATATACTTTGTCTCTAATGTTTCTCCTAAAATACTTTTGGAAAATGAAAAATTGACACAAATTGTTGACAAACAGTAAAAGTATCGAGCTATAAAATAAATATGAATGGCACAGTTCAGATCATTTGGTGTTGGAGGAATTTGAAGGAGAGTTTAATTTCTGAAGACATATTCGGGAGACATATCAGACAAAATGTCATCATTTACTCACTCATATGATTTTTTTTTTTTTTTTTTTCTGTGGAACAAAGAATTATATATTTTAGATTGTCTTGCAGCTCTTTTTTCCCCCATAAAATTAAATTGAAAAAAAAAAGGAAATTAAAATACATAAAAACTGAAGCACCACAAGTTCATACAACTAGTGTTATATGTTCTGTATCACATTTTTTTTTTTTTTGTTCCAAAGAACCAAATATGTCAAACAGGATTGGAATGACAGAAGGGTGAATCAATGATGGTAGAATTACATTTTTTAGCTGAACCTTTTTGATTCCTTTTCAGCAAAAGTCTCAGTTTGTTCACCATTTCATCTTGTTGTCTAAGAGAAACAATGCAATATTAAAGCAATTCCAGTGGGCAGTATCTTTTCAGTCAATGCTTATTGCTCATATTTATTTGTCTGGCTTGTTTGACTCGTTTCTCTGTGTGTATTTGTATGCATGACTGCTTGTGTTCTTTAGCATTTTTTATGTTTAAAAGTTACCTGCGTTACATTCATAGGCTACATTCAGAGTGCAGGCAACAGTGGCCCATATTTGACTTAGATCATATATATATATATATATATATATATATATATATATATATATATATATGATCTTTTCGATTCTGATTTAGGCCACTTTCATATGCGGTCCTAAATCAGATATAGGTCCGATGTCTGAAGAATCATGTCGGAATTCAAATGACTTTTACGTCAATCTGGATCGATGTTCATCAACATTTTGCGTGGACTGGAGACACTTTGGTCACAGTACAAACCGGTAGTTCTTTGGTCAGTCGGTTAATATAAAAAGACACCGGGTGTTACACCTCATAAACAGTGTTGGGGAAAGTTACTTTTAAAAGGAATGCATTGCAATATTGCGTTACTTCTGTTACTTAGTTACTTTTTAAGGAAACTATTTGCATGGTTGAATTGGATGATCGAAAGTCAGTAGCAAAGACATTGATTAATAAAGTGAGATTAAATACATAAAGTAGATTTGTGTTATTTAACATATTAAATTATTGCAGGTTTGCATAATATTCTGAGTTTGCATTTCATCGTTTTATTCATTTTGAGGAATACTGAATCTGTTTTTGTGCAAGTGAGATGAGTAAATGCCGGCTCACATTTAGTCTAGAATTATAATAACCATAATAAACACTTACTCACGATTTCTCTCAACATGAGGACAGTGTCAGTCAATAAATAGGAAAACGAAGAAACTATACATTATATATCATTCTCGTCTGTGTCTTCCACACGAATTTACGCAGCACATCACCTTGTAAATGAACTCGTAAACGTTGACTTCAATGGCCTCTATGTTTACTTCCATATGACAGCGTGCTGCTTGTCATCTTTTTTATTGTTCTTTTGCACATGCGGGTTCAGGACCGTGAACACACTCCAATCTGACGTTGGCCACATTTTAAAAATAATGTGAATAGCCACTAAAAATGATATCTAAGCAATAAATCAGAAATGAGCACTAAGGCTTGCAGTATGAATGTAACCATAGTGTCCGGGCTCATCAGTTTGTGTGTGTGTGAGTGTGTGGCCTTTTTCCTTCACATGTCCAAGATTTACTTTGGCCATCCTTTGCCTATTTGTAAAGCTTTGTGGGAAACACAGTCTGTTTGTCTTGGATAGTGTCGCGCACACTGCGATCTGTCTCACTGGCACTGTAGTCACATGACCTATGGTCAGCTCAGGTCATCTTCCACAGGATGCATTCTTACATCACTCATACATCATCATTGACCATCACAGCTCAACATAATGCATATGTCTTCTTGTTAACATGTCTGCTGTCAGCATCATGGCCCAAATCTTTGATATTTCGCTTCTCTAATCGTTTCTTCTTTCTTCGCACCATTGTTTAGTTCATGACGAAGAGTCCCAGTAAGCGGTTGGGTTGTGTTGTGTCCCAAGGACTGGAGGAAGCTATTAAAGTGCATCCATTCTTCAAAGAGATTGATTGGGTACTTCTGGAACAGAGGAAGATCAAGCCGCCATTCAAACCACGTATTGTGAGTATCATTATGTGTGAGATATTGAGGACGGTCACTTTGTTACAAAACCTACTACGTAGGCAGCATTTTAAGGCATCATAGGCGAGGGGGACGACATGGCTATGCTGCAAATTCAAAGGCAGACACAGTGTGTTTATCCTTCCCACAGAAGTCAATCCCAGAATGCTTTGCAATGTGTCAAAAAAGCAAGATATGTGTTCAATATAAGTAATTCAGTATTAACAAGAATCGATTAAAATAGCTGTTAAATTAAAAACGGACTTTTATTCAATTTATGTGTGTGCTATGCAGTATAGGCCAATTTTTTTAATGCTTATTGTTATCTTAGCAACTTGCTCATTTTAAACGGTTGCATTAATTATTAAAGTTAATGCTAAACTGGAATCAGTTGTGAGTGGAGTCTTTGTATGAAATTGCCGCCTACAGTGTGTAAAGCATTCCAAATTGCTCATTTATTTAAGTTCCATTTAAATTAGGATTCTGCCTCAAGGTGCAGTCACATTCGCACAATTGCACTGGCTAAAAAGGTACATTGTCTATTGACAGTAGTGTAGCGATCTATGAAGCACAGTTCACTCAGAAGGCACTTTCAAACAAAACGCGGTGAATACGCGTGACCAACTTGAACCTTTGTAAAATCTGCTAATAGAGTCATTGTGTGTTTATGTATAACACTAACCTGGCATGACATAATACATTTGTGTGGACAAGTCAAGTCACTGCTGCAAAATGACAAAATAACATCTAATTAGAATGTATTTGATGTATAATAGAGTGGAACAGCTGGGTTCCGGAAGAAAAAAATCCCATTCATTTTCTCCTAGGGGAATTGATTTTGAACATTACCTTGTCATAAAATAGTGAGTCAGGGTCTGTTCTTACGAGTGCCCGAATTCGTGTACATGATGCACTGATTCACAACCTAGGAAGCTAGGGAGCTGATTTAGACGCACCCACTGCAAATTACTCTACTGAGAGTCAGTTACCCTACACTCTCAAACTATAATTGTAACGTCTAGGCAAGGACGAAGCGGAGATAGAATCCAAGTGCAACACTTACTTTAATAAAACAACCAAGAAATCTCAGTCAAAAACCAGAACAACAGAACTCAGGACTGGAACAGGAAAAAGCTACATGAAACAACGACCGACACCCAACAACTGAAGCACAGAGGTTTAAATACACAGGCAAACAAGCTAAACAAGATAACAAGGGGGTGTGGTTAATCAGAAACACCTGGGAGACTAATAAACAAGAAAAACTACAAAGGACTACAAAACATGGCACAGGACAGGAAATAACAAAAGTCCACACAAGACAAGGGGAACACAAGACAGGAATCATGACATAGCCCCCCACTTAATGAGCGGATTCCAGACGCTCCTCAGCAAAAGTCCAGGAGGGTGGTGAAGCGGAGGCGGACCCGGGGGTGGGATGGAGGGCCAGGCCCGTGGAGCGGAAGAGGGCCTGGATACTGCAGCAGGACAGGAGGCCAGGGCGGAGCAGGCAGTGCAGGCGACCAGGGCGGAGACGACCCCTCGGGCGGCCAGGGCGGTGAAGACCCTTCGGGCGGCCACGGCGGAGACGACCCTTTGGGCGGCCACGGCGGTGAAGACCCTTCGGGCGGCCAGGGCGGTGAAGACCCTTCGGGCGGCCAGGGCGGTGAAGACCCTTCGGGCGGCCAGGGCGGTGAAGACCCTTCGGGCGGCCAGGGCGGTGAAGACCCTTCGGGCGGCCAGGGCGGTGCGGGCTGGTCCGGAGGCCTACTGCCCCCCCCCAAAATTTTCTTGGGGAGGCTCCCCGGTATAGAGTACTGGACCAACGATAAAGAGGGCTTTGAGCTGGGCAGGACCAGCGGCAAAGAGGGCTTTGAGCTGGGCAGAACCAGCGGCAAAGAAGGCTTTGAGCTGGGCAGCGATGAGGGCTCTGAGCTGGACGGAACCAGCGGCGAAGAAGACTCTGAGCTGGATGGGACCAGCGTCGAAGGAGACTCTGGGCTGGCGTGAAACTCTGGATCGGCAGAAGTGACGTGAACAGTCTCTGGATCAGCAGAAACGACATGAACAGTCTCTGGATCAGCAGAAGCGACGTGAACAGTCTCTGGATCAGCAGAAGCGACGTGAACAGTCTCTGGATCAGCAGAAGCGACGTGAACAGTCTCTGGATCAACAGGGCTGACGTTAAGTAGTTCAGGCACAGCAGGGCTGATGTGAAGCTTGGGCTCGGCAGGACTGACATGAAGCTCTGGCTGAGGGGATACTGTGGGTTCACGGAGCTCCTGTTTAGTGAGTTTAGCTGGGCTGACGACATGAGCGACTCCGACCTTGCCCACAGTGAGAGGAGAGCCGCACAGTAGCAGGGCGAAGTCGATGAACTGTTCCAGGGTCCAACCAGGACCTCCTCCCGGCATCAATTCGGCAATGTAGTCGTCCAACCCGCCCCAGAAACACTCAATCATGCGTGTATCGCTCCATGGAACCAGATGGCTAAGCGCCAAAAACTCCTCCACGTAGACCTCTATGGATCGGCCCTTCTGGAAGATGTTGCAGAGAGCAGTTATAGTTTCCTGATCCTGTAGAGTTTGCAGTGCTACGGTGGGAATCGAGGAAACCTCTAGAGCCGTTGGAGCTTGCATGGTGTGTGTGGCCGAGTATACTCTTACATAATCCGTGCTGCTGGATTCATGGTGTGGTCGGTCGTTCTGTAACGTCTAGGCAAGGACGAAGCGGAGATAGAATCCAAGTGCAACACTTACTTTAATAAAACAACCAAGAAATCTCAGTCAAAAACCAGAACAACAGAACTCAGGACTGGAACAGGAAAAAGCTACATGAAACAACGACCGACACCCAACAACTGAAGCACAGAGGTTTAAATACACAGGCAAACAAGCTAAACAAGATAACAAGGGGGTGTGGTTAATCAGAAACACCTGGGAGACTAATAAACAAGAAAAACTACAAAGGACTACAAAACATGGCACAGGACAGGAAATAACAAAAGTCCACACAAGACAAGGGGAACACAAGACAGGAATCATGACAATAATATTTGTATACACAATATGCATATTTTGCAATAAATTTATATATAGAAAGATATCTTTATTGATTGCTTATTTTCGCCATTTTGGACCAATGAGATTTCACTGTGGCTGGGAACTAACCATTGAGATGTAACAGAGATAAATAAAAACAAATAACCTACAACATGTTTTGTTTAGCATCTTTTTTTGCATTTACAACTAGATAGGGGGATAAAAATCTGATTGTTATTGAGGAACTAGGATATACCGCTTGACGCTTTATCACATCGTGTCTGGTTAGGACAGATTTGAACTCTGTACAGTATATTGGCTGGTTCACCACAGACATATACTCGGGCCGCTCTAAATGCAGTTATCTAGAACATTACGGTTCTTGGACCCTCATGGTTCTTTGAAGTGTTTGTGTCACATGTCTGTTTTTGGTGGTGTGAACAGCGTGATATCTGAGATGCTCTTGGACTCTCAGCACACATCAGACACAGTACTTTGATACAGAGATGCATGCTGGCTGCTGTAAGTGTGTGTGGAATGCGTCTCAGATAGTGTGAGGAGGGGTCTGTCCGTCCGCCCCATTCTCACGCCTGCTCACAAGGCTGATGAGAGCCCTTAGAGGGTGTGAAGGAAAGGAGAGGTCTGGAGAGTTGGGGAAAAAACATGCACAGATATATTTTTTTTGTGTTTTAAACAAGGAGAAACTTCTTCACTGTGCCAGTGATTACCAAGAAAAATTGTCAAAATGATTGTCAATCCATGATATAAAAAGATATGTGAATGCATGTTTGGACAGGGGCACCTGCAGGATTTCATCGGAGGGTACGCACAGTGGGGAAGGTTTTGTTGTTGCTGTTGTTGAAAAAATGTATTTGCTAAAGGTAACAATTCAACTAAAGTTTTCATTTTCTGAGTATGTCTGACATTCATGTATCTATTACACACTTCAAACAATCAGTGAGAGCAATTGTCTCTAGAAACTTGAGAGGTTTCTGTCCCTACATTGAATGTCCAGATAAGAAAAACGTACAAAAGGTGTCATACAACGAATCCATAATCCTTGGTTTAATCCAAGTTTTATATAATAAATACTTAATACTTAAATATAATTAAATATAAATATTTATATAGCGCGTAATGGAATCACGTGACCCCTGCACAAGCTTCTGTGTTAAACCATATGTAATGCATTATATGGCTGCATTCGAAATCGAATACGTCCCTACTATATAGTATGCAAAATACAGTATGTGACAAAAGAAGTATGTCCGAATTCACAGTACCTATTGAAGAGTAGGCAAAACATACCCGGATGACCTATCACTTCTGGTGAGATTCTGAAGTGTGCATACGATGGACTCTTTACTATCCAATGAGGCCACGGCAGAGGATTTGTGAATGGCAGTGAAGCGACGCAACTGACGCGGGTAGATTACATGATAAGGGCAACAAGGTGAATGTGGTATGTCCAGATTACATTCGGTGTTCACACACTCATACTATATAGAACATACTTTCTTAGCAGTCGTGAAGTACTTATTTAAAATAAGTACCTACTCAAGAGAGAATGTGATTTCAGATGCAGCCAATGTACATAGTATGTGTGTTTATACTGTATGTGAATAGAAGCCTAAATTAAAAATGTTCTTAAAGGGTAACTTTCGCTAAAATTGAACCTAGGCTCTTTTTGTTAATCTACCCGAGTCAAACTTTCGTGTAAAAGCATAATTAGAATGGAAACGCCACTTTTAAGATTGATCGTATTTTCGTTTTCGGTCAAAATGCCCTTTGAATGGGAGTGAATCACTTCTATGACAGCATCAAAAGCGCTATTTTTAAAACACTAAGAAGGTTTGAAACAACATAAAACTGTGCTTGAAGTATCACCAGGGTCTCTACACATGAACTCGAGCATTGAGAACATTGTTTGTGTACACAGAGTTTACTAAAAAGAAAGGTTTTGTACGACTCACTTTATCAGTTAGTGTTTCCGGTGGCTGGATTTTTGTCAGTCAAAAGAAGCCGATCTCCGAATGCAACGTAATGAACTGACTCCATATGAGGAAATGTCATGAACTTGTAATTTCAATGAAAAGCATGATAACTTAGATAAAAAATTATCCGTGAATTTGTATGGAAACAAGCTTTAGGAGCTTTCCATCTTTACTCTCCTCATGTTACGTTGCATTCGGAGATCGACTACTTTTGGCTGACAAAATTCCAGCCACTGGAAAAACACTAACTGATAAAGTGAGTCGTACAAAACCTTTCTTTTTAGTAAACTCTGTGTACACAAACAATGTTCTCAATGGTCGAGTTCATGTGTAGAGCCCCTGGTGATACTTCGAGCAAAGTTTCATGTTGTGTCAAGCCTTCTTAGTGTTTTAAAAATAGCGATTTTGATGCTATCATAGTCATGCACTCCCATTCAAAAGGCATTTTGACCTAAAACGAAAACACGGTCAGTCTTAAAAGTGGTGTTTCCATTCTAATTATGCTTTTACACGAAAGTTTGACTCTTGTAGATTAACAAAAAGAGCCTAGGTTCAATTTTGGTGAGAGTTACCCTTTAATCAATTTAATCTCTTCACAAGACTTGGATTAAACCACTTGATTCTTATGGATTCATTTAATTTTTTTATAAAAAATATCTTAATTTGCGTTTTGAAGATTATCCAAAGTCTTATGAGTTTGGAATGACAATGAATTTAAATTGGTGAGCTACCCCTTTAAATGATTTAAAACAGAAAACATTTCTAACAAAATGCTCAAAGATATCCATCTAGCACATGTTCAAATAGAAAAACAACTGAAAAACAGCATGGGTGGACAATGGCTGCTTATTCACATGACACGGCAGAAGCCTCTCAAAAAGAAACCTTTAGTTTCAGTTGTTTGTTGATGAATGTCCACTTTATACCACACTCTTTGCTCTTCCTTAAATATCCCGATACTGTTTTACCGAGTGAGAAATCGCTTCTGATGATTCATTGAGAGAACGGTCTGAATGAATTTTGCAAACCAATTTGGACAATTCACTGAAAAGAAAATAACATCTCAATAGAATGATTAATTCACAGATGATCGGCATCATTGGTCGAGTCGACAGAAATATGGGACACGCATAGTAACTGGCAAAATATTGGCAGGGAAAGTGTTTCTCGGGTCAGTCGGAGTGCTGAAGTCCCCACTGTGTTTGCGTATGTGCAAGTGTGTTTTTGTGCGTTATTGTCCTGAAATCTCTCATGAATCACACTTTCTTCTTCTCCTTTCACAGAAAACCAAAAGAGACGTCAACAATTTTGACCAGGACTTCACCCGTGAGGAGCCAGTGCTCACCCCGGTAGAAGACGCCATTATCAAGCAAATCAACCAGGACGAGTTCAAAGGCTTCTCTTACTTCGGTGATGAGACTCTGTCTTAAAACAAAAACCTCCATCTCTTGCGCTGTACTTCGCACACAAAGTGCGCTGCGAACGCTGTGAACACCCATGAGCTCACTGTAGACCATCATTCCACAAGAATTAGATGCTTTAATTTAAAAGTAGACAGTTAGGCATTACAATTTTTCCTGCTGAACCCCAAAAAACACACAGATCCTCACACATTTCCACCAAATGAAACAGAGTAATCTTTATTTTATGTATGTAAAACACACTGAGCTATACTATGTGACATCACTAAAGCAGATGGATTGAGCTCATTAGAATCTTATGGAAAGCCATTTCATGTTTAATTTCTTTTCTCAAAATGCAGTGTATCAGGGTACCACTGAAGTCAACACATTTATATGAGCACCGTTTTGAAATGCAAAAAAAAAAAAAACACAAATGTAAAGAACCAGTGATTGTATTGCAGACGTGATGCTTTTGAACGTGTGAATTGGGAGTTTTAAAGCACTCAGCATTGGGATCTGATCACACGATGGTCTGATAGCCAGAGACAGGGATTGGAGGGTACTGGGAAGGTGATGCGCAGCCTCAGAACTGCCTTTCATGAGACCATCGCACCGTTTCCATTTGAAACAGCAGTATTGACATATACTCGTGTCACCAAAACAAGTGTTGTGCTTGTGTGTGTGTGTGTGTGTGTGTGTGTGTGTGTGTGTGCGTGTGTGTGTGTGTGTGTGTGTGTGTGTGTGTGTGTGTGTGTGTGTGTGTGTGTGTGTGTGCATACATACTGGAGGGTAAGGTTACAAAATGTCCCTCTTTAGTGTGTGTGTTTGTGTGTGTTCATTATATTACTGGATTGTTTTGTTGCTAGGATGTGAAACCTGTTGATTTCTCTACAATGCAACAAGGCCCATCATAATGAACGGGTCAGGACAGTAGCCAATCATGTCTCTACAGTCTACAGTACATACATGTCCTGATTACCCTAATTGTTAGCCTGTGAACTTTGAAAATAGACTAATCATCTACTGCATGGTTATGCCTATGATATTCTCATGTATTATTAGAATATGAGAAACAGTTATGTGCAATATTCTCTGTGTGTGTGTGTGTGTGTGTGTGTTGGTCTAGCGTTGAGTTTTTTTTCTCCCCCCTTTCCATTTCACCTTCTGATTCAATGTCTCTGATTTTCACTGTTTCTTACAGTCGGTCTGTTTTGTTTTGCTGATTGTTAGGTTGTCAGGTCATGCGGTTTCCAGCACAGGTCTTTTATTTCAGCTGCTACAGCCTCTGTCTTTCACGTACTCTAGTTAGACAAGAGACAAAATATTAAGCTCCTGTGGCAAAAAAAGAAAGAAAAGAAAGTTAAATGCATACAAATGATCTTCCATTCTAAACATTGCACAACCTTAGACTTTCTCCCAACCTGTGATGCAAGCAAGACTAGTACATTTTTTTTAAAGAAAATCCAATCAGTTCATTTGCAACATCTTAAACATTTCATTGCAAGTTTATATATGTTTTTGTTTTAGATATGTTTTCTTTTGCATAGAGTCTTGCCATGAGATTTAACATGAAATCCAGGCTGATTGTTTATATATATTTTTAAAGTCACCATGAAAGCAAAATGGACAATTCTTATTTTTTCATGGAATTTAGCAGAATACTATTTATTATAAATTATTTATCCACGCACATCATTTTAAAATTCATGTTCCCTCATAAACTTTAATCAAAGAACTTCCCCTCCCTCTTGCAGACATCTCTTCTCTGATGACATGTTTACTGGCATGAGGGCGGGACAATGAGCCGGTCCTGGTCTTAATAAGCACCATTTATCTGTAATTCTAAGTAATAAAAAAAAACCTTCTGAAACATCTTTTTTATTTATTTATTTGCCCTGTCTTTAACCCCTTGCATCCAAACACTTTCATTTTACTGTGAACACTCACTTTTCACAGTCCAATCAATTCCTGTTGCATAAAATGTATTTCCTGTCCTACATTTATTCTCATATATAAGATCACCAAAATAAAATGGCTTGCGAACAGCGTTTCATGTTGACTTTGAGGCTTTTACTTTTTTACTGCATATTTTACAGGTTTTTTTTTTTTTGTTGCATTTCTGGTTTTTATTTTTGTTTTCTCGAAGCATGTTCGGCCGTATTTGTGCCCCTCTGAACCGGCATCTAAAGGCCTTTGACGGAGCAAAACCGCAAACTCACACAGCTGCAATACCTGTGCCCTGATGAGCAATTTACAATGTTATTTTGGACTTCATGAGTGACATGTTTATTTTTATTTTTTTACTGTTTTTGAAATGACTATAGGAAACACATTGACATGTTCAAGCAAAATAGATGAAAAAGTACCTCTTTGGTTAAACGTGAATCTGTGTATCACAAAGGAATACATATTTGTATATACAGAGGTACAGTGCATATTAAGATAAGTTATACAAGTGTTTTATGTCACTGTAAGTATCATAAATGTTTATGTATTTCTTTTTTATTGTATTTTGCAGTTTTTTTTGTGTGTTTTTTTTTACATCTTTACCATTAGTCACTGTCATGTCGTTATTTGCATTTTACTATGTGCCAAATGTACTGTTCTCAAAGGATGTGAATGTGCATTGTTTGGTTTGTAACCTATTAAATAAGATGTCATAAATTAACCAAACTGTTTGAAGTGCAAATTAGTCTCCAAATTCATAGTGCTGTAGCTGAGATGTTTTTTTTAAGTGCATATTCTATATTTTTTTACAGAGAACACAGTAGTGGCTGATTGTCATTGGCTATAATTACATTGCAATTTTAGGGCATTATTAATTTAATCATTGTGACCACTAATGGGATGCATCTGAAAGAGAGAGAATTTAATTTAATCATTTAAATAAATGAATTAATGAATTAAAGAACTGTAGAGGGAATTGTTGGAAGAAAAAAACAGTTAAGGATGAGAAAAATGAGAGGGTGACCCAGAGAATTTTGGTCAAAAATAAGGATCATCATGACCAAAACAACGAGTGAAGGATTTGTCCTGTAACATGTGACCTTCTATTCTAAATAGAGGCTATAGATGTCCGAGGACATGAGGAAATGCATATGCTTGTCATTTCAGGAATGCTCAAAACTCGGAACTGCTCTTTGTGCAAAGTTGTACTGTGCTGTATTTTGAGAATAAATAACTGTAGGTCTATATATGTATATATATATAGTGAGCAGGGAAACATCAAGTTGTGTTAAATGAGAGCAGATTGTCATAAAAAGGTAAATTAATAAAATGAAATACATTTACAGATAACAGTCATTTCAAAATTAAGTTATATTTTCAAATTATTTTAATAACTTCCTCTGACCTACAGAAACCCTATTGGACAGATATTATTGAAGCTGCTTGTGTTGGATCACAAAATAGGACATTCCCCCAAATTTTTTGGACATTCCCCATTTTTTTTCCAAAAAAGTGATTCTGTTACTGTCAAGGGTCAAAACACAGAAACATACAATAATATAATACAAATCCAGGAATAATGCTAGTCTGTGTTAGTCTGTCCACCGTTCACTCCAAACACAAGAAACATATTTCATGGAGGACTGTGATAAACGCTATCAGTTTTGTTTCTTAGAAAAGTCATACATTTCCTCTTTAAAGGCACAATATGTAAAAAAATTGTATATCTTGTTGACTTGTGTACTTATATTATAAAAAAATAAATCCAATAATGTTTAAATCCAGAGAAATCAGCTATTTTAATCAGTGTAACGGCCCGTGTAATTGCGTCGCCAGTGAATGGCGTCATATCCGCCCTAGCTCTACTCTCGATTTCTGCTTTTACTTCCGTAGAAACCATGGAAACACCAAAGACGCTTTAAGTCAAGTCAAGTCACCTTCATTTATATAGCGCTTTTAACAATATAGATTGTTTCAAAGCAGCTTTACAGTGATAATAGGAAATGAAAGCAACAGAGATTGTTTTGGCTTAACAGCAGCTCTAGAATAAAGTTATTGCCCAAGTTAGTTTTTGATTGATTCGCTTCCGTTGCAAAGATTGTTAGTTATTAATTTAGGGGCCGCTTACATGACACCGTTTTAACTGAAAACAGAAAACTTTTAATGTGTTCTGGCCATTCATTTGCACGACAACAGTGTTTGGTGGCTTGAGAATGAAAACTTTGAAATAGGTTCCAAGGTGCAAGTTTTGAATTTTTTTGAAAAAAGCTATCATCTCCGTGTAAACTTCAAAAACTTGAATCTATAAAAACGGTGATGTTTGAATAAATATGTGCGCAGGCGTGTAGTCTTTCTTTACAAATTGACCTCACCAAATTTCTTGTCTGGCCTGCATAATACAGAATTTTTAGTCGCTTCCGCGTATCCATGCGAACTGGAATCATTTTCATAACATTTTGTCTGTACAGAGGTAAAGGGAAGGAGGCCTTCACAGGTGAGAGACTAGTTGAGATTATTATTAACTGGCCAGAATTTTGAGATCGCAATAGACGTGAAGGACTATAATGTGTTAAGAGCTCGCTCAAGTACTGGGGAGCTAAACCATTTAGTGCTTTGTAAGTAATCAGCAATATTTTAAAATGTATACGATGATTCCTAGCAACCAATAGCTGTCATTTCACCGTCTAGGTTAACTATAGACCCGATATAGTCCGGCTATGAGTAACCTATTTCTAGCCAAAATAACCTGTTAATAATTTGGTTACATGTCGTTTTTGCCAAAATTACTTCTGAGATGTATGATATTCCATCATGTACTCAAAGTAAACAGTGATTACAAGGTGTTTGGTTTCATTTCCTCACTCATTTCATTTCTTTGTTATCTAATTGATGACTAGTCTATTCTTGGGCTATGGTTTAGACGTCTATTAAATTTTCACTGACAGCCCAAATTTTGCCTTGCTTTAGCCAGACGTCTGGGCTGTGTTTGGACGGCTATTAAACATCTTTTAAACGTAAAATTGCTTGCTGGATTAATAGGGAGCCAATAAATAAAGTGTTGACAGAACCGGGCTATTATGGTCATACTTCCTGGTTCTGTTAAGAACTATAGCTGCTGTGTTTTGAACCAGCTGTACAGTAGTTTGTTTAATTATACATGCAGGGCAACCACACATAAGAGCATTACAATAATCTACCCTTGATGTCATGAATGTATGAACTAACTGCATTTGTCATTTGGAGCATAAACTGTATGTCATAATTTAGATATATTTTTAAGATGGAAGAATGTGGTTTTACAAATACTAGAAACGTGACTTTCAAATGAAAGATTGGTATCAAAGAGCACACCCAGGTTCCTAACCAACAACGAAGAATTGACAGAGCAGCCATCAAGTGTTAGACTGTATTCTAGGTTATTACGTGCGGAGGTTTTTGGTCCAATAATTAGAATCTCAGTTTTTTTCAGAATTAAGTAGTAGGAAATTACTAGTCATCCAGTTTTTTATATCAGCTATGCATTCCGTTAATTTAGTGAATTGGTAAGTTTCGTCAGGGTGTGAAGAAATATAGAGCTGCGTATCATCAGCATAACAGTGAAAACTAATACCATGCTTCCTAATGATATCTCCCAATGGAAGCATGCACAGAGTGAACAGCAACGGTCCTAGTACTGAGCCTTGTGGTACGCCATACTGAACTTGTGATCGATATGACATTTCTTCGTCTGCTACTACAAACTGATAACGGTCAGATAAATATGATTTGAACCATGCCAATGCAATTCCACTAATGCAAACATAATTTTAGAGTATATTCAAAATAATGTTGTGGTCAATAGTGTCAAATGCAGCACTAAGGTCAAGTAACACTAATAGAGAGATACAACCACGATCGGATGATAAGAGCAAATCATTTGTGACTCTAATGAGAGCTGTCTCAGTCCTATGGTACGGTCTAAATCCTGACTGAAAATCCTTGCAGATATCATTTCTTTCTAAAAAGGAACATAGTTGTGTGAGGATACTGCCTTTTCTAGTATCTTTGACAGAAAAGGTAGATTCGAGATCAGCCTGTAATTGACTAATTCTGTAGGAACAAGTTGCGTTTTTTTAACAAGCGGTTTAATCATAGCTAGCTTAAAAGTTTTTGGTACGTATCCTAATGACAAAGATGAATTAATGATATTAAGAAGAGGATCTATGACCTCTGGAAGCATCTCTTTCAACAGCTTGACGGTATAGGATCCAACGTACATGTTGTTGATTTAGATGATTTAATGAGTTTAGAAAATTCTTCCTCTCATATAGCAATGAATGAATAAAACATTTTCTCAGGGAGACTACAATGCACTGTCTGATGCGATACTGTAGTAGACAGTTGCATAGTTATAATTTTCTCTCAAATATTATTAGTCTTGTAAGTAAAGAAGTTCATAAAGTCATTACTGCTGTGCTGCTTGGAAACGTCTGGGGTTGAAGCTTTATTTCTCGTTAATTTAGCTACCATTTCAAATAAATACCTTGGGTTGTGTTTGTTTTCTTCTAAGAAAGTCGAAAAATCAGCAGATCTAGCCGTTTTTAAGGCCTTTCTGTACGCAATTGTGCTCTCTCTCCACGAAATCTGGTAAAATTCTAGTTTTGTTTTCTTCCAGTTGCACTCCATTTTTCTGGCTGCTCTCTTAAGGGCCCAAGTATGCTCATTGTACCACAGCGTTGGACTATTTTCTTTAATCTTCTTTAAGCGCAAAGGAGCAACTGTGTCTAAAGTGCTGGAAAAGAGAGAGTCAGTAGTTTATGTTGCAACATCAAGTTCTTCTAAGCTATCTGGGATGCTGAGATGATGAAACTGATCAGAAAGATTATTAATAAAGCAATCTTTAGTGCTAGAATTGATAGCTCTACCATATTTGTAACATGGAGTCGACTTAGCAACCTTGGCTAGATGAAGTTTGCATGACTGGATAATGATCTGAGATGTCATCGCTCCGCTGCAGAATTTCAACGGCATCAACACTGATTCCATGTGATAATATTAGATCTAGAGTATGATTACGATAATGAGTAGGTCCTGACACATGTTGTCTAACTCCAATAGAGTTAAGAATGTCTTTAAATGCCAATCCCAATGCGTCTTTTTCATTATCTACATGGATATTAAAATCGACAACAATAAGAACTTTATCTGCAGCCAGTACTAACTCTGATAGAAAATCAGCAAATTCTTTGATAAAGTTTGTATGGTGCCCTGGTGGCCTGTATACAGTAGCTAGCAAAAATGTCAAGCGGGATTTATCACTTACGCTAGATAACGTTACAAAGAGTACCAATACTTCAAAATAATTATATTTAAAACTAGATCTCTGAGTAATACTGAAGATTTTGCTATAAATTACCGCAATACCTCCCCCTTTTCCTTTTAGACGAGGCTACTGTTTTATAACAGTAATCTTGGGGGGTGGACTCATTTAAAGTATTGTAATTGTCTGGTTTTAGCCAGGTGTCTGTCAAACACAGCACATTTAGGTTATAATCTGTAATCATATAATTTACAAAGAGTGATTTTGTAGAAAGGGATCTAATATTCAATAAACCGAGCTTTATCATTTGTTCATCTGTATTATATCTATTTTTTATTTGATGAAAATCAATAAAATTTTTACCATTAAATGGGTTCAAGAGTTTTTTGTATTTACTAATTCGGGGAACAGACACAGTCTCTATATGATGATATCTAGGTGAAAGAGTCTCTATGTGATGGGATTTATATGACCTCAGTGACGTGGGACAGCTAGCAGACGGTCGGTTTAGCCAGTCTGTCTGCTTCCTGACCTGAGCCCCAGATTGTCATGTTTGAGCTCTAAGACTATGTGCCATATTACTAGAGAGATGAGAGCAGCACCATCCCAGGAGGGATGAATACCATCTCTTTTCAACAGGTCAGGTCTGCCCAAAAAACTTTTCCAATTGTCTATAAACCCTATATTATTCTGCGTACACCACTTAGACAGCCAGCCATTGAGTGAGGACAGTCTACTAAGTATAGTTAGGAAGGGAAGGGGGCCAGAGCAAATTACAGTGTTTGACATCGTACTTGCGAGTTCACACACCTCTTTAATGTTAATTTTAGTGATCTCCGACTGGCGAAGTCGAACATCATTAGTGCCGACGTGAATTATAATCTTAGAGAATTTACGATTAGCATCAGCCAGCACTTTTAAATTTGCTTTGATGTCAGGCGCTCTGGCTCCTGTGACTATGGTCACTGGTGTCTCTATTTCCACATTCCGTGTAATAGAATCACCAATAACTAGGGCACTTTCAACAGGATTCTCAGTGGGTATGTCACTGAGTGGGGAGAACCTGTTTGATGTTGTAATCGGAACGGAACAGCGGTGTTTTGTCCCGTGACTATGCCGTCTCACAGTCACCCAGTTGCCCTGCTGCACAGGCTCTACAGTCGGAACCGAACAATCTACATAGTTCACTAAGCTAGTCGCATCCAAAGCAGTATCTAAAGCCCTTGCACTTTTTCTATCCTCGATTAAAGTTTGGATGCCTGTCTCTAGTTCTGAAATCTTCTTCGTAGACCTGACTAATTCCCTGCATTTATGACATGTTAAGCTTTCTTCGCTGACAGAGAAGTCTATACTGTACATGTAGCAGGCAGTGCAAGTGACAATAACAGAAAACATTACTCACCGTCTTTGTTGATTGATCCTACTCACCACAGTCATTTGATGGACTCGTAAAGGCATGAGTGGAAAAGACAGCAAGCACGGCTGGCTGGTTAACAGGCTAGCGAAATGCTAGCGCATTGTGCTAGCGATAACGATTTAGTTAAAAGCTAGCAATGTCAGATTAATGTGATAGGCAATATTAGACAATATCTGATATATGGTGATGAGTAAGTTATATTTAGCAATATAAACAACAAGGAATGATAGTGAATAAAAATTCAAAACAAAGCTATACGGCACTTTCAGACTCATACCACTCAGCAGCAAGACAGACAGGAGCAATCGATATATTTGCTTTAATATATTATGTTTTATTAGACAGGCAAGCAACTGTTTGGATACCTTAATCGACAGAAAACAAATTGTTATATAGCTCAACATGGTTAGTCTTATTGTTTGAATCTCTTGATTTGCCGTAACATGTTTGTACCATTGTTCAGAGACAACACTATTTTGTCAAGTGGCTAACATAATCAGAAAGAGCATTAACAGCATTTTCTCCACCATGCAATACATTTTTAAATTAACTGCATGCCATTTAGCATCACAAGCCATTAAAATTATATTCTAATATCGATCCAATACTGCAGTGTGCAACAAGTGTCATACCATCCACCGAGCGAAGTAACATTATAACATAACTTTCAACACACTCAAATGTATTTTTAGTTGGTCATTCCGTGTCGATTCAACCAGAGGTCCCCGGCTCAATATTTTTTATTTTGTTCATATTTTTTCTGAAGAAAGACAAACATAAATAGTGATGAAAGGCAAAATATTAAATGTCACAGATGTATATTTTCTTAGTAATCCACTATTTTGTAGACTGAGTCAAAATGACAATTATCACATGAGATTTGGAGCCAAATTACAGGGGGGTAAAAATGACTTTAGAAAGAAGCAGAAGATTTGTTTTATTTGGACACAGAGATTGGTAGGTCTCAGAGAAAGTAGACCTGCAGGAACACTTATGCAGGAGTGAAAGTCTTGTCGGTGCTGACGGTGGGCGGTTCCCAATGGCGGCTCCAGCCAATCAGAGAGCTCTAATTGATTGCTCAGCTGTCAAGCACCCTTCAGTGAGACACTGCGTTCTGTGAACTTCACTGACCTGAAAACAAGCGAGAAACTCCCTCACCGCGCTTGGATTTTACAAAAGTGGGAAACTGTACGATCCTTGGCAGTGTTCTGAGACTGTACAGTCACTTTTGGCCTGCTGGTGGACTTTACTGCATTTTCACTATCAGTTTTGTTGTTATTTAACGCGAGTGCTTTGGAGCGTGTTCTGTTTGCACAGAGATCCTGCTGTCGAACTGCGGGGATAACGAAGGGACCGAGAGATGACAGCTGAGAAAGAGAAGAAGAGGTAAGTTAAGCGGGCTGCGAGTGAGTAATATTGTAGGCTACTCTGCTGTAGACACTGCAACTGTTGCGCAAAGTTCAGGTTTATGAAGCGGCAGCAACAAGTGAATCTCTGTATGAGACTCAAACGCGCTCCCGACGCTTAAAGCCAGATGATTCATTGAGACGCTCACCGCTTATTTCACTGTACCACACAACGTCATAAGCGAAAGAGAAAGAACGAAAGTTTATTTATTAATTTATTTACCAATGTGCATGAGTAACTGTACTTTGTATTACCTTAAACGCATTAGATGTCAAAGCATCTAAATCAGTCTTTTATTTTTATTTTTAAATACAATATAATTCTGTACACTGTAAAAATATTTGTATGATTTATCACATTTTTTTTTTCTTTTTTCTTTTGTCAAATCAACTTAGATAAATGATGTGGTTCAGATAACATGTTTTGAGTTTCTGTTGTATTAACAGTTTTTAAATTTCAATGAACTTAAAATGTTAAGGCAACCACTTTACTTTAAGTTAAACCAACAATATTTTTTGTAGTATAGCAAAATTCTGTATTCTCTCATGTGCCTAACCTTTTATTATTATTTAAAAAATTATATTAGAGATACCTAAAATTATAAATAGTTGTACATTGTAAACAATATTTTATTTATCATTATATTATAACTATTTTAGTTGGCTTTCATTACAGTTACAATTCTTACACAATTTTATTAGTTTTAACTTAATTTTCTGAATCAGTAATTCAATTCAGAGTGGTTGAAACTGCATTTCGTGACTTTGGCACCACTTTGATTTCACTTGACCGTTTAAGGCAGCACTTGAACAGGTTTTTGGTGAAGCACATACTTATTAGGTAGCATATTAATATTAAATGATCTTTACAAAGCCTGGAAATCTCTGGTAACTTGAAGTCACGTGTATCTTTGAAGATTGAAGACCATCAGAGTGCCAAGTGTCCCATTAATGAGAGAAAAATGGAGAATGCGTTCATGCATGTGTCACGGCTCTGAGAGCGCCTTGAAGTCTGCCTCATCCTCGTGACGTTTATTCCCTAACAAGCTTTCTGCCTCTTATCTGATGAATCTCAGGGTGGCAGAACATAACCAAACATTGCTACAAAACTCAAATGAACAGAATGTAGGCTATCTATCTACAGGACTGATTTAAAAGTGGTGCAAACACTTTAACCTCAAGACACAAGACTGTGAATTCTGGATGTGTGTGTGTGTTTGTCTATACTGAACCCATATGTTTTGGTAGTTTACTTGAGGGAGATTAGCTCAACCCTGACAAGTTTTATAGATATTTTGACATGTTTGTATTCATGCATGTTTTGTAAGATAGATAGCCAGAGCCCCCTCCATTGCCCCTAGTATCATAAGCTTCAGTGGGTTATAATTAGTGATGAACCCAAATGAATGTTTTTGATTTCATTTATTCGAAAAACAAAACGTAAAACGGTTTCAGTTGCCAACATTTCAGTGCGTCACTATTATGTTTGATCAGAACTGCAATTATGTAGGCTACTGTTTGCAATGACAGGAATGAGCAAGCCTCTAAAGTCAGTGTTATGGTCAT
The DNA here is from genome assembly GCF_951802725.1 of Rutilus rutilus. Classification (NCBI taxonomy): domain Eukaryota; kingdom Metazoa; phylum Chordata; class Actinopteri; order Cypriniformes; family Leuciscidae; genus Rutilus; species Rutilus rutilus. The sequence continues at coordinate 24,672,356 of NC_140225.1, read as the reverse complement.
CATCAAAGCTCTGAATGAACATTAAGTATTTGTGTGCTCATCAATTGAACTGGATTGATTGCCTGAATTGGTCAATTTGGACACTTTTTACTCACCATTTGTTGTAAGTCTAATTTGTTCATTATGTTCTTGTAGTTCTCCATTACGTCACCCTGAATCATCAGGCTTTGTCTGTGGTTCATTCTGTCACTGAGTGGCTCATTTATGAAGAGAAAGGCCGTGCTTTGTGGTGCTCTATTAACTCCCTCAGGCCAAAAGCTGGACATTATCCTGTTTGTAACTTTCAGAGCTTTGTCCTGAACACAACCGCTTACCTGAACCTAGTTACCTTATTCTCTTCTAAAATTCATGTTCTACTAAGGAAGGAAGTAAAAGGAAGTTGGTGAACTTGGTATTAATATTTAATTGATATGTAATAATTATTATTTCATTGGTATTAATGTGTGTTATACAACCCAGGATCATTTGAAAAATCTGCCTGTGGTGCCGTTTTTGCACAATACATTGCTTTTGGCATTTTTCTCGACACTTTCAAGTGAATTGTACAGTGCGCTCTGCTAAAAGTGCCTTCATTTTGATCTGAAACAGAATAACGTGAATGTGGCAATGTTTTATTATGTTGGTTGTTGTACACTCGTTCATCTGGTTCTAAATATAACCCTATGTTTCTTGGCTCAATTTTGAAGAACACCTTATGCTAAAAAAAGGTTCTATATAAAGAGAAATGTCTTAAATGATTGCATAATACTTTCCTTTCTAATGGGTTATTTCAATGTGTGTTTATGAGCTGTTTAATTCATAATATTTAATTAAAATGAATTTAAAACTTAATTAATTAATTTAAACTATAAATCCATAAAATAATCCTTTTTTTTTATCTATTGATTTTTATTTTATTTTATTAATCTTTTGGTTAATTTTAACAATAAGTAATAATTGAAATGTTTTCTTAATTCATTCCAGAGATTAAAGTAGCTGTTTGAATATGTTCATTCAGCTGTATAAACGGGTGAAGTCACAACCGCATTCAAACGAACTAATTAACTAACCTGTATCAAACATGGCAGTGTCCATATAACTGTCCATAAAAGTTTTACCACGATTATTACATAAATGAGGTAAAAAAACACACACTTTAGATCAGTCTCGATATTTTTGTAATTGTTCCCGAGAGTCGGAGCCACCATTATTGGGGAGCATAAACAACGCAACTTATCGACGGATTCCACACAAACCGACTCATTTAGATACGTCTTTCCAGCCCTAGTTAAATTCCTAATTGGGTTTAAAAAATAATGTCCCACCTACTGTAAACCCTATCATTAAACCTAAGCGACAGTGATAACAAAAGCAAACGGATGAAAATCCATTTGCTGAAGCAACCATGACATTTAAGCTTGCTTCTACAAGTCTTTGAGCTCTTTTATCGTGGCTTGTGTTTCACGGGATTCGTACCAGAGTTCTCTAAAAATGAGCTACCGAATTTACTGTCAGAAAAGCCAAACATCTAAAGCTGGTCATGTGATGCATATATCAATGTATTAGATTGCAAAACATGCAGTGTTTATTTCAGCTGAAAACTGCAGTGAATTGTAATATGTGTGTGTAAGTTTGCAAAAGTTTAGGTAGAGGCCCATTTTTGCAATGAGTCTAGGTTGGTCATGCTCCATCTCTAGTATGAGGGGTCTCAAAGCATTTCACAAGCTTGTATGTGAACATTTTTAAATGAGTCAGACCATCTTATAAGTCCTTTGTTAACCCATAATGCTTGCGATTCCAAATATATTTGGTCTTTACAGGTTAGCATACTAAACAAATGGCTTACAAATAGACACTTGATATTCTTCATGCTGTCACCTTATAGATCAAGCACAACTTGTAGACTACAAGGCTAGGTCATAAAATATTCAAAAGTTTGGAGTCAGGGAGATAAAAAAAAAGAAAAGAAAAGTATTTTATGCTCATCAAGGCTGCATTTAGATCTATTTGATTAAAAAAATACAGTAAAACAATCATATTGTGAAATAATATAAATTATAATAAATTATAATATAACTTTTAATTAGGCTACTCCTGTCTTCAGTGTCACATGATCCTTTAGTAATCATTCTAATATGCTGATTTGCTGCTCAAAAAACATTTCTGATTATCAATGTTGAAAACAGTCGTGCTGCAATAACATATTTTTTTGTCGAAACAGTGACACATTTTCATTCAGAATACTTAGATGAAAATAAAGTTCTCAAGAATAGCATTTATTTGAAATTAAATAAAAAGAAAATGTGTTAAAAGTCTTTACTGTCACTTTTGATTCACTTAATGCATCCTTGTTGAATAAAAGTATTAATTTCTTTCAAAAAATTAAAAAACTTTGACTTAGTGTAGTTGGCACAGACCCAAAGTACCAGTGTTAATCAACTAATTAAGTAGTTGACTAGTCAGTACAGTCACTACAGCTAGTTGGAATACCAAATATATACTGTGGTATATTAATCAATCAGGAACCTGGTATATTTCAAAGGTGATATCAAAATCTGTAGGCCAATTGATCGAATTGGTTGAATTTTGAAAAGTTGTCTATAGGGTAAATGTTTTATTTTAATTTATTCATTCTGTGAATAAGAATTTGCTCTATGACATAGCAAAGTTATTTGTTTGGTTGAGTGGGTGGAATTGATTTGTGATTAATTTATGTTCAGTACAAACGGTTTCACTGAATCAAACTCTTTTGCATTATCACTAAAAATAAGCCTCACTGAAGCCTCACATTGTTCATTTATTAAAATATTTTAGTAAAAATATATGTAGGTATCTAATAATAAACAATATATATGTATACTATATACTGATTTGTTATAGCCTATACATTTGACTGTATTTTGCTTTTCTTTTCTTTTAAAGGGATAGTTCTCCCAAAAATGAAAATTCTGTCATTACTTACTCAGCCTCATGTCATTCCAAACCTGTGCGACATTCGTTCATCTTCGAAACACAAATGAAGATCTTTTACCGACTGCCAGGGTTATTGTGGAGGGGGAGGGATTTGAGTAAGTTATGTTTGTATTTAAGAAGATTATATTTGTTCTTTTGTTAAATGTTTTGTAAAATTCAATAAAAATATGTTCGCAAATGAAGATCTTTCTAATGAAATCTGAGAGCTTTCTGTCCCTCCATTGACAACTACGCAACTACCACTTTCAAGCCCCAGACCTCAATTTTATGAAGCGCTTCGTTTGCGCAAAAAACAATCAACAACACGCATGTGTTGTGGTGCTCTCGTGAACGTGCGTAATTAATTTTTGGGTGAACTGTCCCTTTAAGTTCTTGAATACATTTCTATTCTCGCCATTACAGCCAACAATTTTTAAAATACCGACAAGTCGAAAGGATATTTTCTCTGAAAATCAACCCTGAACCCATTTTGACATATTATCGTCAAGCGACTGCAAGATTTAGCGCATGCTTTCTGTCTTTTCCACTTTGTGTCATTTGTTATCAGCAGCAATAGGCATTTGAGTAGATCTGGACTGATGTGGGCATTTAAGACCTTTGTTTTCATAGGAGAATCTAAGATATGAGACTTTTGGTGGAGAAATTCAAAGAGCCTCCCAGCTGTAGGACAGTTTATTGTGACAGGATCTCTAGAGAAGGCCTGAACGGAGACTTCACAGTCCCCACCCTCCGCTAACTGCAGGGGTGCGAGGCACTGCTCTCAGTCTGGGAGCTTATTTTCTCCTTCTCTTTTTCTTGTTTTTCTCCCTCTTACTTCAGGCTTTCTGCTTGCCTCTGATTCAGTATCTCTCCCACCTTCTCTTTCTTAAGGCATACTGATCTTTACTAGTGTTTTTCCACTCTTTACCTCCTCCTGACACTTCCTGTTCACCAAGCCCATTCTTCCTCCTGACGCATGCTTCAATGTCACATCAAGTTCTAACATCAGCTGCTTCCAGATGAACTTTACTCTCGTTTCTCTTATCTGGTGTCCATCACTGAACTACGTCATTGACTACTACAGTAAACTTTGACCCTGATTTCCAAATTGCGTAGAATTCCTAAAAAATATAAGTAAACATCAGTGTGCATGACAAGCAGAAATGGAACATCATCTGAATTATCCTAATTAATTGTCTAGCAAGTGTTGGGTCTCTCATTTGCTTTCACCTGACATTTTTATGTTCATAAATTTGATATCAACCATATTTTATATTAATACTGTAATATAAAGTATACTGTTAAGTATACGTTCTGAGGAACCGTACTTTCGACCAGTTGTTTTAAATATGTTTGTCTACAAGAGCAAGAATGGCTAGTCAAGAAGAATATTACAGAAGTAAAGTGAAATAAGTAAAATAATAATAATATGACAATACAGTGATAGTGATAAACAGTAAAATTTATCTACACATATGCTCACTAAAACATTTAGCATATGCGAGGCTTCTGTGGGGCTTGTTTTTGAGTGATGACAAAGTTCAAGTCAGTGGAACAGTTTGAATTACACTGTAAAAATAATTTTTTTAAAGTTGCAAATAAAAGATTATTGGAGTACATTTTACAAGAAAATACTATTTCAGTTTTTCTTCTTTAATTACGTTACTTGCCCATTCTTTGTAATTTACTAGCAATTTCTGATTTCTGAATTTCTGAAAACACACACACACACACACACACACACACACCAAGCAAATATGTGTTCATGGCATAAACTTAATATAAATCAAGACCAAAGTTGAAAATTCAATCAATTCCTGATTGATAAAATAACATTTGAACCTACAGTTTTTACTCCTTGCATTTTAGATTTTGGAAATATACTATATATAAATGATGCATCTATTTTTGTCTATATGTTTATATTTTGATAAAGATGCATATTACATATTTATTATTGTTGTCAATAATGTTATTTTGCTTTATTACTATTATTATTAATTAAAGTGTCCAACTTTTTTTCTTCAAATTTCTGTATTTTTTTATTTCTCCTTTCAACACAGTAGTAAGTAGCCTAATCATTAGTCTGCAACCATTAAAACACAATACGTACATTCAATATTATCAGTTATTTATTTATATCCATCTAAATATTGTTATCTTTGTTTTCAGATGTGCATAATTAAGCTTAAAATGATACACGTTGGGTGATGTTCTTTAGAAATCCACCAAATGATGTCATATATTGGTAGAGCTGAAAATGTGTATATACGGGTACTTTTGTATCCTTCTGATGATGCTCAGATGAGCCTGATTATGTCGTATCTTTGAATCTGGCCTTTTCGGTAAAGCTGCGTTGAAATGATCTGTATTGTGTAAAGTGCTATAGAAATAATGGACATTGAATGGAGTGGTCCTCTTGAAGAATCCTGCATGTGCTTGAACAACTGTGTGGTGTGTGCCAGTATTCTTAAGTGTGTTACAGCATGTCCGCTCTCCAGTTTTGTATGTAATGTAATGTAAACCCCATCCATTTCTGTGATCTTTCCTCTCCTGGTCTTGAGGGTTGTATCCTAGTATCTCTGATCCTTTGGAACAGAAAGTTCTCAAACCCATCCAAACAACCATCGCCGGGAACGTTTTGTTCCAAAGGATCAGAGATTAGCCTAGTCGTCATTGTTCTCTGTTTGTGTTTAGCAAGATGCCAAAATGAACGGAAAACAGACTGTAAGCAAGCAATGGCTTTGGTGTTTCTCATTAGAATGAGTGGTCAGGCATGGGAAATCTTAACCGCTGCTCCTCCTCTCAGACTTCACCTCACCTCTCTGCTGCTGCGTTATACATTAACAAAGAGAGTCTGCCCTGGACTTGAAGAGAATTTAAATGTGGCCAGACACAGAGTTTACATACCGGTAATGTGTTTACAACACATACTGGGCTTGGAGGGTGTATTATTTTCCTCATTGATGAGTTCTGAATTGGAATGGACAGCAAAATGAAATACATAATCCAAAAATGTACTCAACCTCGTTTCATTTCAAAGCTGTTTGACTATAAAAGGAGAGAATTGGATTTTGAAATCCAAACTGCAAGTTTCCATCCATTGAAAATTGACAGGGACCAGATCACTGATGGTATTTGATGTCACAGTGTCATAATTTGAATTTGCATAAGTGTGAATGTGACCTGAGATCAGCCAGGACAAAAAATATATAATTTATATTTAAAAAATCCTTTGCTCGGTCATTGAGCCTGAAATAAGTTTGAGTTAAAGTACTAAAATGAGTAACCTAAAAATAAATGAAAGCTAAATCGCTATTTAAAACAAACACAAAACTAATGAAACCGACAAAAGCACATAACACATTTACTAATACTTAGTCCCCCTGTAGTAAATCGTTTTATCCCTTAAAACTCATCTTTAAATTATATTTAAAAGTTTTTTTCCTTAAACATTTCTTAATGCCTTAAAATAGCTTGAATATAACTCATCAACCCTTGCCTCATTTAGTATATGCGGTTCTATGAATATGCAAGTTAGCCCCGCCTCCACTCACTCACACCGGCTCAGAGATCCAATCATTGATGACACATTGATGTGATTGGTTATGAATAGATATGAATAAATACTTGAATTGATGTTATAGAATGAATGGAATGACATAAGGATGAGTAAATGATGACATAATCTTCATTTATAAGTAAACCATTCCTTTAAGTAATAGCAGATCATATCTTGAGTTTTAGATTTATCTTTAAAGTAAAAAGTAAAAAAAAAAAAAACTCTTATCAGAGATGTGGTCTAGACACGATGTGCTGAGGGAATTATGCGGGTGACGCAATTTTTATTCTGTCTAGTGCTTTTCTTGAGCCAGTTCGTCATCTCTCTTCATCATATCTTGTCTTTTGCACTTTCATCTGTAATGTAGTGGGTTAAAAATAAGCATTTAAAAGGTAACCTGCATTACAAAGGGTTTGTAGACAATTTTTTTTTTTTTTTCAGCACACTAAATGCGCTTGTGACCTGTTATTCTTTCCTCTTTCCCAGGTGCGTAATGATGTAGTGCACTGTAAAACAATAATTTCTGTTGAATGCCAGTTGCAGCACTGAGACATATGCCAGGTATGTGCTTTGTAGGGATCATTTGAAGTTACGTCTCGCTTCTTTCATGCACCATTAGCATCTTGCAACTTTTTGAGTTTCAAAATAGTATGTTCCATTGGCTGATTCTGATGCTGACTAAGATATGGTTCAGGTGAAGGCTGTATAACACATTGTTGGGAGAATACGCTGTTACGCTAATCTGTGCCATGCTTCAGGTCACACATGTGGACCATGAAGATTCATTGTACAAGCCTAAAACTGCACCTTTGCTCCGTTTACCTCATTCTCTAGGAATCCCTTGAGAAAAGGCCGAACACAGGCGCCCGCATCCGCAGACTCGGTGAGGTGATTTCATGCGCCAAGGGTGATTATTTTGAAAAGCTGTTCCTTTAATCTGGTTTTACAGCTTATCTTGGTCAAAGGTGGGGCACTTATGGTTTATTATCTATCTATCTTTTCAACAAATTTTTAGGTTTTTCAAGAATTTAATTATCATTCCAAAGAAGATCATTTTTCAACCTTATAATTTTAATGATGCATCATATTTTTTATATAATAATCAGCAATATAATAATTTTGTATATTATATAATGTTTTAATACAGTTTATTTATGTGTATACACTACTGTTCAAAAGTTTGGTGTCAGGAAGATTATTTATCATTTTTTAAAGCATTTTTTTAAAGCTTTTATTCAGCAAGAATGCCTTCAGTTGTTCAAAAATGACAGTAAATACATTTATAATGTTGCAAAAAAATTGTTTTTATTTCAAATAAATGCTGTTGTTTTGAACTTTCTATTCATCAAAGAATCCTGAAAATAAAATGTCATTTTTTCCACACGAATATTAAACATCACAACTATTTTCAACATTGACAATAACAAGATAAATTCGGCATCACAGCAATAAATTTAATTTTAAAATATATTAAAATAGAAAACAATTATTTTTAGTAATAATATTTCACAATATTAGTCTAAAACCGCAGGGACTATTTTACAAATTGCATTATAAGCATAATAATTTAAGTGAAAAGTTATATTGAAAAGTACATACATTTCAGATTTCAAAATCATGAACCTTTATTAAATAAAAAAAAAAAAGCTTACTTCCAAAAATCCTAGACTTTCACTTTCAATTTTGATTTAATTTATAGTTTGCTATGAAATTCCCAGGTTCCCCCATGCCTTGTGCGACACAGAAGCCGTTTGAGGAGGTTTTGGGACAGTGAAGGTCAGAGCTTCAGAGCAGAGAGTTCTAGGAAAGAGCCTCTCATTACGGGGCAGGAATAGCGGGGGGGACAGCGCTTAATTTAGTGCATTTCACGCATTTCAGTCATAAGGTAGCGTGTCATTGTTTGCATGCCTGAATAGGTCAAGACTGCTTAGTCAGGTTTCGTGTTTATATCTTCTCCTGTGCCGTGCGAGTGTTTTATCATTAACCACATCTGTGAGTGCAAGGCCATCGGTCCACCTGTTCGGCCAACCTGCTAAACATAGGCTAGTTCAAACGGATTTTCCAAGTCAACAGCTCAGTTAAGTTTGTTAATGTATTTATTTGTGGCTTTGTCAGGATCTGAAGGCAGCTCATATTTCAGCTTCAGTTGCTTGACTTCAGGATCCTCATAGCTCATTTGTCAAACTGAAATAGATAACATCCTCATGACAGGGTGATGTCTATCGCTTTTGCGTTAAATACTTTGAATTCTCAGTGTGATCTGGATGGTTCAACAGCATGTCAATCTCGGCACAAACCTTTGGTAAAGTGTGCTTTGGATGAGTGTTTGATACTCTGCTTTGAGTTTCACTGACCTTGTTTGTTTGTTTGATTTTTGTTGCATTCTCGTTGGTTTGGAAACTTACCAGTGTTACTGTTTGCTTAAGTACAAAGGTGCAAGTGATGTTACAAAGTGATCTCAAGTAGAAAATAAACCCTGTAACTACTTAAAAATGTACAGAATGTGTTGCTAACGTTTTAATACTGAATATTATTATTATTATTATTATTTGCTTACATTTCCAAAATTTCTTTATCTTAGCTAAGTACTTGCCACTGAAAGCACGACACTGAGCAGGTTAAGTTACCGTCAAGGCAGCCAGATACATCAAAAGCTGCCTGTTTTCCATTGTTGGTCGTCATATGGTCTTGTAGCCTGTAGACATCCGTGTTTATACACAGGGTTCAGAGGGTTCACTAGATGGTTTCATGCCCTGAGTGAGCTCTAGATCTCTATTGTTGAATGTCCTGCAGTGTCCTCTGAGTCTGTGCACTAACAATAAAGTAGACTGTCTGTACTGAACATATTCATCCAGCGAGCTCTATAGTCTGAAGGAGCGAGTGAAGCATGCAAGACCTTTCGAAAGATGAGAACTTGAGCTTAGACCGACCTCAGCTCAGAGTGCGAGGAGAAACTGAATTGATTTATTTACTTTTGTATGTGTGTGACCACTTGGATCATCTTAGCTTGAATATACAAAATAAGTCTTTGGTCATTGAAATAATTATTGGCCTTTGCATCATATAGCCTAGTATCTACACATTTGTCTTCTGCAATCTTATTGTATACAGGACTTGAAAAGTGGACATCAACATCTTTAACACAGTCTCCATAGAAACCAGCCCAGTACTAATTTATTTTCTTCTAAATAGAAAAAGAGGAAGAATTGACAGGAGTATTGTTTCTGCTATAGTATATAGATTTATTTGGACTGCATCACTTGTTACCTGACATGGACCAAGATGTCAGACCAGAGAGGTCTTTTTTCTTTTCTTTAAATAAAAAATAAAATGTTAATGAGCCACAACAGAAACAATAATGCACCAGGATTTATTATTTATAGCATAACTGTCTATGACCAATCATTATGAATGTCATTATTTTTTTAAACCTTCCCAATCTCACATTAGAAGAATGACTTGGTTGGCTTTTCTGTGCTGTGAAATGTCTTCCTAAGTCAGCATATAACAAATAAATAAAGCATCAGTCATTCTCAAGAGACAACATCACACGATTTGGTTCGATACACGATACTGATCTCATGATACGATCCTCTCATGAGACTTTGAACATGGACAAAATGGAGTTAAAATGTTTCTATTGTTATTTTTAACATGTATGATGAACCGTTATCAAAAAGTAGTGTTCATTGAATGCTACATTTGGATTTAGATTGGGGGGGACTTGATTGGGTTTTTACTTGGTCCTTCTTAAAATTGTGAGACCGACACATTGTGACACAGTGATATATGCATGTAGACATGGTCAAGACGATCTGCTGAAGTTCAGACTGAGCACCAGAATGAGAAAGAAAGGTGATTTTAGTGAACGTGGCATGGTTGTTGGTGCCAGACGGGCTGTCAGAGTATTTCAGAAACTGCTGATCTGGGATTTTCACACACAACCATCTCTAGGGTTTACAGAGAATGATCAGAAAAAGAGGAACTATCCTTGTTGAATCCAGAGGTCAGAGGAGAATGGTTCGATCTCAACAGTAACTCAAATAACCACTCGTTACATCCAAGGTCTGCAGAAGAGCATCTGTTGTGTTCACACAACACGTCAAACCTTGAAGCAGATGGGCAACAGCAGCAGAAGAACACACCGGGTGCCACTCCTGAAACTGGACAATAGAAGATTGGAAATGATTGTCTCAATTTCTGCTGCAACATTCAGTTGTTAGGGTCAGAATTTGGCATAAACAATATGAAAGCATGGATCCATCCTGCCTTGTGTCAATGGTTCAGGCTGTTGGTGGTGTACTGGTGTGGAGGATATTTTCTTGGCACACTTTGGGCCCCTTAGTACCAATTGAGAATCGTTTAAACGCCTACCTGAGTATTTTTGCTGACCATGTCCATCCCTTTATGACCACAGTGTCCCCATCCTCTGATGGATACTTCCAGCAGGATAATGCACCATGTCACAAAGCTCGAATCATCTCAAACTGGTTTCTTGAACATGACAATAAGTTCACTATAATCAAATGGCCTCTTCAGTCTCCAGATCTGCAGCTTTGGGGTGTGGTGGAACGGGAGATTCACATCATGGATGTGCAGATGACAAATCTGCTGCAACTGCATAATATTATCATCAATATGGATTGTTTTCAGTACCTTGTTGAATCTATACCATGACGAATTAAGGCAAAGGGGTATTAGCTAGTTGTACATAATAAAGTGGCCGGTGAGTGTACTGTATATCGTTGTTCTTCAGAGAGTTATAAAATCAAAATCTGTTTACAACATGTGGGTTTTGGTGTAACTGTGATCTTGCGTCTTGCACATAAGGGTTGTGTTATGCTACAGTTACAGTGAGTTAAAATCTCACTCAGTGCTGGTGGTGATGTATCTCGCCCTCTGAAGTGACCCACAAACCACAGCTCAAGGCACTCCAAGTGCATGACTAGCACACTTTTGCTTGTCACACTGAGCTTTTTTGTCTCTCTAACTGAAAATTATAAAAATGATCAAGATAACAGATAAGGTTACAGTTTTATTTATTATATTAATAATATTTTTATTTTATAATGCAACACGATAGTTGTGGAAAGTAATGACTCGCACCTTCTGATTTCTTATTTTCAGATATCTTGTGATTTTTAAATAAATATAAATATGGTTATAGATTATCAATGTCATAGAAATAAACTCCACCAATCTCGGTTGTCGAGATGGATGGATGGATGAATTATTTGATCTGTAATCAGAGAGTTGTCAACATTCAACAAGATAAATGGGAAATAAATTCTAGTTCCTGTAAATAATCTCTTTTCATGGGACAGATGTGTTCTAATTTGGGACAATATTTTTGTTTATTAAATTCAGGATGTAGCTATAAGTGATCATTCCCATAAGCACTTAAACCAGCCAGGAATGTCCCACTTGAGATCTGGCATTGACCCATCCGCTCCTGACAGTTTGGGCTGACTAGAATAAATAAAGCAGTACAAAGTTATGAGTTCCTTTTGCGGTGTCATTATTACTGATTTATTCTGTTACACAGTTTATCATATGTTTGGGCTGTAGCCTGTTTATTCTAAGGTTTTTTTCACTACTAATCCAACAAACTGTTTTCTTTGTTGGGTAGTTTATGGGTAGGGTTAGGGGATAGAAAATACAGTTTGTACAGTATAAAAATCATTGTCTATGGAATGTCGTGTGTGTGTCTGTGTACTTGTACAACTATCTTTGTGAGGACTGGTTTGGGTTTTAGACCATCGGAGTGAGGACAAAGAGAGTAGTGAGGACATTTTGGCCGGTCCTCACTTTCTGAGAACCCTTTAAATGCCTGCTTGAGGGTCAAGACTTTGTTTTAGGCTAATTAATTATAATCAGGTTATAATTAGGGTTCGGGTTAGGCACTTAGCTGTGATGGGTAGGGTTAGGGTATGGAGCTTGAGATTGCATTGTGTCAATGAATGTCCTCTCAAAGATAGATGTACAAAAATGTGTGTGCGTGTGGATTCATTCGCACCTGCCGGACACTGGCTCTTTCTCCGCTGGCCCAGTTTTTGGGACTGATGTCTGCTTCTGCAAGAGTGACTTGAGTTGAATAAGAAAGACTGTCAAGGGCACAAAGAGAGTGTTATTCTCTTGAAAAACGTGTAGATACACAGATAAATAAATGGGTTGAGCATTTCTGTGTTTATGTCCAGTGTGCACTTAACAACTTAGAGAATATAGAGAATGACGCAAAACTTGTCAAAAGCATGTCAAGTCAGCTGAAAAGCAAAAAAAAAAAAAAAAAAAAAAATTTTTTATTGAGATTCACCCATAACTAATTACGCCCAGATCAGGGCATTGACCAGATTTAAGGGGATAGTTCCCCCAAAACTGAAAATTAGCCCATGATATACTCACCCTCAAGTCATCCTAGGTGTATATGACAATCTTCTTTCAGAAGAATACAATCAGAGTTATATAAAAAAATGTCCTGGCTCTTCAAAGCTTTATAATGGCAGTGAATGGCTTTTTCTGTTTTGAAGTCCATAAAAGTTCATCTATCCATCATAAACAAACTCCACACGGCTCTGGGGGTTTAATAAAGGCGTTTGTGTAAGAAAAATATCCCTATTTAAAACTTTATAAAGTAAAATAACTAGCTTCCGGCCAAACAAACACACGGATTTCACTAAAGTCTAAAGCACAATTTATGCGAGTAATGCGACGTTCTGCTGATATTTACGCTACGCCATGACGCACTGCACTACTTCCGACGACACAAGTTGTGTAAGTTGCACTTTAGGTGCAAGTAGACAGCGTATGTTTGTTGGCCGGAAGCTAGAACTTTACTTTGTAACGTGTTAAATATGGATATTTTTCTTACATAAACGCATCAATTCGCTCCAGAAGGCCTTTGTTAACCCCCCGGAGCCGTGTGGAGCACTTTTATGATGGATGGATGGATGCAGTTTTATGGACTTCAAAACAGAAACAGCAATTCACTGCCATTATAAAGCTTGGAAGAGCCAGGACATTTTTTTATATAACTCCGATTGTATTTGTCGTAAAAAAAAATGTCATATACACCTAGGATGACTTGAGGGTGAGTATATCATGGGCTAATTAACATTTTTGGGTGAACTATCCCTTTAAGGGAGAAACACATGAGTGAAAAATGTTAACTTTTCTTTGGGATTGACCTTCAATTATTTTTACGAAATATTTTTTCTTACATTTTTATAACAAAAAATCAATTACAACAAATGGAAACATTTTTATCTCATGGTTTCATGTTGTTCCATATTGTAGGTGCAGCTCAGAGCGGCGTAAGGAGAAGTCTCGTGATGCGGCGCGCTGCAGGCGGAGTAAGGAGACGGAGGTGTTCTACGAAGTTGCCCACCAGCTTCCCCTCCCACACAGCATCAGCTCACACCTGGATAAAGCATCCATCATGAGACTGGCCATCAGCTTCCTGCGGACACGCAAACTCCTCACCTCAGGTACATGTCCAAATGCACACGTGTGACTGGGCTGAATAAACATAGTACTGTACTGTATTTAATCATAATATGTAATCATAATAATATGCTGCCTTTGGGCATCACAACATTGATTTGACATTGACAGAAACTATTGAATTTAGTTTTAATGCACTTTATTTTGTTAAGACCGGTTTTTATAATGATTTTTTTCTATCTGCCATTCATCAGTCATCTTTTTAATAATTCCTATGTTTCCGTTCAATGTCGCAAATGTAACATTTTGCATAAAACATTTGTGAATAAAGCAGTGTTTCCATCCCATGTGTTCAAGAGAACAAAAACGTCACTCCCTGGGAATTTGGCACAACTGATCTGTAATAAAAATGGAGGTTGCTGCTACAGTACATCACAAATGACTTGCATCTCAGAGCGCGCCGACGAAACGCAATACACGCTGTCATGTTATCTTGCATTCAGATGCTGGTATTTGAGAATGCAATTGTGGGATTCGGGGAGATCCCAAACGCTTCTGGGAGGCCGTTATATTAAATCATTCTGATGACAGACTTTGGCTCAGGCATTTCAGAATGATCAAACCAACATTTGAGATTCTTTGCATCCAGTTACATCCACTGTTGAGGCAAAGTCATGTGAGGTTTTTGTTGCACATATTCTGTAATGTTTCCATCGTAGTTTATGCACGTCCTCTTATCGGATGAATTATTTAAAAAAAAATTCAATTGAGCGCTTATGATTTTTATGCGCATTTTTAGAATTGATTTGCATCTTGCTGTTTCCATCAAGCGTGTTTAAAAAAAAAAGTGATATCCTGAAATACGCATAAAAATAGGTGGATGGAAATGCAGAACCTGATTTTACCAAGTGCAACGTTCCTGGATCAACATTCCAATCAACCAATCAGATTTGAGGGATACATTTACAGTTTGTCAAGTTTAGACTTACAACCAGAGTTAGGTGCTTCTACATCATTTCCCTCTGATTTTAGGGATGACTTATGGGGTTTAGGGGTAGAGTGGGATATGGTTAGGATTACATTTTGGGACAGGAATGTTTTTCCAGGATCAACAAAATATGTTTAAACTAAAATATTTTGCTAACTCAGCAAAATCAGGACGTGCGATGGAAACAGCTACTGACTGGTGCATGTTACTACAGTTATATTTGCAATTTGATAAATAACGGTTATCAAATGGGTGACTCCACTGTTAGCGCAACATCACAGATGTCACGTCAAAGTAGGAGTCGCTTTGCAAATACACACTCTGATGATAATCAAATGCTAAACCTTTAGTTTGATCTTTTATCTAGGTTCACTTATGAGGAAATGTCAGACTGCATTACGGTTACTGTTGTATTATACAAATGAGGAGGTGCTTTATATAAGGATATAATTGTGTTAGTGAATATTGGACCTGCTGTAAGTCTGTCTGGGTTAATTATCTTTAGCTGTAGGTGTTAATCTTATAAATCAAAGATTGCATGAATGAAACAATTTAATGAAAACCTACAGAGTATAATTAATAATGGGTACGGTAAGCTTCAAGAGTGTGTGATTTTTAAAGTGATAGTTCACCCAAAAATGTAAATTCTGTTATCATTTACTTCCCTCATGTCGTTCCCAACAAGTATGGGTTTCTTTCCTTCTCTCTTCCATGAAACGGAAAATGAGAAGTTCAGCATAATTTTGACAATGCTCCTTTTGTCCTGGATTCTAATTCAGACTGCCAGATTCCTAAAAAGGGTATAAAAGAACTATAACAGTATCATAAAAATCCATACAAGTTGTGCACTATGTTTGCCAAGTCTTCTGAAAGCTTTGTGTAAGAAACAGACTGAAATTTAATTCTGAATTTATTTTCTGAAAATATTTCAGTCCACCATAGCATTCAAATTTCATGAAAACTTTCTGCAAAATATCTCGTTTTGTGTCACTCAGAAGGAAATAAAATCATGAGGGTGACAAAATGATGACCGGATATCCATTTTTGGCTGAACTACGTTTTATAAACCATGTGTATGACCGAACCTGTGCAAAATTCCCTTTATAAAGGGTCTAGAGTCCGCGGACACATATTTACACTAAGTTTATTTTTTTTATAAATCCTGATTTGTGTCTGGAAAATTGCGTACGCACATTTCAATGTGCGTTCGCAACATTTGTACATCAGGCCCCAGGTCTTTTGAAAGTTTCTTTGTCAAAAGCAGGTATGGCAAGAGGATGTGAGCGTGTTCGTATTGTTTGTGTGTCTTGATTTATAAAATTAGAATCTCCGGAAGCTGGACAAAGGAGCTCCTGCATTCGACATTCCGTTCTGTATTTGCAACAGACACTAAAAGGACAGGGATCACAATTAATACGCAGTTAGAATGCAGCATTGGCTCGGTTCCTTCAGTTTGGACTGTTGGACTTGATGTGACTTGACAGTCAAATGCTCAGGTTCATGCTACATGCAGAAATGGAAAGAGAGAAGGAGGGGAGGGAGGGGAAGAAGACATTGAAAAGCAGCCGTGTCAGTAAGAGATGGTACATCAGATAGTGTTATCAGCAGGTCTGCGAGCTCTGTGCTGGAAGCCTGATTGGTGCTTTCTTTAAGGCTGGCGCTCTCCATCGCAGGCCAGCCAAAACACAGGCCAACCCTGGCGCCGCACATCCATCCATCCCCCTCCTCCTCTCGCCATCACCCTACCCGTGCTGAGGGTGCATGGGAAACACCTTTTTTACATAAGATCCACACTCCCACTGCACTGATGCTTAGAACTGATTCAGTCATTCACTTGATATTATCTATATTCGCTCTTTTCGCCCATGGGCGGCTCTAAAAATGTGTTCTAAAATAATGGTTGACAAGATATAATCTCATTGAAATCAATGACTCACCATACTACCGTGGTTAGGATTCTTTACAGTCTCAAATAGTGTTACAACAAAACATGATCATTTCATAGCATTTTGGATTTGATGTCGTTTTAGGCTGAATAGGGGTGATTGTTGTTGCATTTATCAGTAAGAGGCTTTAAGATGGCATTTCTTCTAGTTAATTCTGTTCAAAATTCAAAGGTCTGTAGATTTGTGTTGAAACTAATTTCTACAAGGTTTTGTTTTTTGTGTTGTATTTTTGTGTCATTTGGTGTTGTGTTTTTGTGTCGTTTGGTGTTTTGTTTTTGTGTCGTTTGTTTTGTGTTTTGTCTTGTCGTTTTTGTTTTTGTGTCATTTGTTTTGTTTTTGTGTAGTTTTTTTGTGTAGTTTGTTTTGTTTTTGTGTCGTTTGTTTTTGTGTCGTTTGGTGTTGTGTTTTTGTGTCGTTTTGTTTTTGTGTCGTTTGTTTTGTTTTTGTGTTGTTTGTTTTGTGTCTTTTTTTGTCGTTTGTTTTGTTTTTGTGTCGTTTGGGGTTTTGTTTTTGTGTCGTTTGTTTTGTTTTTGTTTCGTTTGTTGTTTTGTTTAGGTTTTGTGTCTTTTGTTTTTTTTATCGTTTGGAGTTTTGAGGTTTTTTGTGTCTTTTGATGTTGGGCTTTGTGTTGTGTCGTTTTGTTTTTATACCTTTTCGCTCCATATTATGTAAAGCAAAACATCTTGTAATCTTGGTGGACTAAAGAGTTCCCAGATGTTCTGCATGATCTTGAGATATCAATAGTCAATATTTCTACAGCTCAGATCATCATTTGCCCTTGTAGATGCGTGTCTTTCAGCAACCAATGCATTCAGATTAGTTGACTTCTCTTCCAGATGATCAATTTCTGCAACCCCAATTTTGGGTGCAGTTTTGTTTCATCTCAGAATGAAAGCCTCAAGGCAAGAACCCCTTCAAAGACGTAACTCTAATTCTCCCGGGGCCACGTTCTCTAGGCTCGGCTCAAATCCAGCCCTGGGCTCTCAATGGGCCTTGAGAAAGTTTCTTATCTGGAGGAAGCACACTGGAGCAATCTCAGGCTTCCGACCCCCCAGTGTGGAGCCGCTCTGTTCTCCGTGTCCTTGTCCACTCCACCTCCCGCCTGAAGCTCTGCCAGATCTACTGCAGTACTGGCAAACCAAAGTCTGGCACACCGTCCACATTTTAGTGGCGGTATTACCAACCGGTCAGGAATTTAGGTTTTTCCAAATTATCATTTGACTATCACAATTACTATTTAATTTTTTTTTTTTTTTTTTTTTAAACAAGCAATCATATATTATAATTTAGTTATATATATACAGTGGGGTCTACTAGTTAATGCAATGCGGTTCTTATTTGACATCACTCAACATAAGAGTTACAATAAAAAAAAAAAAATGTTTCCAATGATCATTTTTATCAAGCTTGTACAATTAATAGGTCATTTTCATTGCCATCTAAGTGAAATTACTGAACTTAAATATACGAGCTTGATAAAAATGATCATTTTAGAAGAAAATTTCAGATGGCACTTAGATGTTTTTGCATCTGAACAATTTTTTTTTTTTTGCATCAGAAATTGAATACGCTTAGAGTATGTACTAATACAGGGCAATGCAAATATACATTATACTACAAAGTTTTTCCAAAAGTGCGTGTGATCTCCGGATAAGCATAACCACAAATATTGTCTTTGATTGCATAACCCCTTCTCATGTGTTTCTCACAGATGTGGGTTTTCCACACACAGGGTAACAGCTGGAGTTTTTCTCTTTAAATTGAAATGAACAGATTTGGTGCCATCATACAGCAGGGCATGTGGGTGTCTGTGTGTCCGTATATGTGGGTATTTGTAGTGTGTGTGTGTGTGTGTGTGTGTGTGTGTGTACACTACAGGTTTATAGTACATTAGTCAAACATTGTGGGGACCAGCCAGCAATGGGTACAAAAGCTTATAAATCATACAGAATGAGTTTTTTTGAAAATGTAAAAATGCATAATGTTTTGTATGATGGGTAGGTTTAGGGGTCAGGTTAGTGTAAGGGGACAGAATATACAGTTTGGACAGTATAAAAACCATTACGTCTATGGAGAGTCCTTACAAAGATAGCGAACCAGACGTGTGTGTGTGTGTGTGTGTGTGTGTGTGTGTGTGTGTGTGTGTGTGTGTGTGTGTGTGTGTGTGTGTGTGTGTGTGTGTGTGTGTGTGTGTGTGTGTGTGTGTGTGTGTGTGTGTGTGTGTGTGTGTGTGTGTGTGTGTGTGTGTGTGTGTGTGTGTGTGTGTGTGTGTGTGTGTGTGTGTGTGTGTGTGTGAAGCTGAGGGCAGTGACAGAAGGGAGGTCAGTGTTGTTGGGAGGGTTCAGAGTAGCAGGATGAAGTTGCTGTTGTTTATTTTGGACGTCGGTCAGCCAGGGATTTAAGAGCCAGAGCAAGACTAGCGATTGTGCACACACTCACACGCGCACATGCATTCTGAAACTCTCGTGTTTGTGCCTTGTTGCAGGCTGCGTTCCTGCCACAGAGACGACAGATGTAGACAGACTGATGGACAGTTGGTATCTGAAGTCACTGGGCGGCTTCATTACTGTGGTAACATCAGACGGAGACATGATCTTCTTATCAGAGAACATCAGCAAATTCATGGGTCTCACACAGGTGAGTATCAGAGGCCCAGCAACGCATGCAGTGAAAGGAATCACTATGCGGACAGATAGTCACCTTTAGTCACGTTATGATTAGTTGTTTGTCTGTTGAGCATTCAATTCCACTGGGTTCAATTAATCTTAGGCAGACGAGATGCCATTATTAACCACAGCACAAGCCCGTTTCCTTCCAGCACTGTATTGGAGGAAGGATGTGTCACTTTTTCGGACCCTTACAGAAGCTCTGGGATTTATCTCCTGGCTGCCAATTGCTTCCTTACACATGGCTGCTGTTTTGAAGAACTGTGGCCTGTTATCTATTTCTTATCAGATAAATGACCATTATAAAAAAGATCAAAGATCCATAATGTTTGTGAATCTTACAAAACTTGTCAAGAACATGTACAGGTCATATTTCACCATAAAATATAAATACATACAGTATGTAAAACTAGCAATTCTCAGTACTGTAAAATACAAAGTGGTATATTATGTAAAAATAGTGTACATTGTGTCCGTATTTGTTTTTAATTTATTTTTAAATATGTTATTGTATTACAGTATTTTTTTACTGTTATAATATAAAACATTTACTGTACTATAGTAATAGGAACTAAATTAGAATCAACCTTGAAAATAATGGGAATTACAAGAAGTGTCAAGATATTTTGAGGCAAAAGGTCATTAAAATAATCTAAATAATGAATCACCGAGTCTAAAGTAGGCTTAATTTTCTTTATGCAAAATATAATTCATGTTGTCACTGCTGATCAGAGGTTTGGGGTTGTTAATATGTTTTAGTGTTTATGAAAGAAGCCTTTTATGCTCACCAAGACTTTATTTGAACAAAAATACAGTAAAAACAGCAATATTTTAAAATATTGTTATATAAAATATTGTTTTCTATTTTAATATATTTTAAAATGTAATTTATTCCTATGATGGCAAAACTGAATTTTCCGCAGTCATTACTCACATCTTTACTTCATTGTAATATGCTGATTTGGTGATCTAGAAACAGATTTTATAAAAGTTATTTATAAAAGTTACATTTATAAAAGCAATATAAAAGTCTTTAGTGCCACTTTTGATCACTTTAATATGCCCTTTATGCTGAATAAAAGTATTAATTTCTCTCAAACAAAAAATCAGACCCCAGACTTTTGACCAGTGGTGTTATATAATGAGAGCTTTCATGAGATTTACCCATCATCAGCATGTCTTTCTCTGTAGGTGGAACTAACAGGGCACAGCATCTTTGATTTCACTCACCCCTGTGACCATGAAGAGATCCGCGAGAACCTCAGCCTCAAAGCCGGTATGTCACTTTTCTTTATTCAGCCTCACTAGTTTCAAATCCTGCTGTACAGTATGTTTTTCATGACCCTGTTTGTTCCAAAGTTTGATTAAACCATTCAAATATGAGGAAAATATTCTAAATATGAGTGAAGATCAAAACACTTAACTTGGTTAAGGTATTATTATTACAAAATTATTTGGCAAAAAAGGCAAACTACAGCTCCAGGTTTTCTTTTACTATGCAAAAACATTGACAACAACATAATGAGTTATTAATATTTAGTTGGTTCTGTCTTGTTTTTGCATGCGTTTATAATTTCTTTGTATGACAGCCAGATCCAAAAATTATGTCTGCACTATTTGACATGTTTCATTGCGTTATCACAAATATAACAATTGACTCCAAGAGCAACTACGCAATATCAGCCAGTCAAATAGAAGAAGATAAATGGAGTAATATGGAGAAGTCCGCCTATATACAGGCCCTGACAAAAAAAAATCTGTTACATTTCTGTGATGTTTTCATGGAAAAATCTGCATGGTAAAATTTGTTACTCGGAACTAGAAACATGATCAGTTTAGCCAAAATAGTTCTTCAATGAACACATGCAGATGAGTAGAACTTTTGAGAGAGATGGAGATGGCAGAAATGTACTTTGACTACATGTGTGTAAATCGCAAGTTTTTAGAATTTTCAGTTTGTCTTTTCATTCGGTGAGAAGACCATGTTCGGTTGAGCAGTGTCATTTTCCTGATAGTCATTATAGTTTTTATTAATAGTTTAAATTCGTTTTTATTTTTTGTATATTTTTCATTAAAGGCAGGGTAGGTAGGATTTATAAAAAATTAAAGATCCAAATTTGTTAAAACTTTCTATATATATCAATACATAATTAAAATGTAAGAACTCTGAAAAAAAGAGTATAAAAATCAAGTGACTCTAGACCGTTTAATCTGTATTAAACACAGCTCATTATTTCGATTCGGGACGAATCAAAGGATTGGCTTAGGCGACTGTCACTCTCTCGCAACCATGGCAACCACCCTTTTGCCACACAGCACCTGCCCACTTGCGCGCGACCGTTTGATTTGAGGAGTGCGAGAGGCACGGAACCTGATCACACCTCCGTCCAGTAGATGGCGGTAATGCACTATGTTTGCAAGCTGCCAATAAAATCTATCGAAGAAGAAGAAGAAGGCACTGAACCTAGGAATACCAAAACAATGGCAGAGAAAGAGCAATCTAAAGTGACATGATGTCACTGCATGCTCCTTTCCCTCCGCTTGTCTCAGGGCCTTTTCAGAATGTTTGTAAACAATCTGCCGGGTGGCAGAACGCGAGCGGCTTCCACTGACTAACTGAAGAGATCCAGCCGGCGACTGCAACAGTTACA
Organism: Rutilus rutilus; assembly: GCF_951802725.1. Lineage (NCBI taxonomy): Eukaryota > Metazoa > Chordata > Actinopteri > Cypriniformes > Leuciscidae > Rutilus > Rutilus rutilus. Next base: position 24,650,172 of record NC_140225.1, on the reverse strand, counting down.
GTTAAAAACATTGTTGTTGATCAAAGTTGAAACGATGATGAAAAAGTGTTGTGTTTGGGGTTGCGCTGCCAGATATACAGCAAAAGGTGTAGGGTTTTATCGATTTCCTGTGGGTGAGGAGGTTATAGCAACTGACCGTGAGACTCACGCAATTGTATGAGGCGCCACGTAGGATTTAAATCAAACTTCGCTTATCAATACATACATAACACACGTGCATATACACCTATAAATTACCCGCATATACATATACTATTGGATGTTCAAAATACATATGAAATAGCCTACACGTGCACACTAATATGAAATTCATAGCAATGTTAGTAATAAATGCATACACTTGTGAATATTGTATATAAACTTGACGCACGCATAAATACTCGCATACATAGCCTACACAACTAAAGCATGCATCCACGTTTTATTTTGTATGCGCGAGTGTTTTATGGATGTGTATGCGCATCGAGTTTATATGAATGTGCGTCTGTGCGAGTGTTTATAGGTGTGTCTGCGTGCTGCGAGTGTATATGTATGTGCGAGACGAGTGTTTATAGGTGTATATGCATGGAAGTTTAAGTATTTATAGGTGTATGCGTGCGTCAAGTTTATATGTAGCCTATATGCAAGTTATTCACAAGCATTCATTACTAACATAATATGTATTGGTATGGATTTCATATTAGTGTGCACGAGTATTTCAAATATGTATTTTGAACATCCAATAAATGTATATGCGAGTAATTTATAATTGTATTGTGTTATGTATGTATTGATAAGCGAAGTTTGATTTAAATCCTACGTGGCGCCTCATACAATTGTCACTTTTCACACGCTCTCACTACACATCCATTTTCTCACGCAACTTACCTAAATGTATATTCCTCATACATAATATCGACCAATCAGTGTTTTTCAACCGCGCAAAGGTCGATATAACAGCTGGAGAACAATTGTCACATAACATTTACCTCAGGAAAGCCATTTAATTACCATGATAGGCTATATAGCACGTTATTTTGGCTAGAAAAAAGAGCTATAGAGAGTATTTTGCTAATTATGTGTAGGCCTACTATATTACATATTTATCATATTTTTTACTTATATCATTAAACACAGTTGTTATTATGATAAAAAAAATGCATTATATTTAATTAAATTTTTTTTTTTTATTACATTTTTACTGTTGACGGTGGGCCTCCTTTCCAAGCAATTTACTAGCGTTGTCATAGGAACGCTTTGGCTTTTGCCACCCGGAAGAACGTCTATTACTGTTGTGACGTCATGGTGAATTGTCGTAGCGGTTGGAGTCGCGCGTTCATGTGTTTTGGGGGCGTGGCTTTGGAAGAAGCACAGAAATGAGGGGGTGGAGTGAATGGAAATAATGAGATGTCTTTAAAACAGTCGTGAGAGGTCTACAGACACTCGATTTTGATACTTTCTTTTTCAGAGTACTTACATTTTAATTATGTATTGATATGTACATAAAGTTTAAACAAATTTGAAAAATAAAATTTTTAGACCATTTCTACCTACCCTGCCTTTAAGAATTTTTTTTGTAGTTTTGTTGTGTGTTTTAGTTTTTTAGTGTCTGCAGTTGTTATTAATTTTTATTTCAGTTTTAGTAATTGTGTGTGTGTGTGTGTGTGTGTGTATATATATGTATATTTTTCCCAGTTAACATTGATTTTATTTCAAGTAACAACTTTCTTTTTTTTAAGTTTTAGTTTCAGCTTTAGTACCCCTGCTGTTGAGTCCATTTCACATTTTACCAAACCAGGTTTATTGATACATTTATTCCTTTTGAATGGACTTTGGTGCAGTTCGCTGGTGCTGGAAAACCGCATTCACACCAACCAAACAGACCAAACTCTAAATTACCAACCAAAAGCTCTAGTGTGAAAACATCCAACATTTCAGAGCATAGTTTAGCATGACCTCTGCATGTAACATCTACTTCACACGCTTTCTTAAGGGCTTTTCTCCTTTATGCGTAAAACCACTTTAGTTCAAATCAACTTAGAGGAAGAGGAGCTGGAGCGAGTTGAACATATGTGCCTCTCAAGAAACTTTCTTATCGCTTCTATAAACAGACTTTCAGAAATACAAAAACAAGTATGTAAAGGCCTAATGTAAAGAAAACACATAGCTTCATAGGAGAGGATTAGCTATGTGAAGAAAAAACAATCATGCCTTCAAAAAACAGACACACAACCCCTTCCCCTTTTATTCTGTGTATCCTTTATTTGACCTCCACACTTTCATACCCCTCTCTGCATGCTACTTTCAACATCTCTCCTCTGTTAAGGTCAAGTTTCATTGTGCTTTTTCAGGTGTTTGCCACCTTCACTATGATGAAACTTTGCAGCACTTTGAGTTGGTAATTTTGAGAATGTCATGTGGTCGCGTGTGGTTAAACCAAGACCCTCTTTCGCAGCTGTTGATGAATGATTGACCAGCAGTGGAACTCTGACCTCATGGTGTCTCTGACTTTGTCGTTAAGGCTGAACTCATGGGCTTTGAAATATCTAGAGATTTCAATGGATAATAGATATTTTTTATAGATATGTAAAGGGATGGTTCACCCAAAACTGAAAATCAATCATCATTTACTCCCCTTATGTCATTCCAAACCTGTATGACTTTCTCTCTTCTGTGGAACACAGTGTTTCTTGGGGTTAGTTTATCTATTTTTTTTATTTTTATTCTGTTATTTACATCAGTTCCAAACCCATAAGACTTTGGTTAATCTTCGAAACACAAATTAAGATATTTTAAAGGGGTCATCGGATGCCCATTTTCCACAAGTTGGTATGAGTCTTTAGGGTCTTCATGTAAAGTTTGTAACATACTTTGGTTAAAATTCCTCAATAGTTGTGTAAAATAACCCCCTTTTTACCTCCTCAAAAACAGCTCTGTTCACAGCGACCCGTTTCGGTGTATGTCTCTTTAAATGATAATGAGCGACTGCTCACCCCACCCCTCTCTTCCATGGGGCGTGTCGACACAAGACACAAAGTGCTGCTTTGGCAGACAGTATACAAATGGCTGAGGGGGAAATATGCTAATACGGGACAGTCTGTCAGCGGTTGTGGGCGGAGCATGAGCAATATGACATCATATTGGTCAGAAAATCCAAACGGCTTGATTATTGAGTGTTTAGACATTTTGAGGATTAAAAAAAAAAAGGAGTGAATGGATTTTTTTCATTGTGTCCACACACTGCAAAGACACATTTATATGCAAACACCATATAAAAGTGAATTTTGCATCCGATGACCCCTTTAATGAAACCTGAGAGGTTTCTGTCCTTCCATTAAAAGTCCAGGTAACCAAAACCTTGAAGATCCAATAATGTCAATCGGTTCAATCCATGTTTTGTAATCCAAAAGGTAATAAAGTCGTCCTAAATAAGTCTAAATTAAATCTGTTCATCATACAAACTGATTGTATCTCTCTTCACAAGACTTGGATTTAACCGCTTAATCCATATGTGCTAGGCGATTGTCCATATGACTGTAGGACTGTATGATTTATGGTGAAGCACCCTTGAGCTCAGGAAAGACGCTATATAAATTAAACATGATTAACTATGTTTGGATTTAGCTTTCACATTTATTTGTATAAAAGCGATAATATCAAAAGCCGAAAGTGTTTTGGAATTTGAGAACCGGAAAAACTAAATATTTCTGTTGAGTTTAAGCTTCTGTATGCACACAAGAAGAATGCTAGGAATGTTTCCCTGGTATTTCTAACGTGTGTGTGTGTGTGAGTGATTTTGGGAACCAAAAACCTCCCCATTTGTAAAACTGGTTTACAAATGAAGTAATTAAAGGTTTTTTAAAAATGCAGAAAGTTTTATGGGATGGGGAGGGTTACTGTAAGGGGATAGAATATACAGTTTGTACTAGGGCTGCACGATATTGGAAAAAAATTACATTGCGATATTTTTTTCCCAACGATATATATCGCGATATTGCGAGCCATCAATCCAGGCTAAAGTCAATAATTACCATTCCATGTTATTAATAATTTCACTAATAAGCAATGCTTCATTACAAGTAAAAAAAAGGCCACTTAATATTTTATTCCAGAAACATATTTCTCTCAGAATTCGGTGAACGTTCTTCACAGGACCTAACGTTCTTCAGGTTCTAGGACCCGAAAAATTATGTTTTCTGTGCTGATTCAGTGACGCGTTCATGTAAACGGCACCTATAACCAGCAAAAGTAATGATTAATAATATGTAAAATATTGCGATGTGACATTTTAATTGTTTATTAATAAACAAGTGTTTTCTGTAAAGATTAAGTTGACAATACTGACTCGCGATCTTCGCAGCAGTGATCGGGAGAAATGCACTTTTCATACAGATTAGGCTATTTTTTTTTTTTTTTTTAATGGTTCTGTTTAAAAGTAGAGATTTCTGTAGATAATAGTAATATTTCTATTTTATTATTATTATTATTATTATTATTAGGTGTGTGAGGCGAGTAGGCTACCTTTTATGCTGAGTTGCGGTTCATGGATGATAGCTTATAATCTCCAGTTCAGGCGCTGGCTGCTATAGGCTATTTAATATTTATTTATTAAATCCAGGAAATTGGATAATGAAATACTGATTAAAATTAAGATACAATTAATACGAAACGAAATTCGTTTTAAAGAAAGGCTGTGTGCTTTCTGTTTGAGGTATCTGTGAAAGGTTTAAAGCAGTCTTTTACTGCCGCTTTCATAACGGTCGCGTCCTTAATAACATTGTTTTTTCCTCATAAATGCGAACACGAAAAATAAACGACTTTAAAAAAAAAAAAACATCCACAACTTTATAACACTCCAGCAAAGTAGCCTACCTCTTTTTGGTCAACATCCTCCTTTTTGTAGACGAAATAGGCTAGTCCCAAATAGCTGATTTTGACTTTTTTGCGGCGGATCCTCTTCGTAGCGCATTTTTAGCTATAGGATTGCCAGTGAATGTTGGCTGTGAGCGCGGTGAGCTGCGGCACAGCGAACCAATCACTGTGCAGGCACGCGGAACGCGTATGTCACCCCAGCAAAAAGCCATACAACAATCTCGTGTTTACTGTGTGCTACTAACGTTACCCTTCACATCGCATGTTCCGGCGATGTGACTATCGCTCATTCGCACATCGCGATGTCGATGTTAAAACAGAATATCGTTCAGCCCTAGTTTGTACAATATAAAAACCATTTTGTCTGTGGAATGTCCCCATTTAGAAAGCTAAGTAAACGTCTGTGTGTGTTAATCTGCAGGCATGGGAAAGAAAGGCAAGGAGCTGAACACTGAGAGGGATTTCTTCATGAGAATGAAATGCACAGTCACGAATCGTGGGCGTACAGTCAACCTCAAGTCAGCCGGCTGGAAGGTGAATAACTTCTCTTTTAGGACAAGCGCTGACCTGGAGTCTGGCTTTTTGTAACACATAAAGATAATGGTTGTTCTTGCAGGTCCTGCACTGCACAGGGCACCTGAAGGTGTGTAACAGCTGTCCCACACGAGTGCTCTGTGGTTTTAAAGAGCCGCCGCTCACCTGTGTGGTCATGATGTGCGAGCCCATTGCCCATCCATCAAACATCGACACACCGCTCGACAGCATGGCGTTTCTGAGCCGCCACAGCATGGACATGAAGTTTACTTACTGTGATGACAGGTAACTCCCCTCTCCAAACACACAAACCTGCATTCGGAGTACATGTGCAGTTTGAGTAAATTGTATTATCAATTGACACTCATTAATGGTAAACATAAACACATTGGTCCTATTTTAACGATCTAAGCATATGGTCTAAAGCGCAGGGCGCAAGTGCACTTAGGGCGTGTCAGAATCCACTTTTGCTACTTTAACGACGGGAAAAATGGTCGGCGCATTGTCTAAAAGGGTTGTCCCTATTCTCTTAATGAGTAATGGGTGTGTTTTGGGCGTAATGTGAAATAAACCAAGCAGAGTCGCATCTCCCATTCCCTTTAAAAGCCAGTTGCGCTCGCGCCATTCACTATTTACATGGCGGAATTTGCAAGCGGAAAGACTGAAAGCGTCTCCAGAGAGGAAACGGATCTGCTCGTGCGCGAGGTTAAAGTGCGCAAGCAGACCATCTACGGGACAAGCCGTATCATATCTTTATGTACACAATAATAATATTTTTATCCTTTTAATTTTAACATTTGGCATGTTTGTGTGCTGCTGCCCGTCCCTGTGTGTGTAATAAGCAGAGTGTATGTGCGTTGTGGACCCGCCTATTGGCGCATATTACTAATTCGCCCTTTAAATGACAAAAACAAATGTTGTGTCATTGACTTTAGACCAGGTTTTTGTTGGTCAATGGCACAGTCTATTTCAGTTGCCTCAAAATAACAACGTGCCAACAATGCGCCTGAACACACCTCGTGTTCAGACCAGCACGCCCATGGGCGAACAAATGGGCGCAAATGCATTTGCTATTTAAACTACGTGGCGCAGGACATGAAACTGATAACTGCATTAGGCTGAAACTAGCAGAAAACACTTGTGTCGCGCCTGGCGCTGCATTGCACAGGGTGTATGATAGGGCCCAATTCCTGTTAATGACAGGACATTTCTGATGCTACACACCATCAATAAAGGGTACTCTTAAGATACAAAAAAAAAAGTTCTAGCATAAAATTGCCTAGCAATTAATATTAGCATTTAAAGGGTTAGTTCACCCAAAAATGAAAATTCTGTCAGTAATTACTCACCCTCATGTTGTTCCAACCGCGTAAGACCTTCGTTCATCTTCGGAACACAAATTAAGATATTTTTGTTGAAATCTGAGCCATGTCTCACTCCTCCATAGGCTTCTATGTGACCGAAACTTGCTGGCCCAGAAAAGTTATTAAAGAGATCGATAATATAGTCCAAATGACTCCAGTGGCTCAATCTTAAGTATATCAAGCGACGAGAATACTTTTTGTGCGCAAAAACAAACAAAAATAACGACTTTATTCCACTTTTCATTTCCTTCTCTCTGGGCCTCGTAGTGTTTTTGCGCTGCGCGTCTGTGTTGCACGTCATCACGCATCACACACATGACCGGCGTCGGCCAATAGTGAGCCTACGTGGTGACGTGTAACACAGACGCGCTGCGCAAAAACACTACGCGAACCAACTAGAGGTCCAGAGAGAAGGAAATGAATAGTGGAATAAAGTCGTTATTTTTGTTTGTTTTTTGCGCACAAAAAGTATTCTCGTCGCTTGATATACTTAAGATTGAGCCACTGGAGTCACTTGGACTATATTAATGATCTCTTTAATAACTTTTCTGGGCCAGCAAGTTTCGGTCACATAGAAGCCTATGGAGGAGTAAGACATGGCTCAGATTTCATCAAAAATAGCTTAATTTGTGTTCTGAAGATGAACGAAGGTCTTACGCGGTTGGAACAACATGAGGGTGAGTAATTACTGACAGAATTTTAATTTTTGGGTGAACTAACCCTTTAACATTAAATAAGCAATTTAGTAAATGTATGTGCTTTTGTCATTTTTTTTATTATTATTATTATATATATTTTTTTTACATTATTTCTTTTTATCTTAAATTTTACTTCAACTTAAGCTTAAACTTTATTTCAGTTAGTTGCCAAGGTAATTGTGGTTTTAGGTTTTTCATCTTCATTTTTTATTCTATTTCAGCTTTATTTTAATTAATGAAAAGGATTTTTGATTGATTTGTTTTAGTTAGCGATAACAACACTGGTAAGATGAAAAAATTCTTTACAACAAATTATGTATAAATAAAAAGTACACCCATACGTACCATGAGCCAAAATATAAAGGTCACCATCTGCAGCAGGACAAATATGTAAATGAGCACAAAGCAAAACACTTAATTGGTCAAGTTAAATGCGGTTGACACTCCAGGCCCGAGCATGTGTCGTTGTGGAAATGTTTGACTTTCAGTAGCATCACTGAACATTACAGGCATTGTTTACACCGTTATATTTCATCTTGACTCTTCCGACAATGAACTCACTTCCCTACACAGTACACACATAGTCCAAAGTGTTTGCCGTTATGTTTTCTGTGATTAATGCCCCGCCAAATAATCACAACGCCAGACCACAACGCTAAACCTGCTTCCCTGCTGATGAAGTTAACAGAGAGAGGCATTAAGGGATCTTACGAATGGGTGCCAAAAATATAGTGCCATGTAATTGGCCTGCATACATGTTGGATAATGGACTGTTTGTCTGCAAAGCTTATATAAGGGAATGAAAAAAAAAAACATTTTATTAAAGACCGGATTTGACATGTTTAATGGACGTAATGATTGGTTAAATGTTGAAAAGTTCCATAGTAGCAGTCCCTGCTTCCAAGAAGAGCTCTGACTAATGTCACCTTCAGAATAAGAGAAAAGTAGAGTAATTTCACTTACTCAACCACATATCCAGTGGTAATTATGGTCATTATTATGATGTCAGCGCACACAAATTTAGAGAAGATTGGTCTGAAACATGGTTATTTCATTTTTGGAGCACCGCGTCTAGGGAAAGAGGAGTCCAAGGCCTTCATTAAACAACTTATTTTTTGTATTTCAAAATGGCTTTTAAACTGTTTTTCCCATTTTTCTCATAGATGATGGAAAAAACACCTGTTTTTGTGTAGGTGTGTGTGTACTTGTTTTCATGACATGAAATGGCTTTAAAAACATACTAAGCAGTGTTTTTTTAAAAATGTAAAAATGCAGAATGTTTCCTGTGATGGGTAGGTTTAGGGATAGGGGCAGTGTAAGGGGATAGAATATACAGTTTGTACAGTATAAAAACCATTACGCCTATGGAATGTCCTCACAAATCACATAAACATGGCTGTGTGTGTGTGTGTGTGTGTGTGTGTGTGTGTCTCTTTTGCCTCATCAGCTCAGAGGTGGTTAGTTCAATGACAGGAGAATAGAGGGCTCTTTAATGAACAGAAGCCTGCAGACACACTCATGCATACAGAGTCAGTGACCTGCAGCTGTCTGGCATTATGTAACTTCAGTACAAGGATCAGCTCAATACACCAAACGCACACTTTCATAACCAAATAATACCCGTCACATTCATTACACACAATCACACATTGCCTTGTGCTCTTGATTAAAGAGTAAAAATGACTTTAACCATGAAGAGGAAAATGTTATGTAAAAATAATTTAAAAAAATTGGAAGAAATGAATGAGCCATTAATTTTTAATAACTAATAAAAATAAAAAGTGTTATTTCAATGTCGCACTTTTTTCATTAATGAAACGTGTGGTTGTGTGTTTATTATCAGCAATAAGTGTGGCTTATCAAACAATTGTCAGAACTATTGATTTTATTAACAATAAATATATTTATTATATTAATAATTAGTACATTCATAAAGATGTTAGTACAGAGCAAATTTTTTACTTCACCAGGTCTAATTTAATTTGTAAAGTGTAAAATGTTCAGTGTTATTTTTCTTCTTCTCCATATACAGTTCTGTCATATGCATAGTATCCTTTAATATAAGGATATATTAAATATTTCTCATTAATTCTAATTATTCACCCTCAATAAACACTAGGTCTCTGAAAACTCAGCCAAACAAATCACATGAAATGGCTCATTATTAAATTGGCTTAAAACATACTAATCTTGTACAGATCAAAGAAAATAACTGAGAGCTTTAGAACAATCCTGTGTGTGTGTGTGTGTGTGTTAATGTCTGTGTTAATATTAGTTGCCTCTCACTTTTCCAGAGTTACTGAGTTGATGGGTTACAGCCCTGAAGATCTTCTCGGTCGATCTGCATATGACTTCTACCACGCTCTGGACTCCGACAACGTCACCAAAAGCCACCAGAACCGTATGTGTCATTAATTTCCCCCTTCAGCACTTAGCTTCTGTTAGACTGTAAAACTACAAACTTTTTTTTCACAAGTTCACACTTCAAGTAGGTGTCATTGGGATATAATCGAACACATTTAAGAAAAGAAAATCACATGCACATGTTTAATCTTATGACTGCTACAAAACACAAACACTCCTAACATTGCCTTGCCATTGCGTGCATCAAACGATGCCATGTGAGCAAACCGGGGAAGAAGATTGGAGAGTGTGGTTAGAAAGCAAGAGCTTCTAAGAAAGAGCAGCGGATCAGGTCAGCACAGGTGGCGAGGTTTGCATTCCCAAGGTTTACTGTTTCAACCCTGTAAGACAGAACAAGTCAGCATTAAACCACTCTGTGTGTAACTGCTATCTGATATCTGAAACTTTACAGCAACATGTCTATACAGTATATGTACAGTACTTACACGTGTGCAGACACATGCAAGTACACATTTGCACTCTCTATATCGCTCCTGAATGCATAAAGCTATTGACCTCTTTTCCCCAGTGGTTTCATAATACTCTGAATCCCATCCATTGTCCATTGTATAATTATACATTTGTTGAAAAACAATTTATTCAGAATACCATGCATAAAATGTCCCTACTACATGACAGATATCACTGAAATATGTGAGATATCATACTTGTCCTAGACTGTCTAAAAAGAAAAAAGGGGGAGGCAGCCCACACTTTTTAGTTTTGTACATTCATAAAATATTTAGTTTAGAGAAATTTATACTTTATTCAGCAAGAATACATTAAATTGATCAAAAGTGACTGTAAAGACTTTTGATTCATAGACATTGTGTAGCCCCGACCCTTTTCAGCGCTGCGTTCGTTGTGTTCTGTCTTCCAGCTTGTATTTCCACAACATGAAGGTAAGATCTTACGAATTTATGAATGAGCTGTTTGTTTTGAAATCTTCCCGGTCAGCTGACATTTGACATCCGCTTCAAACATGACAATGCTCATGATAACTTTCATTAACTCTACAATAAGTAAATTCTCTTCGACACCTATGTCATAAATATAATGAGATACCCCATAAAAAGTTCAAACACAACATTCTAAAGATGGCTGCTCGCTTATTTCTCTGGCGCATATGGTCAATAGATTTCTATTCTGAATGCTGTTCTTTTGAACTTTCTATTTTATCACAGTTTCCACAAAAATATTAATCAGCACAAAGATTCTGTCATGAAACTCTGGATGCCAAATGCTGATAGGTCCTAAACTCAATCTCCTTGCAATCACATTAATTGTTTCCTGCTGTATCAGCAGCCAATGAGCTTGCTGTTCAACTTTCAGAAACCCTCCACCTTCCCCAGCTCCACCTGTATAGATCGTTCTGAGTGGGTTGCGGAGTGTGCAGTCAAATAAACAACGTCATCAACAAAAAAACATAAATTCTAAATGTTTTTGCTAATGCAAGACTTTTATTTTGAAAGACTTGCGTGAAAGCGGTTGACACTTCTGTCAGATAGCCTGAGAAAAACGCGCTGTACTGATTCAGTAGCTGCTGTCAGATGAGATGTTGTCAGAGTATATGTCAGTGTCATTATTCTAACGTTGTTATTATTGTAGCTTGTTACGAAATAAAAAGTCTCTCACTTCAGAAAAATGAACTTTCCTGTCCAATCAGCTGTTATAGTACGCTAGTAGCGCACACACTTCAATTGCATGCGCAAATGTGGCGGCGTGCACTTTATATCACTTCACTATATACAGTGGGGAGAACAAGTATTTGATACACTGCCGATTTTGCAGGTTTTCCTACTTACAAAGCATGTAGAGGTCTGTAATTTTTATCATAGGTACACTTCAACTGTGAGAGACGGAATCTAAAACAAAAATCCAGAAAACCACATTGTATGATTTTTAAATAATTAATTTGCATTTTATTGCATGACATAAGTATTTGATCACCTACCAACCAGTAATAATTCCGGCTCTCACAGACCTGTTAGTTTTTCTTTAAGAAGCCCTCCTGTTCTCCACTCATTACCTGTATTAACTGCACCTGTTTGAACTTGTTACCTGTATAAAGACACCTGTCCACACACTCAATCAAACAGACTCCAACCTCTCCACAATGGCCAAGACCAGAGAGCTGTGTAAGGACATCAGGGATAAAATTGTAGACCTGCACAAGGCTGGGATGGGCTACAGGACAATAGGCAAGCAGCTTGGTGAGAAGGCAACAACTGTTGCCGCAACTATTCGAAAATGGAAGAAGTTCAATATGACGGTCAATCTCCCTCGGTCTGGGGCACCATGCAAGATCTCACCTCGTGGGGCATCAATGATCATGAGGAAGGTGAGGGATCAGCCCGGAACTACACGGCAGGACCTGGTCAATGACCTGAAGAGAGCTGGGACCACAGTCTCAAAGAAAACCATTAGTAACACACTACGCCGTCATGGATTAAAATCCTGCAGCGCACGCAAGGTCCCCCTACTCAAGCCAGCGCATGTCCAGGCCTGTCTGAAGTTTGCCAATGACCATCTGGATGATCCAGAGGAGGAATGGGAGAAGGTCATGTGGTCTGATGAGACAAAAATAGAGCTTTTTGGTCTAACTCCACTCGCCGTGTTTGGAGGAAGAAAAAGGATGAGTACAACCCCAAGAACACCATCCCAACCGTGAAGCATGGAGGTGGAAACATCATTCTTTGAGGATGCTTTTCTGCAAAGGGGACAGGACGACTGCACCGTATTGAGGGGAGGATGGATGGGGCCATGTATCACGAGATCTTGGCCAACAACCTCCTTCCCTCAGTAAGAGCATCAGTAAGAGCAGCAAACCTGGTCAAGAACTACAGGGAAAGTATTATCTCTGTAATTGCAAACAAAGGTTTCTGTACCAATTATTAAGTTCTGCTGTTCCGATGTATCAAATACTTATGTCATGCAATAAAATGCAAATAAATTTTTTAAAAATCATACAATGTGATTTTCTGGATTTTTGTTTTAGATTCCGTCACTCACAGTTGAAGAGTACCTATGATAAAAATTACAGACTTCTACATGCTTTGTAAGTGGGAAAACCTGCAAAATCGGCAGTGTATCAAATACTTGTTCTCCTCACTGTATAAAGTGCAAAAAAACCTACGAACAGGCATCGTCGTAGTTATGCTGTAATTTAGAAAGTCACGAAATAACAATGCCAATAAATCACGTTACTGGTACGCCATGTGTTAGCTGAGAAGGATTTGCATGCAGGAATGATGTTCATTGTATTCATCAGCAGCAGTTTCCATGTTTCATTAACAGTTAATTTTGGTATTGTGTTCACCATGGGCATCTGTTGTTTCCATAACTCCAAAATCCCACTTTATTTTCACTTTGGGTTATTTTGTACATTTTTAAATGACTATGGTGGCTCATACCAACTTACTAACATTGTATTAACAAAAAATTGTTTGGAATTGCTATTTAACCCTCTGGGGTCTGAGGTGTTTTTGGGGTCCTTGAGATGTTCTGACATGCCCTGACATTTGTGCTTTTTTCAGTTGCTTATAAACATAGTAATGGCAAAAAAAAATTACACACTATTTAGCACAAACAGGGCTACCATAATATGTGAGCAACAAGAATGTACATGTCTGCATTTTTGAGAGAATAATGTTTATGCGTGGTTATTGAAAAAACTAAAAACTAAAGTTTCTGAAATAAGACCACAAAACACACACTAAATATGTGCCAATAAGACTTTTGTCTAATGGATGTCATCGCCTAGTGTTTTTTCTTCAAAATTATGTGAAAATCACCCTGCCTAATCCTTCACATAACACAATACATTGATTTGAATTTTGCAAAGCACTTTCTGTTTGGAAAGGCCATATGCGGAGTGGGCGTCACAGATCATGCATATGTAGTGGTTCACACCTGAGGACCGCATACTTAATGAGCCATTCATTCAGGTGAGTCACTGAGCCACAAGAATGCAAGAGCAACAGTTGGAAGCATCTCAATTCTTTTTTATTTTTCCACATATTGTGCTTGCAATTTGGCCTATAATAGCCAAGGAAAACATGTAATTGTGCCGTTAATTCTCATACTGTATTTTCAGTTTTGGAATATTTATCCTCTCCCCAAATTTGTCACTAATAAAACACAATAAAAATTATTTAAAGAAAAGGCTTATATTTACCTTTTAATAGTTTGTTTACATCTACCTTGTAAATATTTAAATAAACAACAATTCAAGTGTAATCTTTCTTTGTACAAACTAAAGTATACATTTTATCATACATATTTCAAAGTTAAGGATTTGATTGATTATTTGATTATTTTTGACAAAAAAATTGGCAAATAAAAGCTTATTTGAGGTGGCAGATATTTTACAGTAAAAATGTATAATCTATCCAAAACTAATCAACGAAATGTTGTCTTTCATATGTCTGTAACATAGGTCTTTCATTTTTATTATAAGGAATATAAATGCTAATTTGCAGTTTAATACGTTGCTTATACAAATATATATATGTGCATACACACACACACATATACATGTGTATATATTTATACACAAAAATAAATTTTATTTATATTTTTTATATACATTTTTTTTTCCACAAATTGTGCTTGTAAATTGTATAATATCCAAGGTAAACATGTCTAGTAATTGTGCAGTAAATTCTCATACTGTATTTTCAGTTTTGGAATATTTATCCTCTCCCCAAATTTGTTACTAATAAAACACAATAAAAATTATTTAAAGAAAAAAAAATTATATTTACCTTTTAATAGTTTGTTTACATCTACCTTTTGAGGGACATTTTCCCTTATTATTATTATTCCTCACAGCGCTGCGAGACGGTGTAAACAAGTAATGATCTGAATAAACTTGTGTTTTCTTGAGCTGATATGGGGCTCGAGAAAACACAGCCCCTCACAGGTTTGCGCCGTGGATTCCCGCGAGTCAGACGCGGATACTGTGTTTGTTTTAGGCTCGCGCAGTCTTCACTCGGACGCGCGCTTCAATCCGTTGTGGAGACTCTCTTTTCGTTCCAGTGAAATTACAAAACAAAATACACACACACACATGTCTCTGCCTGATATACAACCACTGATAAACATAATCTGATTTGACAAAAAAAAAAAAAAACTATAAGTGCAGATTTGAACTCAGAACCTTTGACACGCTAGGCAAATGTTCTACCACTAGACCACTTGATGATCTCCAGTTCAAGCACCTTATGTTGTGATTGCTAGCCTATTTACTTTTTATGTATTAAATCCAGGAAATTTGTTAATGAAAATAATATTAAAATTAAGATACAATTAAAACAAAACGAAATTCGTTTTAAAGAATGGATTTGTGCTTTCTGTTTTGAAGTCTCTGTGAAAGTTTGAAAGTCTTTTAGTGCTGCTTCAGAGCGCTCGCGTCCATAATGGAGAACTGTCACGTAATATTGTTTTTTCCTCATAAATGCGAACATGTGTCAACTAATACAAGTAAATTTAAAAAGACTTACCCGAAATATTATCCACGGCTGGATCAAGTCGCTCAACGTTCGTCGCTCAAAATACAAACGTTCGTCGTCAGAGTCCTGCTCTTCTTCTGAGCAAAATTTGAACTCGTGTCATCTTCCAACAGCACAGGAAAGTGAATAAATGAAACTTGCTGGTTTTAAGGCATTTCAGGGGGCGTTTACCTTATTTTGCATAGATCACCTCAGCTCATTATCTTATGAATAGCGCGCTCTGCGAGTGGGTGTGAACTCATTACCGATAATTAGGTGAGACGGGAGAAACTGTACTTCTCTTTAGTTTCTTACAGATTACATTGCAGGAGAATATTTGTTTTGAATGTGAATTGTTTTATTTAAAAGTAGAAATTTAAAGCTTTCTTTAGACGCATGTTTCATGGTTGTGTGATAAGTATTAGCTGAGTTTCAGTTCATTTTCCAGACTTGTTTCAAAAAGATTTTTGCGGAGACAGAGTGAGCTGAAAGCGCACCCTGTTTATTTTATTTATTTAAAAATAAAAACAAGGTTTTGATGTTAATGTGAGTGTACACAAAAAAAAGAAGACCCTCTATAGTTTATAATCATGTATTTATTGTATTAATATGACCGTAAATGACGGACTTTTTTAAGTTTATGTTGCTGCTATGTGAAAAAAATCCAGCAAAACGCGGGGGCGCGTTTGCCGACCTCAGAGGGTTAATAGTCCTACCTTATAGACCTACTGTTTATTCATGAGTAGTATTACTCATATTCTTACAATTGATGTGCATGTTAAGTCAAGGGGGACGGTACTTGTGTGTGTGTGTGTGTGTGTGTGTGTGTGTGTGTGTGTGTGTGTGTGTGTGTGTGTGTGTGTGTGTGTGTGTGTGTGTGTGTGTGTGTGTGTGTGTGTGTGTGTGTGTGTGTGTGTGTGTGTGTGTGTGTGTGTGTTTGTGTGTCAACAATTTTTGCGAAATAAATTTGCTTGTTTTTTTTAAACACAAATTTATTTAAATAGGCCTATCAATTTCTAAAAAGTGGGTCGCAGCTTGATGACCATGGAAACATGTGGGTCCCATGGCCAAACCAGTTGAGAACCACTGCTTTATTGTACAGCAGCAGCAGCATGTCTTACTTGCTCACATCAGTGTGTCATCTATGTATTGGCAGTAGCAAGTCCTGTACTTGCTCGAAATAATCAACAGCAGCAGCATAGACCTATTCCGCCAAGACCCAACTTTTTAATATTGTCATATCTATTACCATGATTTGTCATGAGTTGTCATGACCGAAATATGTATGTATGCATTATATTATATTATATTATATTATATTATATTATATTATATTATATTATATTATATTATATTATATTATATTATATTATATTATATCTCATCATAATACATACAACATATACATCAGCCACAGTTACTCATCTCTTGTCTTTTTACCATCAACCTGCTGCCTGCACCTAATTGCCTTTTAAGCTTTCATTTATCTCTCTCTTTCTTGCTAAGCAGAGGTGAAACCTAATATCTGTTGACGTTCACAAACAGACTGTCCGCACACAGCAAACAACGAGATATATACCCCCACCCACCCCCCGAATCAAATTGCATTTCAGACAAATTGCATTTCGCATACATGTTTGAGTTATGAATACGATTCAAAAGAGCCTTATTGGATTGGCTCTATTAAGGATGACCGTAGCAGCCATTAGGACATCTTGAACCCCATTAGGAGTGACAGAGGAGATAAGAACACAGCAGTAGGCAGCTACGGTACTCCTTAGCCTGGCCAGGTGTCCCAGATTGCTCCATAATCAGATGCTGGATGTGGAGTGGCTTCTGTCCACTGTGACGTTAACATGTAATTAGAGTCTTTTCAAAGTGTGTAGAGGAGAAAAAAAGTGTTGATCTGGATTAGGCTTGTTGAGAGGAAGAGAGTGGGGCTGCCTCGTGACTGTGAGTTTCAATCCACCACTTATTTGTCTCTTTCTTTTCTCACCAGAGTTCATTTTCATCACTTGAACTTTCTAAGAGCTTCTATCATTTATCAAGCAACTAGAAAAAAACAACCATTCCCATACATGAAGACACAGTCTTACGAATTGTATACTTTTCAGAAAGGAAATGCATATACATTTAGAAGCGCTCTTCATACAGGGTGACGGTTCTGGATTTTCTGTTACTCTCTCCCATTCACTTTTGAGAGAAATTTTGCTCTGATTTTGTCGTCGTAAAATTTGCCTCTGGTAGCATCTACATTTGTGCATGTAAAATGCCTGTAAAAACAAAGAATGACTAACCAAAAATTATTAAAATGAAGAGTTAAAAAATGTTGTAAATAAGTAAAAATATGTACAATAAGTCTGTGTGTGTGAAGTTTTAGCTCAAAATACCCCACAGATAATTTTTCATAGCATGTTAACTCTTTCCCCACCAGCGTTTATAAAGAAAATAAACAAAAATAAATAATAATAATTCCCAGCCACCGCCAGCGTTTTTGATAGTTTTCACAAAATGTTCATGGCCTTCAGAATATTTTGTTTTATAAATATCTGAACATGCAACACTTTAATGTGGGTAAATTTCATACAAAAAACCCACAAGAAAATCACACAAAAAAAAATCATATTCAGAAAGATCATCAACTCCCCTAATGCTTGCACAGTCCTATAGCTCATCCTGGGTCGACATTTCATTCAGCAACATTTTGATTTAAATGCGGTTTACTGTTTCTTTTACGTATGCATATGATTACATATGAGATCGCCTGTTTCTGCATCTTCTTCGCATGTGTTTTGATCAGGAGATTCAGTACTCTTTAAGAAGATATGTCATAGCGCCACTAGCGTATAACAGTGAAAACACGGAAAGCCGAAAAATTCTGTCAATCGCGGGAGCCTTTTCTCACGAATGGTGGATGGTTTCCCCGTCAATGGCGGGGAACGTCAAATTCCGCCGTTTATGTGCGTGTCCCTTTAAATGCAAATTAGCTAGTGCTCCCGGTCCCCTTTCAAGAAGAGGGCGGAGCCTCAAGACCTCATTCTCTGGCATACTGGCAACAACAAAACAGGACAATCTCACACACTGAAAACTGTAGAAACTCTCAGTAGTGGTGTTCAGCCTTATATGTTCAGTCATCTGACTGTACTGTGCATAATAATTGCGTGTTTATAAATTACGCAGACGGTGAGCATGGCGAGATAAAAATAACGACAGCTCTGGTCTCCTGGTGCCTTCATGTGCTGTCTGAAATGCCATAATTCTCACTTCTGAAATCGTGATTATGAGCTTGTTGCATTAACATAGAAAACAGTTCTTTTGAATTGTAATAATATTTCACAATACTACTGTTTTTACTGTATTTTTTTTTACTGTATTCTTGGTGAGTTAAGAGACTTCTTCAAAAACATTTGAAAAAAATCGTACTGATGTGTAAATTTTGAACGGTAGTGTACATAGAAAAAATCTTTCCTATTTTTTAACAATAAAAAGGTTATTTATCTAACAATAAAGATTTTTAAACAATATGCATGATAATACATTAAAGTTATTGTAGCTTTCCTGTAGCTCAAACAGTTAGCGCTTGCAACGCCAAGGTCATGGGTACCATGTGTACCTTGAAATGCAATGTAAGTCGCTTTGGATAAAAGCGTCTGCCAAATGCACAAATGTAAATGTAAATTTAGTGGGGCCGAGCTTGTTGACTCAAGGACACTTGCCTCTTCTTAGAACCTACAGTACATCTTTTTATGTGACTTCCTTTCCAACCGCGCGTATGAAGTCGCAAGGCTTTCTACGACAACACTGCCGTCCTGCAGAGCAGTGCAAGCACTGGCCGGGAATGAACCTTATGACCCGAAGCCAATGCTTTCCCACGACAGATCTGGACCAAGTCCAGGGCGAACGTGCCATGGAGACAGACTGTCAAAACTCAGACCAGCAATCCCTCATTGTCTCCGTCTCTCTGTTTGTCCTGTTGCTTATGTTAGCTTTCATTGATGGGTCAGTCTGGCTGTCTGTCCCAGTTTGTTATAGCTACCCAATACCCACTTAGTCATCAGACATGTTGTTTTGGAGATCTCTGAGAAAGCATTTGGAACAGACATGTAATGAAAATGTAATGACATGTAAAGAAAAATGTATGTGTTCTAAAAACGTTTTTTACATTTATCTTCTGCTCTTTCCTCTTTAGTGTGCAGTAAAGGCCAGGCGGTGAGTGGTCAGTACAGGATGTTGGCTAAGAATGGCGGCTATGTGTGGGTGGAGACACAGGGTACCGTCATCTACAACAGTCGCAACTCCCAGCCCCAGTGCATTGTGTGCGTGAACTACGTGCTGAGGTAAGGCAAAAAACAAACAAAAATTGAAAGGTGACAAAGCTTGGGATGTGTTTGTACTGCATCTGCACTTTCTGTTCTCTGGCTCATCGACGCTTGTAATCCAATAAAGGCAAAAAATACAACTTAAAGGAATAGTTCACCCAAAAATAAAAATTACCCCATGATTTACTCACCCTCATGCCATCATCCTAGGTGTATATGACATTCTTCTTTCAGGTGAATATAATCAGAGTTATATTTAAATATGTCTTGTCCCTTGAGAAGATGTACTCTTCCTGGCTTGAAGGTGAGTAAATCATAGGGTAATTTTTATTTCTGGGTGAACTATCGCTTTAAAGGGACGGTTCACCCAAAAATGAAAACTATGAAATTATTTTTTTTCTGTGGAACATAAAAGGAGAAAGTTTGATGAATGTTCATACAACCCAAAACTCCTCCTTTCTTACTCAACTTTAATGTTACACTACAATGTTGTATGTATGGTGACACAAAAATCTATCAACCTTCAATTGTCCTCTCTTTTCATAGTGACGTTGAGGAGAAATCCATGATCTTCTCTATGGACCAGACTGAGTCTCTGTTCAAGCCTCACAAATTGAACAGTTTCTTCAGTCCAAGCAATAGAGCCCTGGGCAGTGATCCAGGTGAAGCGCTCTTCACCAAACTCAAAGAGGAGCCTGAAGAGCTCACCCAGCTGGCACCTACACCCGGTGACACCATCATCTCTCTTGACTTTGGTGAGTTTAAATAATTAAATAATCTTTATTTTTTTTCCTATTATTATTTTAGCTTTGAGATTAAATGGTGGTGTGGCGCAATGGATAAGACACATGCCTTTGGCGTGAGAGACCCGGGTTCGAATCCACTGTGAGACACCAATGTGTCCCTGAGCAAGACACTTAACCCCTAGTTGCTCCAGAGGCGTGCGACCTCTGACATATATAGCAATTGTAAGTCGCTTTGGATAAAAGCGTCAGCTAAATGAATAAATGTAAATGTAAATGTAAATTAAATCTGATCTGAAATCTATCACCCCGGCTGATATCACTGTTTTTATGCCACATCTACCTTCCTACAATACAAATCTTTTCTTCAGGTCGGCCCCAGTATGAGGAACACCCAATGTACAGCAAAGTGTCTTCTGTTGCTCCTCCTGTTTCTCACTCTATTCATGACGGCCACAAGCCGAGCTATGCTGGAGACATGCCCAAGATGGCCGCCACTTTCTCTGTGTCTCAAGCTCCGCCTCCCAGTAGTGCTACTCCCAGCCTAAGCAGCTGCTCTACGGTAAACTCAAATACTAAATCTTCTTATCCTCATATATTTTGTTGATCACTGATCACTGGACGGTGTGTCTTCAATGCATATCTTATATATTGAACAGCCCAGCAGCCCCGGAGACTACTACAGCCCAGTGGACAATGACCTGAAGGTGGAGCTGACTGAGAAACTGTTTTCCTTGGACACACAAGAGACAAAGACTACCTGCAACCAAGAGGTTGATAAATATTCAGTCTGTAACATTAATAATATTGTATTAACCCTCTGGGGTCCTTCGTTTAACAGTCACACTCAGGACCTTCGGGTCCAAATGGACCCGGAGGGCGGGATTAATATATATATAAAAAAAATCATTTTTTTTTTTTTTACTTGTTTTTTATAATATTTTTTCTTTTCTTTTTTGGTGTTTTGAGATAATTTTATGATTTTAATTAATATTTATGCAATAATTATGACCCATTTTTTCCCATTGAATATAATAGACATTTTTTATATATATTTTTTTATTATTATTTTTATTTAAAAAAAAGGGGGGTGTGTGTGTGTTTTTTTTTGTACTCTTGATGTTTTAGAGATTCACCCCTTCACTGTTGAGTCCTTTTTTTCTGCATCCTGGCTGATTTGTAGATTGTATGCACAAAAAAATTCTGTGTTTTCATATTTTTGACAATTTCCCATTCATTTCCTATGGGGGTCATTTTTGACCAAACAGCAGAAGTGTGACGTGCTTGGATCATGACCCCAATATTTTTGTGTGTTCACATACCCAATACCATAAAAGTCACCAAGTTTCGGAACATTCCGATGAAGCTGTGATTTTTAAAAATTCAAAACAGATTTTTGTAATCTGAATTTATTAGTGTGTATGTGTATAAAAGTGTGTTTGTGTGTGTGTGTGTGTGGATGTGTCTGTTTTGCACTCTTGATGTTTTATAGATTAACCCCTTCACTGTTGTGTGCTTTTTTTCTGGATCGTGGCTGATTTGTAGATTGTACGCAAAAAAAAAACTCTGCATTTTCACATTTTTTCCAATTTCCCATTCATTTCCTATGGTGGGTCCATTTGGACCCGAAGGACCCCAGAGGGTTAATACTTAATATTTAAAGGGATAGTTCACCCGAAAATGAAAATTCTGTCATCATTTATTCACCCTGAGGTTGTTCCAAACCTTTTTTTATTTTCTGCTGAACTCAAAAGATGTTTTGAAGAATATGGGTAATCATATTGCATGTGGAACAGTTGTTGCATGTAGATTTTATTCTTTCTGACCATGACCTACATGACCCTTCCAGACTGACTTGAGTGATCTGGACTTGGAGACGCTGGCTCCCTACATCCCTATGGATGGTGAGGACTTCCAGCTCAATCCCATCTACCAGGAGGAGCCTGTATCTGAGGTCGGAGGCCTGGTAACTAACAAGCAGAGTTTCAGCAACATTACAAGCCTCTTCCAGCCCTTGGGGTCGCCTTCAGCAGACCCCTTCCAGCCCAACATGAGTTCACGAGGGGATGAGCAGAGCGTCAACGGAGGATCTGTGGAGTCATGGCCATCTGTTCCCTATAGCAGGGGTCCCATGCAGATGCCTCCTTACCATGATCCCACCAGCACCCCACTGTCCTCTATGGGAGGGCGTCAGAATCTGCAGTGGCCACCTGACCCTCCATTACCCAGCAAGGCTGGAATGATGGATCCTTTAGCTGCAAAGCGCTCTTGCCAAACCGTGCCAGCAAATCGAATGCCATCTTATTTGCAAAGGTAATTCTGCATATTACAGGATGTTTCTCTTGGTTCAGTCATAGGATTTGCATTGGATGACACCTGTGTTTGTTTTGCAGGCCCATCGAGAACTTTGCGCAGAACTACAGAGATATGAGTCCAGCTCGACTTGCTCTCGCTAACAGTTTCAAGCGCTCGTTCACGCAGATGACCACGGTTGGTTCGTTTTTTACTTGAAATGGCATGATTTGCTAAGTTTTCAAATATACACTTCCAGTCAAAGGTTTGGACACTACTTTGCACAGTTTAGAATGATTATAAATTCATGCTAAAAACTACCTCATATTTTATCTTGAAAGAGTTCCAATAGGCACATTTGACTGTCAATTTGTGAATACAACTTGGATAAGTTATGACAGGTAAACGTCAGCTGTGTCAGTTTCTCATTTTTAATAGTTCTTTTAGTCGATTCTATTGATGTGTGAATAAAACATTATTTGAAGTGCACCTATCGTTCAATAGTCAATCAATAATAATTCAGTAAGCTTTGTGCTTTAATTTTTATATGAAACTAACACTGAACTTTCAAATTCTGTAAATTTTAGAATGAAATTATAACAATAAATGCGCTCTTTAATGTGGCGTGACAGATCGTTGTAGTGGTAGCATCTTTTCCTCTTTGCTAACACGAAATAAACAAGAATGAAGGTATGTTGAAAAAGCCATTCAATGTCTATGCCTCATTAGTCAGCTAGAAAAAAAAAATACTTTAGAGAGGAGCATTTTGCAAAATATAGGAACAATATTTCAAAATGATAAAACAAATATTTGAAAAACTAAAAAGTTTAAAATAATTTTAAAAAAATTGCCTTATATGTGCAATTGAAATGTTCATATACAGCTCAGTTTTATTCGAGTGTTGATTAAATGAATTTGGTTTTGGTTTTCAGCTAAATGAAAACTTTAATTTCGGGGGGGGGTTTTTTATATTTTTTAAGATCATGACAAATGTGAATTCAGTCTGGTCAAGTTTATCCAAACATTTGCCTGATTGTATTATATACTTTTTTCAGTCCCATATTTGATCATTTTTATGTTTAAATGGTATGTCTTATAGTATAGTCTTATATAATTCTATATGTTTTAGGTTGAGACACCCGCCACTAAGTCACAACAGACAGCGTGGAAGAGACTCCGGCATGAGAGTTGTGCCGTCATGGAGAGGAAATCACTCAGCACTAGCGCTTTGTCAGGTATTACACTGAAAATTTATTTTCAAAGTGGTGTTTTTAAGAATTCCTTTTGAATAGTCTATCTGTCTATCTGTCTATCTGTCTATCTATCTATCTATCTATCTATCTATCTATCTATCTATCTATCTATCTATCTATCTATCTATCTATCTATCTATCTATCTATCTATCTATCTATCTATCTATCTATCTATCTATCGTGAGGAAAATAAGTATTTGAACACCCTGCTATTTTGCCAGTTCTCCCACTTAGAAATCATGGAGGGGTCTGAAATTGTCATCGTAGGTGCATGTCCACTGTGAGAGACATAATCTAAAAAAAAAAATCCAGAAATCACAATGTATGATTTTTTAACTATTTATTTGTATGATACAGCTGCAAATAAGTATTTGAACACCTGAGAAAGTCAATGTTAATATTTGGTACAGTAGCCTTTGTTTGCAATTACAGAGGTCAAACGTTTCCTGTAGTTTTTCACCAGGTTTGCACACACTGCAGGAGGGATTTTGGCCCACTCCTCCACACAGATCTTCTCTAGATCAGTCAGGTTTCTGGGCTGTCGCTGAGAAACACGGAGTTAGAGCTCCCTCCAAACATTCTCTATTGGGTTTAGGTCTGGAGACTGGCTAGGCCACGCCAGAACCTTGATATGCTTCTTACAGAGCCACTCCTTGGTTATCCTGGCTGTGTGCTTCGGGTCATTGTCATGTTGGAAGACCCAGCCTCGACCCATCTTCAATGCTCTAACTGAGGGAAGGAGGTTGTTCCCCAAAATCTCGCAATACATGGCCCCCGGTCATCCTCTCCTTAATACAGTGCAGTCGCCCTGTCCCATGTGCAGAAAAACACCCCCAAAGCATGATGCTACCACCCCCATGCTTCACAGTAGGGATGGTGTTCTTGGGATGGTACTCATCATTCTTCTTCCTCCAAACACGTTTAGTGGAATTATGACCAAAAAGTTATATTTTGGTCTCATCTGAC
Source organism: Rutilus rutilus (assembly GCF_951802725.1). NCBI lineage: Eukaryota > Metazoa > Chordata > Actinopteri > Cypriniformes > Leuciscidae > Rutilus > Rutilus rutilus. The sequence continues at coordinate 24,625,256 of NC_140225.1, read as the reverse complement.
CACATGACTTTCTCCCATGACTCCTCTGGATCATCCAAATGGTCATTGGCAAACGTAAGACGGGCCTTGACATGTGCTGGTTTAAGCAGGGGAACCTTCCGTGCCATGCATGATTTCAAACCATGACGTCTTAGTGTATTACCAACAGTAACCTTGGAAACGGTGGTCCCAGCTCTTTTCAGGTCATTAACCAGCTCCTCCCGTGTAGTTCTGGGCTGATTTCTCACCTTTCTTAGGATCATTGAGACCCCACGAGGTGATATCTTGCATGGAGCCCCAGTCCGAGGGAGATTGACAGTCATGTTTAGCTTCTTCCATTTTCTAATGATTGCTCCAACAGTGGACCTTTTTTCACCAAGCTGCTTGGCAATTTCCCCGTAGCCCTTTCCAGCCTTGTGGAGGTGTACAATTTTGTCTCTAGTGTCTTTGGACAGCTCTTTGGTCTTGGCCATGTTAGTAGTTGGATTCTTACTGATTGTATGGGGTGGACAGGTGTCTTTATGCAGCTAACGACCTCAAACAGGTGCATCTAATTTAGGATAATAAATGGAGTGGAGGTGGACATTTTAAAGGCAGACTAACAGGTCTTTGAGGGTCAGAATTCTAGCTGATAGACAGGTGTTCAAATACTTATTTGCAGCTGTATCATACAAATAAATAGTTAAAAAATCATATATTGTGATTTCTGGATTTTTTTTTTTAGATTATGTCTCTCACAGTGGACATGCACCTACGATGATGATTTCCAAGTGGAAGAACTTGCAAAATAGCAGGGTGTTCAAGTACTTATTTTCCTCACTGTATCTATCTTATCTATCTTATCTTATCTATCTATCTATCTATCTATCTATCTATCTATCTATCTATCTATCTATCTATCTATCTATCTATCTATCTATCTATCTATCTATCTATCACACACATATATATGTATATGTATATATAAATATGTGTGTATTATTTTTTTAGGGGGGCTTGAAATCAAAGTTTATGTTTTGATTTACCTCGTAGCTGGTTGGTTTGGTTCATGGTTTTTAACTATTTAACGAAGACTTTTTAAAAATGAATGGAAAAATACTTCCAGAACCAAGGCCGCTGAAAAAGTAGACGGCACTGTTGCACTTTATAGCAAAATGTTAGGAGATTTTAGCAGCTGTCTCACAGAAAATCAATCAATAATCAAATGTATTTATACCTAGACAAAGACATGGCCCATAATAGAGGAATGGACCACCAGCACAAGAAGACCCAGTTTTCGGATAATCAGGCAGCAAAGCGCTACCGAGAACAGTGTTGTAACTATAGAGAGTTCAACATGCAGCCTTTCTCCAAAATGGATGGTGAGCTCTTAAATGATACAATCACACATCTGCACTTGTACTTTATGCACTGTTGATGCTGATTCTCTGAACTGGTTGTGTTCACAGGAATTGCGAGTCGTCTTATCGGGCCCTCCTTCGAGAACTACTCTCTGCCTGAACTGACGCGTTACGACTGTGAGGTCAACGTCCCGTTGCAAGGCAATCTTCATTTGCTGCAGGGCTGTGACCTTCTAAGAGCATTAGATCAGGCCACTTAGACCAGTTTCTACATTAGCTCACAGAAATGCAGTCCCACTTTACCCAACCCTATCGCTCATCTCACCCTCACCAACTTGACAATAACCACCCCAGCTTTAGCACACCTCGGCTTGAACACAGTCATGCTTATTCACCCTCTCACAGTCATACCGTACCTACCTGACTGCATACATTACAAATGTAGCTGTGATTCTATTTTTATTGTCTACATCTTCATAAATTATATACATGTGCTATTTTTTTAGTTGCGAGACAGTTTCTGAACGAATTTAAGTATTTTTGGAGGAGTTTAAATGTTGTGTTGTCTTCGGCTGTGTTTCTCTGCTTGTCAGATGATTTCATTGAAACTGCTTTTAGCATATTTCCCTTGTCTTTTTCTCTATCCATGTCGGACAAAGCAAGAAAAAAAGAAAAGAAAAAAGAATCTACTGTAAGCAACTTGTTTTTAAATGTTCTTAACTTCTTTCATTTGTTCTAACTTTCCTACCTCTGACACATCATTAAAGACCCCATGAGATCAAAATGTCAGTTTTGAGCTTGTCTATATGCTAGTGCAGTGGTTCCCAACCTGGAGTCCAAGCCTTTTTATGAAATAATCAATAGTATTAACAATAGCTTCTCTTTAGTCTGCATACATGTTCTGCTCTCCTTCCACTCGCTTCTCAACACTTCCCTCACACAAATGGTTTCGCTCCTAATGAGGGGTTGCCAGATATCACAAAAAAGCAACCTGGTCTAATATATATAATATATTGTGCTTTAGGTAGGAGATAGTATTCTCAAAACAAGCCCCTTAAAAATGCATTATAATAAGCAGAAATGGCAAAACCGTATTCTACTAAATGAAAAGGCAGGAAATGTAATTTATCATGAATAAAATAGTTCAATGTGAAATATAAAAAATGATTCAATAAAAACAATCAAATGACATGGATTATTATAATAAACCAACATATTCAATACAAGGACAAAAGGTTGGGAACCACTCTGCTAATGTACTACTAAAAGCTTGACTTTTTTAGGAAAATGGAGACAAATATTGATGACATCATCCTGCACTACAACGATTTTTGTCCAATCAGATTATCTGAATGAGCATGTCCTTCTCTCTGCAATAAGATAGTAAATAGAAAATCATGGTTCAAGACTGTAACATAACATAAAGGCACTTTATATAAAAAAATAAATAATCCTTCAATATTTCCAACCCAAACTTCCTGTTTCAGCAGGAAATTTCAACAAATGAAAGAAAACTGTTCTCGCACGCCGTTTCATGGGGTCTTTAAGCCTTGTCTTCACTGACCACTTTCAATGTTTTCGTTATTCATGTGCCTTTGTTTGATTCGCAGCGATACTGTGTTTCTGACTCTGATCTGTTTATTGCCTTATAGTGGAGACCACTTTAAATACATATTATTTGTCAATTTAGCTGTAAACATATATATTTAAATGAATATGCTCTAAGATTTCTACTATAGAGTTCTACTTTGAAAAAGTTAAGCAATTATTTGTTCTGGTACTTTGTCTTGTCTACTCAGTAGATGTGAATCAGAGTCCTTATAGAGTCTGCAGTCTGTGTGTGTTCTTGGTGGCATTTTCTGGAAATATGCAAATGCATATTACATTTATTGGCAGGCCAGTACAGTTGGGTTCAAAATGTAAAAAAAAAAAAAAAAAAAATCTGTTTTAGATATGTAGCATATTGGATCCCTAATTTTATTCTTAGTGATCTCTTGCATTGTTTAAAGATGGTGCTTTATGCAGTCTGACCCATATGTATACATAACTTGCATCTTTTTATTTGAATTGCCCTAAGGTTGTCTTTAAAGTTGAATCCTAAAGCATCCAAATTGTCTATGTGACCGCTGCAATATGTAGTAATGTAGCAAGAACTATGGTTGTTGATTTGTCTGTACTGTTATGCTTACACACATTCTCAAAGAACTTTAGATCTTCTGTTAAATTCTAATGTAAATCTAAACCCCTGGTGAAAAAAAAGTGTGACACATAAGATTTAAAGTAATTCAAGGTACAAAGATAAGGTTTGGCACACAATCCAGTTTTTAAAGTAATAGCCAGTTTTTTTGTGAGCAGACTGGAGATGTGTTGCTTTATGATGGATTAGGGCAAAAATTGTTTCTGAGAGAGTGGCTATGCACAACTAAGCAAATCTAATACAGCACAGGAGTGAATGGCACGAAATGTGTCTAGATCTCCAAAGAGGAAAAAAACGTGTAAATTGTATTATAAGATTATATGAAATTGTGCTGTTTTTTAAATTAAAAATGCATTATTACCCCCCCCCCACACACACACACACACACACACACACACCAAAAACTATTAAAAAAATAAATAATAATCCTTCACAAATCTCTCCTAGCTACAGGTGTCATTATCTTGTGGAAAAATATATCAGATTATTTTTATTGATATTTGATATTATAAACAGTAAATTATTCATAATTTATTGATTACCCCCCCCCCCCCCCCCATTTTACATTTTTACATTTGACATGGAGTTAAATAAAAATATATATTTTCTTAGTGTTTTGTTTTTAATTTTTCAATTATTTATTTTTATTCTACATTTTTATTATTTGAATTAAGAATTAGCTTTTTATCAATTCACAAACCCCTAAAGCACTTAAAGTTGTAGAATGTAATATATATATTGTTTTCTCTTTGTATTTTTATATCAATGTGGTACAAAATTATTTAAAATCTGTGTGATACACAAGTTAGGTCAAAAGTAATCTAAAAGTAGTCAAATAGTAGTCCGATTATATTACCTTAAATGTGTAAGTTACTAACTACAATTTCCGTATTTTGTCGTTCCATCTGTAACGCGCTACAATTTGTAGTTTTAAAACTAGATTTCACAGACTAGATTTCCATGCTCAAGCCTGGCATAGATTGGCACTCCTATCTGGTACGGTGATTGACAGTTACAGTAGACACAATATGAGAGTTGGAAAAAGACGTAGACGGATAACAAGTGTCCAAGCTTTGCAAGTATTCCTCATCTTGGATAAGGTGGAACACTCTTTGTGTCTAGGGAAAACTATATTGTTGTTCCCCAAATAAACCATCTACACTGAAGATTGTTCAATGTAGATGGTTGATTTGTATGGCTGGTTCAGAAAAATTCACATATTTTTAAAAAGCTTGATTTTTAGTAAATGGCAATACCGGTAATTTCATATTTAAACTGTTACAGGTGCTTTAACATTAGCAAATCTAGGTCACTGCCCATTTAGTCACTCAAAACTATGCTATAAAGCAATGCTTATTACTTGTATCTTCAGATATTAATGCCAATGGAGGAAGCAGTGCAGCCATGATGATGTTACAGTGAGAGTTGTGCATTTGAATGTGCAGAGAGTACTGGTACATGTATGTCTGTCTAATATCTACTACTATGAAGGTCATTCACCAGTCTGAGACCCCGCGGTTCGAACCCATTACGACATTTGAATTTTGAATGATATACTGCCCTTATTTGCTCGATTGGTTTCATGGTTATTCTTCAACTTTAAAGACAACGTTAGGATGCTGATACATAAATTAGGCAGATTCTCATTAAAAAGTAAGCAAATACATATTTTAATATGTTAAATGTATATTGACTATTATAATACTGTTATGATTATTGTTGACATTACTGTATGGGAAATTTTACCCAATAAGTTGTATCTCTGCACTGATATCTTATTAAAGCATATCAATCTTCTGTTGCTGGTTTCTTTTTCATAAAATATCACTCTTGTGCTTTTCTGTACCATAGTATAACCCATACATAAAATTACTTTGGCGGTAATTAGGAGTTTGAGGCAAAAGGCGTAGTTAATTCTGTTATGTAAATTTTATATATTTATATTTAGCTTTTAATTTATTCTTATTTCAATTTTAGTTTTAGGATCTTTAGTAGCCTACTTTATTTCTGTTCATTTGCAAGGCAACATTTCTCATTTTCTTTTTTTCCAGCTTTATTTCAATTAAAATATTTTTAGTTAACAATAACACTGCTCATCCAATCAGAATTTAGAGTCAAAGGTGTCTTTTAGAAAACGCCTTTAGAAAACCTTAAAGCATTTGACTCAACTTGTTACTTCTGTAAAACCTGCATAAAACCATTTAATCCTTTCAATAATGTGCCTCCAGCTTTGAAACAAATCTGCAGCTCAGCTATTCTAAAAATAAATACATCATCAATCACCATTAAGATGTGTGCGTTTGGCTCTGTCACAGCAGCAGTATGTTATTTCTGTCATCTCAATGGTATGTCACGGCTTAACTTGTTTCATTTTTTAAATGATGACAGGAGGACGCACCTCCTAACTTCTCAGAAACGTACAACAACATACAACTATTAAAGTAACTGACAAAAAATGACAGCCACATTTCACTAATGTGCTGAGAGGATAGATAGACTGGTTTAAATTGACTTGAGGGAACAAGGCAAACCGTGTAACTCCTGGACCCTGAAATACAGACAGACAGGCCTCCCCTAAATGCCCCCACTAGCTATTGCTCTGCCCTGGAAAATAGCCTAAGGATGTTTGCCAGTACTGACATGCTAATTAAAGGAAATTTCCATTAGCAAACTCTGTCCGTCTCAGCCATTGCAACCAATAGTGGCAGTTTTGATGCCAAAGGGCATTACGGAGACTTTGTAAAAACCTCAAATAGTGAGAAGGCAGATTAGACAGGTAAAATGCATACGTTTGCATACAATGTCGGTAATGATCCTTTCAACCATCGTAGGATGCCAAAATGGGTCTAAAGACCAGTGCCAAATCAATTGGTGTCCTTGGCTAACCCGTTGGTTAGCTGAGAGTTATCATGCACACAAACTCGACGAATGTCCTCCTCCCTCACCACCTGTGGAGTCACTTCTGTGCTGAGATGTTTGCTGGATGTTCGCCTAGCCAAACCTCCTCTCTCATTTATTTGTTATTGTCCTTGTTATTTCTGTTTGGAATATGACGCACATCCCTTCCTCGCTCTCCATCTTCCAAAGACAAATGGACACAAATGGAGGTTGCCTCACGCAGCTTCCCGTCTTTGCACAGGTACTGTGTCTGAGGCGCTGTATTAGCAAACACAAAAAATTGTCAAATAAGTCAACCTGAAGTGCAAACCATTAACAACACCTCGCTTAATGTCCATTAATCCATAACGTGCATGCTGAGAGCTGCCCAATTCTAGACAGAGCATGTTCATTTTCAATTCCCTTTGATTTCAGAGTCGTAAATGTCTATATGTAGTGGCACCTTAGATATCTGCAAGTTGAAACAAAAGGAAATGAGCAACAACAAAAAAAAAGGTTTTAAACTAGATTTGCAATGCAGCAAAGGAAATAGTGTAAAGGTTTTGGATGAGCTTAGATTTTAGACTCTGCATAAATGAAATGCCTGTTGTCAATACTCTAAATGGGTGTTTCTGCAACTACGGGCACTTTTGACTATCCCAACTTTAAAAAAATCAACCTCTATGAATTTCAATTTTAACTATCACAGTCTGTAATACATATAAAAATGTACACAAAATAGAATGTAGTCGTTAAGATTTTAATCTGGAACATATTTATTTTTTATGTTTTTCGGGTCATCTTCTTAAAAAGTGTCCTTACCGCAACGTTACAATAACGTTCATTTTATACATTTTTCTTTAGTAATTTCTATAAAAAATTTAATATATTTAAATCGCTTTTTCAAATTTGTTGCAGTTTTGTAAATACTGATATAAAAAAAATATATACAAAATAGGGAATTTCATGTTTTTTTCTATGCCATGTAAAACATTTACAGTAACCTTAGATGTCAATTGTTTCCATACACACAAAAGATAACATAATTAACTTTTTATGACAGATGTTGCAATTTCAATGTGTTAACCATCCCAACTTAAGTGTAAAAATATTTTTTTGCAAATGAAAATGTGAAAAAAATTGAAAACAGAGCAGTGCTGCGGTAATGACATCTTGTGTCGGTAAGGACACAATGTTAACTGCCACGTTAAAAATTTGCATGTTTATATATATACAGTATATATATACTAATATATATACTTCAGTACTAATAATATACTGAATATTTGTAATTTAATATACGTAAACTTTGAATTTGTCTCTACCGCAACACAAGGTCTTTACCGCAACACCTAAATTTGCTGCGGTAAAGACAAAAAATGACATTTTTGCTCATATTTTAGCTATTTGGCAGCTAGCAAGGCCTACCACATTAGTTTTGACTCTTAGCATCTTAATATACATGAATTCAACAGTAATATACATTTATTTTTAAAATGTAGTTCAAAATACACAATTATTAAGCTGAATGGTAAGGACGCACAATAAATACTAGAGCAGAAAAGATGATGTTTACCTTATTTTTTTGGTATCTTGTGAGTGAGGCAGTGTGGTGGCCCAGTCTGTCAGCAATGTGCTCAAATGATAATTTCTGTTTCCATAGAAACTAGACTTGTTTGTGTTCGATAAAATTTCATAATAAAAGCTTTTTTTCATTGTTGCGGTAAGGACTCAAAAGTGTGGGACAGGCACATTTAGTTAAAAAAATCATAAAAATGATCAGTAAATAAAATTTTAATTTTAAGATGCTGTAAATGAATCTGTATATTAAACAATTCCATTTGAAATAATGTCATATTGTAAAAGGATGAGCTAATTTTAAAGCTGCATTCAGTAACTTCGGGATTTCTTTGCTGTATTCTCGCTTTTTGCTCGCAGGTTTCTCTCTAGAGCTCCCCCCACAGCTTCGGAATAGATATTTGACAACACTGTTGTAAAAACTCGTTGGTGATTCTCAGACACCAGAGGCTAGTAGATCAACGACATCAAAGCAGATGGGACATTCTTTAAAACGTCTTCTTCATTCGGGTTCGAACAGCGTGAGGGAGCGCAATAATGACAGCATTTTAGCAGATTTCTTTTGGCCGTAAAGCAATTGTTTACATCGCGAGACCTGATATCACGCGAGACTTCCTGACGCGGTGGCCGGCGGCCCGCCGGCTCAAAGTTGCAAGTGCGCATTTTCCGCTCAGGGGCACCAGGGGGGTGCGAAACGACCACCATTCAACCCGAAATAAGTAATATAACCATTCCAATGACTCCGAAGCTGTTTAGTTAAGGTAAAAAAAGTTACTTAGTTCACTTTTAAGTATCTCAACATTGAAACCACGGGTGTGGGACATGAGCAAAAATGGTGTTTGGACCTATAAATGCTTCATAATTTTACATTAAATCATATTATTTATTCATTATTTTTTATGTCAAGGTGTGTATTGACACTACGTTTATATATTTATGAAACATCAAATGACAAATTTGAACATAAATCTAAAATTTCACTCCTGGGACTTAAAAGTGCCCGTAGTTGCAGAAACACCCAAATACAGACCCTTTCCAAAAAATTTGAAAATCATGGAAAAGTTTATTTATTTCCATAATTCCATTCAAAACGTTAAACTTCCATAGATTATAGATTCAGGGCCCACAACTTAAATGATTTCAAGTATTTCGTTGTTTATTTGTACATAATTTGGGCTTCCAGCTCATAAAACCCATGAAAACAGGATTTCAAAAAATTAGAATATTACATGAAATCACACAGTAATTACACAGTGATACCATGGTCATTGAACCAGGTTTTGGTTCTTTTGGCAGTGTGGGCAGGTGCAAATCCTGCTGGAAAATGAAGTCAGCATCTCCATAAAGCTTGTCTGCTGAAGGAAGCATGAAATGCTCTGAAAATGTCCTGGTAGACGGCTGCGTTGAGTGGACAGCACAGTGGACCAACACCAGCCGATGACATGGCTCCCCAAATCAACACAGACTGTGGAAACTTCACTGGACTTCAAGCATCTTGGATTGTGTGCCTCTCCATTCTTCCTCCAGACTCTGGGACCTTGGTTTCCAAATGAGATGCAAAATTTGCTCTCATCAGAAAAGAGGACTTTGGTCCACTGTGCTTTATTAAATCCAGAGTCAACGCAGCCGTCTACCAGGACATTTTCAGAGCACTTCATGCTTCCTTCATTTTCCAGCAGGATTTGCACCTGCCCACACTGCCAAAAGAACCAAAACCTGGTTCAATGACCATGGTATCACTGTGTAATTACTGTGTGATTTCATGTAATATTCAAATTTTTTGAAATCCTGTTTTCGTGGGTTTTATGAGCTGGAAGCCCAAATTATGTACAAATAAACAACTAAATACTTGAAATCGTTTAAGTTGTGGGCCCTGAATCTATAATCTATGGAAGTTTAACGTTTTGAATGGAATTATGGAAATAAATAAACTTTTCCATGATATTCAAATTTTTTGGAAAGGGTCTGTATGTCTTGTTTTCTGTGTGTGAATAAACACATTTTTACAACATTTCCAGCATAAATGAGGTTGTATGGTTATATAGATATTAAAAAAAGAAAAGAAAAAAAAAAGAACAACAATCATAATTCAAAATGCAAATAGATGTAAGCCAAATGGCTATTCAGAATGCAAATGGGACATAATTGCTGGCGGGCAGAATATCAGAAAGTATAAAATAGGACCTTTTTAAACTTTAAATCTTACATTTCTTAATAACATTGAATAATGTTTACAAAACTTTAATTTAAAATTTCTTGTTGAATTATACAAATTAAAAAATATCAATTAAATTCAGTTAATATCCTAATTAGTCTCCTTTCAAAGTGAAAGCAAATTAGTACTGTTAATTTCTAAAACTATGTCATTACCATTGTTAAATGATGGTATCAGATGGTAATACCATGGTGTTCTGATATACACCATGATACTGGTTGATTACAACCGTAGTGCTTCTATGGTACATTTGTTTACATTTGCATTTATTCATTTAGAAGACACTTTTATCCAAAGCAACTAACAGTTGAGGAGTAAAACAAGCAGGTAATCTTAAAGAGAAGTGCTAGCCATACAAAGTTTCAGCCATCATTCAGAATAGTACAAGGCAAGTTAGAATAGGGATTAGGGTATAGTGAGAGCATAGATGAAGGAACGGTGAAGTAGTGTAGAATTTCCGTGCTGTTGTTGCAATGTGGCCTTTGAGTTTGGCCAGGAATCTTGGGCTAATCTTTGATGACCAGCTGGCCTTCAATGGGATTATTATTGATGAACCTGTCTGGATGGTGAAATTCAGCTGTACTGACGAAGTGGCTGGGAAGCTCAAAGATGAGAAGTTCTGTCTTTGCTAGGTTGAGTTGCAGGTGATGTTTTTTTCATCCATGCCGAGATGTCTGCCAGGCAGTCTGAGATCCATGCAGCTATTGTGGGATCATCTGGTTCAAATGAAAAATAGAGCTATGTGTCATCAGCATAGCAACTGTAGGAGAAACCATGTGCCTCTATAATGGGTGTCAGTGATGTAGTGTATATAGGAAGAAGAGGGGGCCTAGAACTTATCCCTGGGGTACCTCGGTGACCAGATGATGTGTTTTGGATACCTCCCCTCCACAGGTAACCTTGAAGACCTGGACAGAAGGATCTGATGATTAATAGTGTAAAAAAAAAAAAAAAAAACAGATAGATCCAGCAGAATGAGGAATAATGATTTGGAATCAGCTTTTAAATCCTGATTGGTTAATGTCCAGCTGGTTATTCTATGAAAGGAAAGATGATACCTGGTTAAAAACAACCAGTTCAAGTGTTTTCACTACAAGTTAGAAAAGGAGAATGACCTTTAACTTTCTACACGTGCAGTGCTTAAAGGTACAATATGTACAAGTTTTGTATCAAAATATCCAAAAACCACTTGCACAGTGTTATGTATTTCTTTCAATTGTGTACTTACACAAAAGTAAATGTTTCCAAGAATTTGTAAATTCAGAGAAATTCACAATTTTAAATAGTGCCCGTCCCTTGTCACGTGTCGCCTGTCAATGACGGAATATCCTCGTTATCCCTGGTTTCCGCTTTTAGCGGAACAGATGTGGCAACAGATGTGGACATCTGTGTAATGTTTAGCGGCACGCTGTTGTTGTTTAGTTCAAACATTATGGACCATGGCAAGCAGACTTTGGGACAAAGGGATATCTAAAATGAGGATCAATATCGGCGTGGCGTTTTCGAGATGGCGAGAACTTCGCGGCAAACTTCGACTTGACAGAGCTTCACGACTTGACGAGGCGCCGCTCTTGCACTTTATTAGACAAGTGAGCAAATGTACATAAAAAAAAAAAAAGCAATGCTATATAGCTCAACATGATGAAATGTTAGAATATGATCAGTATGTTATTCTAATATTGATCTAGCTTACTGCTAGTCTCATACAGTCAGCAAACTAATACATAGAATAACATTATAACTTTCAACACACTCAAATGCTGTTTAGTATGATAGTGTAACGTTAGACCAAGTGAAACAGCGCTGTGTTACCTCACTAGTTTAATTAATCTAATAAACTGACCTGTGCCAGTAGTAATTCAGCACTTGCGGGTAGTTCGGTAGAATGAAATGTCTTCATTCCTTTATATCCGCGGGACTCGCGTGTGATGCTGATCTGTCTCTCACTGGCAATCGCGACATGCTTCATACCACAGTCATGTTACATTTTTTTTTATGTTTTCACTCATCCATAAACATGATTAGATCCATAGGCATGATGGCAAGTTCCATGATTCCGCTTATTCACTGCATCGTCAATCTATGCCTTTGTTATTGTAAGAGGTTAGTATGGAAGCTTGTTTCCGCCACTGAATAATAAATAAATAACAATAATTGAAAAAAAATACTATTACTATACTAAATTACAATTATCACAATTGCGATATATCAAGTCAGAATTGTGACTTTTTTTCTCAGAATTGCGAGATATGAAGTCAGAATTATGAGAAATAAAGTCACAATTCTGAGAAATAGTCGCAATTGTGAGATATAAAGTCTCAATTCTGAGAAATAAAGTCACAATTGGGAGATATAAAGTCAGAATTGCATGATATAAAGTCGCAATTGCGTGTTATAAAGTCAGAATTGTGAGATATAAACTATTCTGAGGTAAAAAAAAATTAAAAAGTCCGTCTTTTTTTTCCTTAGAATTGGACTTTATATCTCACAATTCTGAGAAAAGATGTCAGAATTGCGAGATATAAACTCGCAATTATGTGTTATAAAGTCAGAATTGCATGATATAAAGTTGCAATTGCGAGAAAAAAAGTCGTGACTTTTGCAAAAATTGCGACTTTATTTCACGCAATTCTGACTTTATATCTCGCAATTGTGAGAAATAAAGTCAGAATTGCGAGATGTAAACTCGCAATTGTGAGATAAAAAGTCGCAATTATCTTTTAAAATGTTTTATTTTGTGGCGGAAACAAGCTTCCATAGGTTAGCGACCCCTAACGGCGAATTTTTTTTACATATTGTAGCTTTAATGTAGGTTTTTGGTTACTTGAGCCTGCTTCAATGCAGTGGAGAAAATTCCTGTGAGGAGAGATGAGTTGATGTCCAACACATCTCCAATAAAAAACATTGTAAATACATTTGGTAAGTATAAGATTGACCTTTGGTTAGGTGTTAGTGGTATTTTTGGAAGAAACAGTGCATATCAGGCTTTGTGAAGAGCAGCGTTGAGGAGTGAAGGCTCTTATCTGGCTTCAGTAAGGGACAAACACACCGTAATGAGAATGAACCCATGCTTAATCATTATTTATTCTGGAAGCAATCACAGAAAAAAAAAAAGAAAAAGAATAACACTGGGAGAAATTATAGAAAAATAAGCAAAACAGTTTAGCAACGAGAGACTTCTCTTCCTCTGCGTCTTCCCTAGGGTAATTTTATCACGTGGGCCATTTCGGCAGTGCCACTGTTTAAAGCACTGACGCGAGCCCAAACTTCACCCCCCTCAGGGGCAAACGCATGCATCTCAATCATAACAATCCCCTCCTGGAGGCTTTGTGTGTTTCTTCCTTCCCATGGACACAGGACTAGACTCCTTACGAAAGCCAGACTTCCACTCTTTCCCCAACTACAAAGATTTCATTTTTGGATCAGTTGATTCAAAGATGTCTGATCCTTATAGTGCACAAGAAAACAAAGTGCAGGAAAATAGGAGGGTCTGCCAATTCAGACCATAGGGCTTCCTCTTTCTTTAATGGTCCAAAACAGTGGCTACCAATAGTATTGCACAATTGGCTGAGAAATAATCCTTTTAAAAATAATAATGGTAATTTCCACACGCACACACCCAACCACAGAAACATTTCCAGTCACTTCACCTTAGTGTACTTCACAATTATACAAAGCATGTTTCATATCATCATAGCTTTGATAGATAAATAAATACACTATACAAAATGTTTTGTTGGGTAACAATGTGTTAATTTCTAAATTAAAGGGTTAATTCATTCACCTCAAAATGAATATTCTAACATTATTTACTCATCCTCATGCTATTTCGGATGCATATGACTGATCTTCTGTAGATCATTGAATGTGAATTTTCAAAGAAAATGATGGTTACTCTTTTCAATCCAATGAAAGTAAATGATAAAAAAGCATTTTGGAGAATTTTCTTCAATGCAAGTATATTGACATCTTTAAACTTTAAATCTTCAATTTCTTAAAATGAATAATGTTTACAAAACTCCAAAATAACAGCAAATATATTGTTTAAACATCCAGACACATTAGCTCAACCAATGGTACTGAATAAGTTTAGTGGTATAACTATCTATTTGTCTTTACAAGCATTTGCGAGGAAACCTGTAAACCTTTTTTTTTTTCTTTTTTTTTTTTTTTTTGCAGTTCTGAGAAGGTTAAAAAAACCCACCTCAGAATACCCAGAAATGTCAAATGACTCAAAAATAATTCACTAGATTTGTTGGACTGAAAATACTTCATATGTGAACTCAAAAACCTCTCCATGAAAGAGCTTTTAGTAAGCTCTCTATCTTGTGTAATTGGACCATTACAAATAGTGCAGTCATCTGGAGTGATGTTAGCGGTGTTTGCCAGCATGTCAGGACAGTGATAATTATCTTAAGCAAGATGCTGAATTCCCTGAGCTCATTTGTAATGCATCATAATGGGTTTGCTGCACCTACTGCACTTGTCCTTAACTACTGCCCTGTTCTACCAAATGTGGCAGTGAAAGAATTGCTAAAATCACGTATATAATTGTGCAAATAGTTCCTGCATTAAACTCAGCGCTCTAAGTAGCTTGGACAAAATGTTTTGTATAGATTTAAACAATCTAAATTGGCCTCACGTGTTGAACCCACATGTTACATACTGCTCCGAGACTTGGATTGAGGATCCAAATGTAGGTTTATTAGGGCAATCCAGAACAGGCAATAAGTCAAAACACTCAGGCAAACAATTCAAATAAGAAAAAAAAGGGTAGAAACAAGAGGGGCAAAAAAAAAGGGCAAGACACAGGAAACCAAGATAATGCTCAGAAACGCAGTGTAATAACATACAAGACTTCGCAATGAGTGAGTGAAAACACAGAGCTTAGGGTATTTACAAGACAACGATATGCTTAAAACTGAGAAGTTTTTCCTTTGAGAGACTGTATTCTGTATTCTGCTGCCAGACCATTAGATGGCGATGAAACACTATAGATTGAACACATAACACGTATGTGCATGACGTCATTGTTCTCTTTCGAGAGGTTCTCTCGTACTGCGTAAGAACTTACGCTTGGGGGAAAGTCTCTTTCCGTGAGATATTGAAGCCAAAAATTATCCTTTAATTTTTATATAATGCAAAACGCGTTGCAGCAGCATACAGACATAGGCGAGGCACCTTTGCGCGCCTATTGGCTGCTCTGCGGCAACTGCAGCAGCCTATCGAGAGAGGCCCTGTTGACGCTGTCCAATGGGGGCGCTTCGCGCCCATCTGCATAGCGTCCCGCCGAAATAGGCGTGGCCTAGGGCTATAAATATAGCGTCGAGAGGCTGGTTCACTGATTTTCATCTCTTCAAGTGGAGCTCACGCATCGCTGGATCCTGAGAGAAGCCGCGCCGTCTGAAGAAGCCTTTTCAGCGGGACGAGTCTGCATCAAAGCCGCTGGCCGAGCCGCCTTCTGCCGACATTCCTGCTGCGCTATCCGGTGCACTATATCCTTTACTGCTGTGTGTTTTCGCCCCGCGAATCACACACCTTTTCTCTCTAAAAGAGCTGAGCTTCTTTTAAAAGATGTCTCGCACTCTCTGTGGCTCGTGCAGAGTCCCGACGGGGACCGCCATGTTATCTGCGTTTCCTGCCCGGGAGAAGATCATGCAGCTCTCGCGCTCGCCGACGGCGGATGCCCTCATTGCGAGCTGATGTCAATGGCAACTCTGCGGACTCGCATGGCACGCTTTCACGAGTCTGCATCCCTGCCCGCCACGCTGCCGCGCCGTAAGAAGCGCCGCGCTCAGCGAGGCCCTGAACCTCCTCCCACCAAGACAAGCTCGCCGGTTCGCCCGCCAGCTTCACCGCCCGCTTCACTCGAGTCTTTCACCCCCGGACAACGGCCGCCGTCTGCCGCCGCTTCCGTCGCGGATGAATCTGATGATGTGGAAATAGCGGAGGAGGACAGCTGCTCTGTCCTAGCGTCAGGCAGTGAGGATTATCCGAGCTCTGTTGATCTCGCACCCCCTGCTCGCGAAATGTCTGGGAAACGGGCCAGCATTGAGTAAGAGCTGACGCTTCTGCTCTCTCAGGCCGTTGAGAGCCTCGGCCTCGAGTGGTCGACGCCCGTAGAGCCAGCACGCAACCGACTGGATGGCTGTTTTCTAAAAGGGGACCGTGTTGCTACACCGTCTAGACCCGCGCCTTTTCTTCCTGAGCTTCATGAAGAACTTGCGAAATCCTGGTCTGCAGCCTTTTCAGCCCGTGTAAAATCTTCTGTTTCTGCTGCATTCTCCGTTGTTGATGATGCTAAAAACAGAGGATACCAGTCCCTTCCGGTTGTAGAGGAAGCTGTTGCGGATCATCTTTGCCCGCCCTCCGCTGGACGGCGCGCTAAGGCTGCACTTCCTTCTAAAGCCTGCCGCACCACCTCAGCACTGCACGGCCGCGCTTACGCCGCCGCTGGACAGGCTGCAGCTGCGTTGCATACAATGGCCACACTACAAGTTTTCCAAGCCAACCTTCTCTGCAAACTTGACGAGGAAGGACTGGAAGCTGTAAGCGTCTCGGATTTGAGAAGCGCCACAGACCTCGCTCTTCGCGCTACAAAATCCGCTGCACAGGCCGTGGGGCGAATTATGGCCTCTCTCACCGTGAGAGACATTTGTGGCTAACACTGTCTGAGATGCCGGACTCGGAGCGCGCCGCGTTCCTCGACACTCCCATCTCATCTGCTGGGCTCTTTGGATCGTCCGTCAAGGATTTTGCGGACAGATTCGCTGAGGTACAGAAGACATCGCAGGCCATGAAACATTTCCTGCCTAAGCGCGCTAGCTCCGCGATAGGTCGCTCTAAACAGCCGTCTGCTCGAAGCTCACAGCCGCAGCCACCGCCCGCCACCGCCCGCCACCGCCTCACAGAGGAAGCAGGCCCGAAGCTCGAGACCGCGCTCTCGCTCTGCTGCCCGCCGCCCTCAACATGGTCCCCGGCCAAAGATTGACATCAAGCCCGAGGCCTCGAAGTCGTCCTAGCCCTTCTAGGAAAACGACGGTGTTCATGTCCCGCTGCGGCCAGACTTCCACCAAAACTACCAGCTCGCTCAGTTCCAGAAAATGTGACTGTTCCAGCTTATTTAGCAGTAAACAAGTCGGTAACACGGCCCGCTTGCCTGCTTACAAATGCCGTTGTCACGGCGACCCAGATATATCCCTCAAAGAGTGTAATTTCTGGTATTCCGGCCACGGCCGATGGTGTTACGAGTGTAGAAAAAATGCCCACTATAACGTGCTCATTCCTACACACAAACACAGCTCTTCACACAGAGCTCGCGCTCATAAAATCGACTGTGCGTTAAATGTAGTGGATGTGCCCACAGCCCAGTGCCCACATACACTGCACACTGCATGTCTCCCGGTTTCTGTAAAAACGAAACCAAAACACACACGGTCACAGACCCAGGGCCATCAATGGGTACCCGCTCACCTCCCTTCGGGAGTACTAAACACGATCACACAGGCTAGAGCTCCCTCTACGAGACGGCTCTACTCCTCAAAATGGTCTGTGTTTTCTAGCTGGTGCACAGCCCGTGGCGTGTCACCCCAGGACTGTGGGGTGACGAACGTTCTTTCCTTCCTACAAGAGCTTCTGGAAAAGGGCAGAACCCCTTCCACGCTCAAGGTCTATGTGGCGGCTATAGCAGCGTTTGTTAAACCAACGCTAAGCCAGTCACTCGGGAAGAACGATCTGGTCATTCGCTTCCTAAGAGGAGCAAAGAGGTTAAACCCTCCCAGACCCCCTTCAGTTCCCATATGGGACCTTTCCACGGTCTTGGAGGCCATGAAAGGTGCCCCATTTGAGCCAATCCAATCTGTGGATATCAAACACTTGTCCTTCAAGACAGCGTTTCTTTTGGCTCTCGCTTCAGTTAAGCGTGTGGGGGACTTACAAGCGCTTTCAGTAAGCGCGACATGTATGGAGTTTGGGCAAAATGACTCAATTTTCAGGCTCAAACCGAGACACGGGTATGTTCCTAAATCCCTCAACACACCGTTCAGGTCCCAGGTCATTTCCCTGTTGGCCTTACCGGTCCCTGAGTAAGAGAAGGACGACGCTTTGCTCTGCCCTGTCAGGGCATTAAGAGCTTATGTGTCTCGCTCGTCTGCCTTCAGACAGACAGAGCAGCTATTCGTTTCATTCTACGGACGCTCTAAGGGGCTAGCTGTAACGAAACAGACCCTATCCAGATGGATAGTGGATGCCATAGTGCTGGCATACATCTCTAAGGGCCTACAGTGCCCATTAGGTGTCAGAGCGCACTCCACAAGGGGCATGGCCTCTTCGTGGGCTTGGTCCAGTGGGATTGTGCCATTGTGTTCCCCAAGCGTAAGTTCTTTACAGTACAAAAGAACATCTCATAAGAGAACGTACTCGGTTACTAACGTAACCTCGGTTCTCTCTAGAGAGGGAACGAGTACTGCGTATCCTTGCCGTGCCTGCAGTTCGCTCTGGTTCGCTCCGGCGATGAAAACCAGTGAACCAGCCTCTCGACGCTATATTTATAGCCCTAGGCCACGCCTATTTCGGCGGGACGCTATGCAGATGGGCGCGAAGCGCCCCCATTGGACAGCGTCAACAGGGCCTCTCTCGATAGGCTGCTGCAGTTGCCGCAGAGCAGCCAATAGGCGCGCAAAGGTGCCTCGCCTATGTCTGTATGCTGCTGCAACGCGTTTTGCATTATATAAAAATTAAAGGATAATTTTTGGCTTCAATATCTCACGGAAAGAGACTTTCCCCCAAGCGTAAGTTCTTACGCAGTACGAGAGAACCTCTCTAGAGAGAACCGAGGTTACATTAGTAACCGAGTACGTTTTCAGAGATTCACATTTTTGTTGTTTACACGGAGACCGTTTTCAAAACTGTGCACTTTGAAACCCGTTTTCAAAAGTGAGCGTTTTCAGGCACCCAAAACGCTGTTGTCGTGTAAATGAACGACCAAAACGCATGGAAAGGTTTACGGTTTTAGTTGAAAACAGTGTCGTGTAAACAGCCCCTTGTCAGGCAAACACTAACAAGTTAAATCACACTCAGGTGGAATGAATGAGACAATAATGAGTCATGGCAATGTGTTATGGGAAGTGTAGTGGGAAAATTATGGGAAAGCAGTACAGGAGACGGAAGGAGTACACAATAGTTTCTCTATGATGTCGTGATGGCAAAAATAAACACTAGATTAAACTGGCACTATCTGCTTTGGGGACACTTAAACACCCGTGTTATTTTAGCATCATTTATATACTATTATGGTGGGGTATTTTTAATCATTTGAATTTACTTTTAGTTTATGTTTTCAGATTTCATTTAATTTTTTTTGTAATAATTTTGATATATGTTTTTGTCATTTTTGTTAGTATTAGGTTATTTTTAAATATACTGTTTAGGTTTAATTTCTTTTTAGTTCAGTTTATCTTTTTAATTAATTCTAGTGCTTCAACTTAAAGGGATACTCCACTGGTTGGGATGGTGATAATTAATGTTAAAAAAAAAAAAAAAAAAAAATACATTGAAGACGTCAGTAGCAGTATTGGTATCATCAGCGATACTGGCCTTCATTCATAAAAAAAATTTAAAAGAATTGTTTTTAAATATATTGTCTTTATGTTGTTTTTACATTATTTTGGAGATTAACTGTGAAATTATTATATTATAAAATATATTAAAACCAAGCTATCTTGTGCAATTATAACAAATTTATCCCAATATAAAAACACAAATACACTGAGTGAGCAAACATTTAGGTGAGATTAGCAATGGTAATTGAGCAATGTTTATATATGAATAAAAGCCTTAATTAAATATGTCATCATGTAAAGTGATGAAAAAAAAAAAAATAGACAATGTTAATGACAGTATAGGCCTATATACGCCGTTTCTTCCCTTTGAAAATCGATACATTTCAGGGTATCGTGTCAAAGTAGTATCGTGACAACACTAGCGTATAGGCTGCCACAATTTTTTTTTTACATTTTCAAAGGGTGCCTTGACTGAAAAATGGTTGTTCTATTATTTCTCACCCCAGCATACTTTCTGCTGTATTATGAAGAAATAAACCTCTGTGGTCACTAACAACTATCAGTGATGTCCTCTTTGCATTTCCCAGGTTAAAGGTCATTCAAATGAACATGAATATACCCTTGAATGATTCAAGGGCTGCATCTGAAATCACATACTTAGTAGCCGAAAAACATGTGAAAAGCGTAGTATGTACAAATCTGCAATATTCATAAAAGGCCCGGATGACCTACTACTTGGGGCGAGATTCTGAAGTGTGCATACGATGGACACTTGACTTTGTTAACATGACAACATGCCGAATGTAGTACGTCCGGATTACATTCAGCACACATTCATACTATAGAACATTGCGAAATATGCTTATTCCTACTCCAAGAGTAGCCTATGTGATTTGGCATGCAGCCATGGTAAACAGTCACTAGTGAAGGACTGTGTGTGTTCTTGTGGAGCTATCCAGCCAATCAGGACCATCGTGAAGGCTCTAAAGTGAGTCACATGCGGTTTAGCTTTCAAATGATGTGCTTTGACGGTCCAGCCAACCAGCTGCCACTGAGATGAACGGGATTAATGGACAACTTCCTTCAGGTATTATAGATCTCCTTGATGCCCACATACATGCTGCAACGATTTATTGCAAACAAAGTGACAGAGGAGTAAAGTCCAGGTTCAGAAAGTAAAAGTCCTCCTTAGTATTTTGTTCTAATCACTTGGATTTGCTATTTAGCACAGTTTTTCAGCCAGGATTATTAGTGAAATCAGTTGGCTGAGTTCATGGGTGGAATAAACATAATGGCAGAACTTTTACTTTCTGACCCCTGGACTATAAACCTCTGCAAAGTGACTTACTTACAGCTAAGAATTTGATACGGTTCATGCTTTTCTGTTTTGATTTACAGGAACCTCAAATAAACACACAAAAAACCCCAGCAATGCATAGGCCTACTTTACTCAAATAAGTAAACAGTAAAGCTTTGATTCAGCGCAACTGCACGTTTCACTCTGTTCTGTTTGCTCAAGAATAGTGATATAGTTGCCCAAATCACATTCAAAAACCACTAAATACTCAAACCTTCACATTTATTCATGTTCCAATGCTATTTCTCTCGTTTAAGCAAACTTGACCTTCTTTTTGTCAACAGAATGTGTTTAAATCAGCAGGACTTTGACATGTGCGAGAGTGAGCTGTGTGACCACATGCTAACAGCCAATCAGGATCCTCTTCTGTATAAATGCTAATCTTGCATTGCTGTATCCTCCCTGATGTGTTTCAGAGGGTTTATGGGACTGTCTTATGTCCCCCAGCATCACCTTGTCTCCGCCAAGTCCACACTGTCCCAGACCCGCAGAGCTTTGTGTCCTAGAAAACCCGACAGCCTGTGGGCGGCTCTGTCCTCATCCTCAATGAGAGGCAGTGTATCCTCTGAGAGTTTTCCAGTTTGAAACAAGCGAGGCGTCAGTAATTTAATTGCTACTTCTAATGATGGCGTGGAGGGGTGAAGCACAGATGGAGCATAGGGCTTTTAATTAATGTCTACAATGATGTCACAATTCATCTATCTATCTATCTATCTATCTATCTATCTATCTATCTATCTATCTATCTATCTATCTATCTATCTATCTATCTATCTATCTATCTATCTATCTATCTATCTATCTAGCCATCTATCGTTCTATCTATCGTTCTATCATCTTTCTATCCATCCATCCATCCATCCATCCATCCATCCATCATCCATCTATCGTTCTATCTATCGTTCTATCTATCGTTCTATCATCCATCCATCCATCCATCCATCCATCCATCCATCCATCCATCCATCCATCCATCCATCCATCCATCCATCCATCCATCCATCCATCCATCCATCCATCCATCCATCCATCCATCCATCCATCCATCCATCCATCCATCCATCCATCCATCCATCCATCCATCCATCCATCCATCCATCCATCCATCCATCCATAAGTCGCTAATGCTCACCAAGACTGCATTTATTTAATCCAAAAAATACAGTAAAAACAGTAATATTGAGATTTTTGTGTTGTTGTGATTGTAATTTATTCCAGTAATGATAAAGCGGAATTTTCATGAGCCATTATTGATTTTGGTCTTGGAACATTTGGAAACATTTCCAATTAATCTGGAGAACAGTTGTGCTGTTTTTGTGGGAACCATGATATTTTTTGTGGAATATATTTGTGGAAACTGTAATAAATTGTAAGGTTTTTTGATGAATATAAAGTTCAAAAGTCATTTATTTGAAATTGATTTTTTTTTTTTGGAACATTAGGGATGTTTTTGCTGTCACTTTTGATCAATTTAATAAATCATTGCTGAATAAAAGTATAATTTATTTTTAAAAAATCTTACTGACCCCAAATTTTTAAATGGTTGTGTGTGTGTATTTTATTCTATAAATTTTAGTTTAGTTTAGTTAAAAAGTTACAAAAACGTTTTCCATTTATTTCTGTTGTTCTGTATTCTGTGTCAGGTCCAAATACATTAGTCATAATTATGTGTATTCACTAATAGTTTTCACTGAGCAGCACAAAGAAATTACATAAGTTCGCTTACACGTCTTTTTTCGCCAATGATCAGGCCTGTGTGTCAGGAAGAGGCCAAATATAAGTGACGAAAGCCAAAAGGTCACACTCTATCAGTATAAAAACAGAGGACCACAGAGAGGGAGGATATCCGCAAGGAAAGAAAATTAAACAGATAGCTCAAGGAGTTGCAAAGAGAAAAGAAAGAACTACATACAGTAGATAAAATAAACTACACTATTTGTCTAAATGTATGAGAAAATGGCTCTCTTCCCATTTTGTCTAGTGGTTGTTACATAAGCAGTTGTCCCTTTTAAAGAACAGACACAGACGGACAATATCCCCTCTCTGCTACTCTCACTCACCACCCCCTCTTCCTCACACCATCCTCCATCATATTCAGCAGAAAGTTCTGGACCCTCTTAAGTTCACTCCTTTCCATTGGTTCCTCCAGCATGTCCTAGCGCCCTGTTTCTTTCACTACACAGAAACAGAAAAAAAATGATGTTTAGTATGAAGGAAATGGAAAAAAAAAAAAAAAAAATCCACCGAAGGCCTCTGGACATTCCACACACTTTTCTGTTACTTTTCTTCTGACGTACATAAAATCAGCCACGACTTCCGTTCCAGAATCAGCACTTCCGCAATCTATACTTTTGACCTTGCCTCTCGACCCACACTCACCGCCTCTGCTATCCTCACTGTTGAGTGGTCATCATTTACAACGCATTCCCACACAATCCTGACACAAGCTCGCCATCTATTTATTCCTAATTGCTTATAAGCACTACTCTTAAAAAGAGTATCTATTGTGGAAATAATGTACTTTAAAAGAAAAACTCTCAACTAATGTTTCCGGACACTTAATTGCATGTTGCAAAAATTAAATGAAGTGCAAATTAGTGTTAGTTAAGTAAGGAAGTGTTCTTTTTTGACCTATATAAGTAGGACTAAACACATACATATATATATATATATAGTTTGAAACTAAGTACAGTTTTAAAAAATATGACCTACTTTTAAGATTTGAAGTAGACTACAAGTGCACATTGAATACAATCAAGGCAAGCACACGTCTTTTTCACAAGGGTAGGCTAGGTATTAATTTCACAACCTTACACAAAAGCTTGTGCTTTCAGTTTTTTTGCATGACGATAAATAGCATTTTAAGTAATTAACTCTAAAATCAGAGGGTGGTTATGGAGTGTGGCCACCAACTGAAACGAATTGTTAAAGACAACAGTCATCAAAAAATACAAATAAAATAAAATTCCTGCTAATGTCCTATCCGTCACTATCTTAAATCTTTCGTAAGTCCATGCACCCAGCCTGGCCACTACAATCAGCCTTCTCTGGTCAACTAGCACCCCCATCTGTCCACACGAAATCTTAGTCTTGTTTAGAGCCAGAATCGTTCCCTCTCAGCAGAGAAATGCACTCACAAATCATAATAAAAACATTATCATAGGTACGCTCAGACTGAACATGAATTTATCCAGGTTTCACCTCATCAAGGACACTAATCTTAAATAAATAAAGACAGGCAGTACAAGTAAATCTCTAAGATTTCTGCTAAGGATCGCTTAATCTGGAAAACATCTGTTGTGTACAAACATCTGATAAACATCTTAGAAAAAGCATTTTTGCATAAATTATATCTGCATTAACATCTTAAAGACAATTTCTGAATGTCTCTTTAACATCTGACAGGAAACGTCTTGGTTGCAGATGAGCAAACGCTCTAAAAAATACATCTTGCAGATGTAAATGCAGACGTCAAATAGACGTCTCGGTGATGTACGTGTGCTATCAGGGTCAGTCAGTTCCAAAATCCCCACATTTGTGCGATATTCTATATGCATGCAGAGGGTCCCATATCTGCACCAATGCGTCTTAAATTTTGGTCTGATATGCCTTGGATTTTAAGTATTGTATCTGAGCAAAATTCCTATAATTTTTGCGCACTGTATTTATTCAGTATATAAACGATAACACTTTATAATAACGTTCAGTTGAAAGTCATTTATAAGTGGTTAGTTAATGATGAACTAATAATTTACAAAACATTCATAAATGATTAGCAAGTGATAACATTTTATGTATGTTTTGTAAATTCCGTTACAAGTCATTTACAAGTGATTAGTAAATGATTAACTAATCATTCTATGCATTCATAAATGATTAATAAGTGATATGTTCATTATTTTATGTATGTTTTGTAGATTCAGTTATAAGTCATTTACATTTGATTAGTTAATGATTAACTAATCATTTACAAAACATGACTATGCGTTTCATAAATGTTTAATAAATTGTTACATTTTTTTGTATGTTTTGCTCACATCAGGTGCACAGTGGTTAAAGACTCCATGTGTTTCAGAGAAGACAGCTGTCTATACCCTCACCAGTCAGCACTTACACTGCAGCACACACTACAGTGATCAACACCTGTTATAGATGATGTGTAAATCATTTACAACACTTTCTGCATCCCCTAATCTAAAGTGTAAAATATTCATCACTTGTAAATGTGTTACACATCATTCGTAGATAAGATTCGTTGATCTTATGCCTTATTGATTCTTGAAGTGGTAATCTACGAATGATGTGTAACACATTTACAAGTGATGAATAGTTTACACTTTAGATTAGAGGATGCAGAAAGTGTTGTAAATGATTTATTCATGCGTTTAGACATCATTGTGTTGAACACTGTTACTTACCTGTTACAAATGATCTGTACGTGTATACAAGGCATTTACAACACTTTCTGCACCCTCTAATTGCTACATAGGCAAAAAAATAGCATAATTTATTAATCATTTATGAAACGCATATTCATGTTTTGTAAATGATTAGTTAATCATTAACTAATCAATCGTAAATGACTTATAACTGAATATACAAAACATACATACAATAATTAACATATCACTTATTAATCATTTATGAACGCATAGTCATGGACTTGTAACAGAATTTACAAAACATTCATAAAATGTTAGTATATCACTTGCTAATCTTTTATGAATGTTTTGAAAATGAATAGTTCATCATTAACTAACCACTTATAAATGACTTACAACTGAACGTTATTATAAAGTGTTACCGACCCGTAAACACAGCAAACGATATTCAGACATATATCATCACTTTTATAGCTGTTAGAATAGTTTTATTATTTATTTTGCACTGAGGTGTTACAGCCTTTATACTTGCTGAGTTGCTGCCTGTTTAAACAGACCTTTTTTTTCTTTTGGAATAGGCTATCCCTAAATAAAGAATAGAAAAACACTCTAGGAAAAAAAAGAGTAACTTTAATAGGTCTACTTAAATTATACTGCTTAGTTCTGAGGGTCAAGTCAATTAACTATAAATGTCTTAAGAATTCAGAGAACAAACACCCAGAATACTCTGAAATGCTAAATGACTCACAACCTATTCACCGGATTTGTTGGACTGAAAAGATTTAACTCAACAACCTCTTCTCTGTGACAGAGCTTTTAATCTCTCTATCTTGCGTAATTGGACCATTACAAATAGTGCAGTCATCTGCAGCGCGGTGTTTTCCTTTGCCAGTATGTTGGGACACTGAAAGCTAGCATTTAGGCCTAAGCAAGATACAGAATTCTCTGTTCTCATTTGTAATACGGTAAAATTATTTTAATAGACCACTGAACCTACTGATTGATTGCAGCCTATTGTATTGATTGATTATGTCCTTAAGCCCACCGGTAACTATAGTTGCCGCAGTGTATAGTTGTCATTTTCCTTTTGTAAGTGTTTTTCTAGATGTTATCCATGTTTTATGTCTCAATGACATGCAAGCAAACAACCAAATAAAGGATTTCAAGAAAAAAAAATATATATATATATATATAGGTATTCACTTCCTTCTTGTCACATGAGGCTGTGAACTTCCTACCCCTACTTCCAGGAAGCATGGCGAAGGCAAACCCTCCCAAAGAAAGGTCATTTTCATGTTACTAATAAGTATTTTTTGTTGACATATATATATATATATATATCTACATAATCATGAAGGTCTCTAGAATCATCCCAACAAAACAAATCTTACAAGAGATCTATAGTTTTTTGTATACTAGTCAAAAGTCCAAATAGCTGCCGGTGGGCAAATGCCTTGTAAGTACATATCTCAGACACCCCAGGCAACAAAATGTAATTTTGTAACAAAATAATTGTTTTGTTTTTTAAACAAATGTAATCTTACTCAGTTTATTAATGGTTTTACTCCACATCTGGACATTTTTACTCCACAAAATGTATATAATTTTTTTTTAAATATTTTTTTAAATAGGTTTATAGGCTATATAATATATAAAAAAAATATATATATATAAAAAAGTTTTTTTTAATGTAAAATTCACCTTATTGTGAAATGTGAATGGTTTAGTGTAAGATTTTTTGCCCATATTTTGGAAAATACAGTTTTAAAAGTAAAAAAAAAAAATATCACTTTAACTAGTAGATGGCTGCAGAGCTCTAAAAGTACTAAAAGTTTAAAACTAAAAGACATCTTTTTACAAGTTTTTCCAGTTAGATTCATATCTACATATTATGACAATTATAACAATAAAAGTTACTTTTTGTCAAAGTTTAGCAGTTTTTGTACTGATAAAAAAAAGAAAAAAAGAAAAGTTTTTCAAAAATGTTACATTATGATTAGAATCAAACTGGATCAGGATGTTACAAAAAGAAAAGTTGGGGTCTTTAGAGTTTAGCATTTATTTCAAACATCTGTTTTTCATATAATTCTACAAATTTAAAGTGTGCAACTTAATTTCTGTCTATGTGTGTTCTGTGTTGTTTCTGATGATGAATTTTGTCCTTTGACAAAATTAATTTGATTCTAATCATAAAATAACATTATTGAAAAACAGATTTTATTTTTTCAGTACAAAAAATACCTAAACTTTGACAAAAAGTAACTTTTATTGTTATACTTGTGATTTCATAATATGTAGATATGAATACAACTGGAAAAACTTGTGAAAAGGTGTCTTTCAGTTAGTCAAATAGCAAATAGTGGAGCTCTGCAGCCATCTACTGGTTAAAGTGATTATTTGTTACTTTTAAAACTGCATTTTCCAAAAGATGGGCAAAAAATTTACACTAAACCATGTCAAATTATCCATGATATCCACATGAATGAAAGTTAGAAATGTGGGTCAAAAAGACCCCGGACAGCACACAAGGGTTAAGACAAATGGATTTGTTGTTTGTTGTGTTTTCATATTCAAGTGATTATAAGCTAGATGCAGCTTTTTTGGGTTCGCATCAAATGTTCTTCGACTTTTATACATAATGCATTTGTTTATGAATAAAGATTGATCTGTTGAAAGCAGTTATTTTGAGATAGATATCAAATGGTCTCCTCCTATTCATATTTGACATTGAGGGGGTGCATACAACAAATTTGCCCATTCAAATATGATTTTCAAGAAAAAAAAAAGAAAAGAAAAAAAACCTGGGGGAAATAAATGCAGAACATGTTCACATAGGACACTATTAACACGACGATATGCATGAAACCTTTCAGAAAAATTTGGGTTAAACATTATCAATCGTGATACACGTAAATTCAACAGCTTAAAGCTATTTTCAGTACTATAGGAAAGGCTATTTTGTAATAAAAACGCCAAAGAGCTAAAGCTTTTATTTTGTGGCAAACCAGACTTTTATTTTGAAAAATGTAGCATGTTTCCTGTTTAAGCTCTTTGGCTTGCTGCAGGTTTCAATCTTGATTTCCAGATTGATACTAAAGTACCTATACATGTACAGCCAGAGATTCGCGAAACATCATATAAGTTAGATGATCGGAATGATTTGTGAGTTGGCTTGTCAAATAACTTTTTTCTTTAATTCACTGTAAGTTACTCACATTATGTGGTAGCCCTGTAGTATGGAACTGTTACAACTAGCTGTAATGTTACGTCCTGAATGTCTGACCAACGTCACTGTGTTTCCACACTTAAATGGTCGGTTTATGTTTGTAATCTTTACAAGTAAAATGTCAACGGGTAAATGTAGTTAAGCAAATATATATTTGTGTGTGTATACGTGTGAAATCAGTATATTTGCTTGTTTACTGAAGCAATTGTTGCTTTTGCAGGATACGTGTAACTTACTGATGCGTGTGCTGACACATGTATGATTCAGTTGAAAGGAAATACACTAAAAGGGAGCTGAAATAATGAGTGGAAGGAGGAGTAAACCCAACCGGGGTGGAGGACGGTTCAATAAACCCAGAGGAGGTGGAAGAGGTGGTGGAAGAGGTGGAGGTGGTGGTGGTGGTGGTGGAGGAGGAGGAGGAGGTGGTGGTGGAAGCAGGAAAGCTGCCACTGGAGGCTGGGATGATGGAGATGATTTCAGTCTGGATTTTGGTCCCAGTCAGTCATTCAAGCCTCCCTCATCTAGAGGTTCAAGAGGTGGAGGTGTCCGTGGAGGTGTCCGTGGAGGTGTCCGTGGAGCTTGTGGGGCTCGTGGAGCTCGTGTAGCTCGTGGAGCTTGTGGAGGACCTAGCAGGGGAAGATCTCAGGGACTGCCCAGAAGACATGATGATGATGAGGAGGAGAAGAGATCCAGATTTAGACCTGAGCAAGTGCAACTACCCCTGCAGAAGATACACATGACGTCAGAGAACAAACTACAGGTCAAAGAACTGCTGCGGGAACTTCAGAACCAGGACTATCACTCATCAAACAGGTGAACTTGTGTTTGTTTCTATAGAGGCATCCACTTTTTCAGAGGCCTTGTTTCTGTAAGTATCAAGTATGACTAGTTTTAAGACACAAACCAAACCAATCCAACCAACTTCAAGATGAATCACAACATTACACAGTAATAATAGCATATGATATTAATAGTAGCAGTACTGTAGATTGTGTATTTACAGTATATTCTCTTATGAGGGAATGAACTACTCATCCCATGAAGCATTGCAAGTGATGTACTTATTGAGAAGTCTTGATGTCATTCTCATTTGTTTTTGTATTGTCAAATTGTACAGACATTTTGGAAAGACTTTCTGCTAAACTGTTTAAAAAAGAACATTGAATGTGAAAGAAATGATCGATGTTACAATCATTTTGTAAACTTTATAAGTCTGAATGACAAATTCTCTGTAACAAACTTGCTCTTTTAATGAAGTCACCCAAGGTACCTATTGTATATACTATGAATCTGTAGTTTGCATCTATACATACATCAAAGTATTGACTTTAAAACCACATCAAAGGTCTTGAAACCTAAATAATTGGAAAATGAATGGGATTTTTACTTCTAAACCCCTCTTTTGCAATCTAAGTAGTAGTTTATATTGGTTTACATTGGTTGTTCAGTGTTGAATAATTTATTTTTGTCATATACCAGCTCTGATTATGAAGGTGGTGAGGAGGAAGAAGAAAAGGAAGAAGAGTATGATGAGTTGGACCATCGTGACGAAGGTCAGTTCTGGGTTACCCATGATGATGGAGTGGAATATGCAGAGAATGAGGACTGGATGGAGGATTCGGTCCAGGAGAAGAAAGCAAAGCCAGACCCGGTGATCTCCCTGTTTGCTCTGGGCACTCTTTGCAGGTACAAACAGACATCACTCATTATTTCAAGATTATTGTAGTAATGGTACACTGTACAAAAAATTCTGTTAAATTTACAGTAAACAGCAGCATTGTTTGAGGTATTACGGGATGGCATATTGGTGCCTGCCTATCATACAAATTATAACCGTATATTTCATTATTTGATATAACGTTAATACATCAATCAACTGCCTAAATGTGCTTTTTACCTTTTTACAGTTTATTTTCTGTAAAAATTACAACCTTTTTTTTTTTATTTTAACCCTCTGGTGCACTTAGCGTGGCGGTCAAAAATGACAGATTTTTTTCTATTTTTGTTTTAATGAAATGTATGCACTATATTTTAATTCAATAATGTTTTTTCTTTTTCTTTTTTTTATAATTTGTGTTTTTAGGGGATTTTATGGTACTAAATTATATTTACACTGTAGGTATAATCCATTTATTCACTTTTTGAGCGTAAGCCTGAAAGTTACATTTCCAGTTTAAACTGTCATAGGCTAAGTATTGAATGCTTTAAAACACAGACCTAAGTTTGATCTCTTTTTAAAGACGACACTTGGCAGATTATTGCTGAAGTGAAAAAAGTTTCAAAAAGTGATCTTAAAGTTACAAAATTGTATGTTTATTCTTATGAAAAATGCACAAAAATACTATTACATTTTTTTATATGAAATATATTTGTTCAAAAACATGTTTTAAAACTGCAAGAAAATGAAAGCCATTAATCTAAACAAGCTGTGTTCCAAATTTGAGCTTGATATAAAAAAAAAGAAAAAGAAAAAGAGCTGTCAGTAAGATTTTCTTGGCCGCAGTCCCAAAGGTTTTCTCTAAATGAAATTCGTCTCCCATTCATTTCCATTGCGGTCATTTTTGACCGCGAGGAACACAAGTGTGACTCCTATTTTCAGGACTATTTAACCTTAACCTTTGTGTTTGTGCACATAGCAAGTGCCAAAACTTTTACCAAGTTTCGTACAATACCGATGAAGTAAAAAAAAAAAACTAAAGATCTTCAGTCAAAAATGACTAAAGAGCACCAGAGGGTTAAAGTGTATTAAAAAAGTGATAAAGATGTATAACATAACATGTGCAAATAGATTATGTCTGAATGGTAGTGTACTTTTTTTTTTTTTTTAAGTACTAAATCTGATTGTTCACTCAATATATTAGTAACTCAGGATTCCCATGTTTCAGGTATGGGTTTGACCGTGAGCGCAGTAGACGAGCTTTGCAGGCTGGAGAAGAAAGTGGACGTGGTGAGGTTGGAGCGACATTAGAGCACCTCCTATCCCAGATGTTCACTGAACGTTTTGGCTCTAGCGCCCTCAGCCCCCAGAGGCCCGACCTCCCTTCACTGGAGGAATGTGTAGCTTTGCGACAGGAAGAGGCCTTCGCTTTGACCGCGATCTACGGAGAACGGTTCTGTGAGCGTATCAGCAGTCATGTTTGGACTATTCAGCTTGATTTGCTATGGTTGGATATTAGCCGGATGAAAATTTCAGAATCTCTCAATTGTAAAAAGCAGTCGGGGTCCGGTCAGATTTGCAAGTTTTACCTAAAGGGGGCTGGTTGTAAGTTTGGCAACCGCTGCAATTTCAAGCACCAAACTCATGAAACGAGCTCTTCCAGAGATTTTTGTAAAGGAAGTCAACCAGGGTTTAGCAGCACAGAAGCTTCCGTTTACCAGCTGGAGATTCGGTTCCAACCAGGTAGTTTTTATCCTTTTCAACCTCCTCTCGTGGCCTTCAGTAGCACAGATGAATCGCTCTCAGGGCCGGGCCGCCTCAATGTCACAGAGTACCTGTTCGGTCAGTCACTCAGTGCTGCTCAGGAAGGTGAGCCGGTGGTCTACACGCTCATTTCCTGTCTGGAGGAGGACGGACCTATCAGGGAACTGCTGTCAGCTGCTCATCACAAGTACAGTGCTCCGCCCCCAGTGCTGGCTCCACCCACTGTCACTCCGGCAAGGAATCGGAGCAGTAGGAACATCGTCGACAGCATTACGAATGGTTCAGCAACTAGAGATCGTTCAGTCAAGCCCACCGAGACCACAAACCAAAGACTGAATCAAAAGGAAGGTGAGGGATTGGACGTCTCAAAACTTGTCATTATTAAAAGTAACCATACTTCATCCAAAAATGAAAATTTACTCGCTGTGTTTTCAATTAGATGCTACATTCCTAAGAGCGGATATTGACGAAGAACAAGACGAGGATGATTATGAAGATGTAGAGGAATGTATCCCAGTGGAAAACGAAAGCTATGTAAACTTGAGGAAGAGGATGGTGAAGAAGGCCGAGATCAAAACTGAGCAAATACAGCAAGAGAACAAGAAACTCTGCAGAGAGTTCATGAGGAAACAGGTAACACACCTGACGATTGGGCAAGACATACCCTGCCCTCATTGGCTTGGATGGGTCTGAATGTTTTTGGTGTAGTAAATATTCGCTGTCATTATTGCAGAAAATAAGCTCTGTGACCAACAAAAGTTTATTATTCTTACACGTTTTGTTCATCAAGATAATCTTGACTTATTAATCCAAATATGAAGCCTAAAACATTTGGCACAAGCAAAAAAGGTTGGCTATAAACAAACTACACCATGGTCGCATGACTTCAGTCTCACAACCACTAAGCTTCACACAATTCTTTCAATCTTTAATCTAGGCTACAAGTTGGAAAGTTTGAGTTTGAATAGTTTGCAAGAGAGGGTTGATGACATGTAATGTCCCCGACAACCTCTGGAGTCCCATTTAACCACTTAACAAAGCAACCACCTTTTTCAAGACACCTAAAAGGTTAAAAAAAAATCACAATTGTGGTATTACTGATGTATTTTATGTAATTTGAATAAAACGTTAAAATATTTTGAGTTTGTGTTATCCACAGACCAAACACCCACTGACTTCAGGACAAGGGCACTGGAAGTGCAAAAATGCCAACTTGTTTCTGGGTTTTAGGACTCAACTTTCTTTCATTGATCATAAAAATAGTTTTTTTTTTAAGAGTACTCAAAAAAATGCATACAAATAATCCTAATGTTATTCCATTGTTTCTCCGTTATTTCATTGGTTCCGCCGTGTCTTGTGACCAAACCTCATTATAAAATACTTTTGGAGTGAATTTTTTTGTGTCATTTTGGAGCTTGCAACACCCTGTCCCCATTATATGGAAGAGAGCAGCAAGGGTCACATTTTCTGTTACACAGAAGAAAGTTTGAAATCGATTTTCCAGTATCATCATTTGGGTTAACTGATCCGTGTGTGTTCTCTCCGTCAGTCTTCGAGGCGGTATACATCGATGCAGGAGCAGAGGCAGAAGCTTCCTGCATGGCAGAAGAAAGATGTCATACTGGAGTGTTTGGATAAGAACCAGGTTCTCGTCATCAGCGGGATGACTGGGTAGGACTATGATCTGCGTTATTGATATTCTGTTAACCAATTTTTCTTTTTCTTTGTTGTTCTTGACATCTCTTCATGTCTGAATTAATGTAACTTTAGGTGCGGGAAAACCACTCAGATTCCTCAGTTTATCCTGGATAATTTCCTCCAGACTGGGCGGCCGGATAGAGTGGCCAACGTTATGTGCACTCAGCCACGCCGAATCTCTGCCATCACTGTGGCGACCCGAGTGGCCCAGGAACGAGCAGAGGCCCTGGGTCACTCTACAGGCTACCAGATCCGGCTGGAGACCGTCAGGGTAACACAGTTTTTACATACCAACCACATTTACTGGTTCTACTTGAGACTGAGTGATAGAAACTCATTATTTGTTAAATTGCTGCTGCCGTAATTGCTTGAAAATGCACACAAAAAAGTGATTTAATTTGTTGATTATTACTAGGTGTGTTCACACTTGGCAGGTTTGGTTAAAATAAAAGGAACTCTGGTGCGATTGCTCTGTAGTGCAGTTCATTTGAATAAGTGTGAACTGCAGCACCAAACAAGCCTTTTCATGGGTCTCGGTCCACTTCCAAGCAAACTATGGTGCGGTTCGACTGAAATATGAATGCAACATGGCCCAAATACATCTAAAATAACCAAAACAGGACGTGATGTCACAAGATGCGACCCTAATAAGCTCAAGCCTACTTATGGCCTACCTAGAAGCTATGTTGGCCATTACATTTCGGTACAGGCGTCAGAACCGCTGTCTTCTTGCAGCAGATCTTCGTTTGTGTGCAATGAAGGAATTCC
This sequence comes from Rutilus rutilus, assembly GCF_951802725.1. Taxonomy (NCBI): domain Eukaryota; kingdom Metazoa; phylum Chordata; class Actinopteri; order Cypriniformes; family Leuciscidae; genus Rutilus; species Rutilus rutilus. Next base: position 24,590,658 of record NC_140225.1, on the reverse strand, counting down.
TGGTTCTGTTTTGACTCCTTATCAATTGCAATAACATTTGGTCCTCCTCATTATGGTTTCATTCATTGAATAAAATCATTCAAGGCAAATGCATAAATACCAAGATGTATATTGTAGATAGTAAAAAGGCTGAAATCTCAAAATATATACACTACCATTCAAAAGTTTGGGGTCCATAAGATTCTTTAATGTTTTTGAAAGAATTAAAAACTGTAATATTGTGAAATGTTATTACAATTTAAAATAACTGTTTTCTATTTTTATATATTTTAAAATGTAATTTACTTATTTTGTCAATTTATGTAAATTTACTTTACATAGCAGCCATTACTTTAGTCTTCAGTGTCCCATGATCCTTCAGAAGTCAATCTAATATGCCCAAGAAACATTTCCTATTTTTAACAATGTTGAAAACATTGGATTCTCTAATGAACAGAAAGTTCAAAAGATCAGTATTTATTTAAAATAGAAATCCTTTGTAACATTGCAAATGACTTTACTGTCACCCGTCTCCATACCGGCGCGTTGACTACAACTTCCAACCAGATGGAACTGGATAAATATTCTGAATGTTCTGATCCAATCTGACTTCTGACCTGTAATTCTGCCTGGATCATAATCATACACTGTTCGCTCGTTGGCCAGAGGAGAACTGGCCCCCGACTGAGCCAGGTTTTTTTCTCCATTCTGTCAACTGATGGAGTTTTGGTTCCTTGCCACTGTTGCTTTTGGCTTGCTTAGTTGGGGACATTTAATATTCAACAATATTTTTGATCTGCCTTACTTAAGATGGACGATGACGCAATTTTCTTCTAGAAACAAACTTTGTTGTATTATTTTCATGTTATCACTGTGAAGCTGCTTTGATACAATCTGTATTGTAAAAAGCGCTATATAAATAAAGGTGACTTGACTTGACTTTTGATCAGCTTAACACATCCTTGCTGGATTTTTAATTTCTATAAAAAATTCCTGGTCTTCCTAATGTTATTGTATGTGTTTTCTTGTATCCAGTCCTCTAGCACAAGGCTGATGTTCTGCACCACCGGTGTCCTTTTGCGGAGGCTAGAAGGTGACTCTGAGCTCCGTGGCATCACACATGTGATCGTGGATGAGGTCCATGAACGGACAGAAGAGAGGTCTGTGGAAAGCACACATGCACTTAAAAACACATTCACATGATGTGAGTCTGACAGTAAAATGATTCCTGTCTTGCAGTGACTTCCTGTTGCTGGTTCTGAAGGATCTGATTGTAAAAAGGACTGATCTGAAAATAATTATGATGAGTGCAACCCTGAATGCTGAGCTCTTCTCACAGTACTTCAACAACTGCCCCAGCATCCATATACCAGGTACTCCCGTTACACTGGTACTGCTATAAAATATGTAAACTCTGTAGTTTATAAGGATGTAACCTATCACACATTTCTTACTTGCTTTTTCAAATCGACTTTCCTATCTAAAGGACGCACATTCCCAGTGGAGCAGTTCTTCCTTGAAGACGCCATCGCTAAGACCAGGTATTGACATATAATACATTTTGCTTGGTCTATGATTATTCTTCTACATACTTCTTCACACAATAATAAAAATACAGTCTTTACAACACACGCTTTGTTTATTTGTTGTGAAGGTATGTAATTGAAGATGGCAGTCCATACCGACGCTCCTCAAAGCAGAATCGTCCCCTTGGTCAGGGTGGCAGCGCTGGGAAGGGCCGGGCTCCTGTTGAAGACTTTGATGATGATGGTTGTGGCTGGTCCTTTACCTCCTTGATGAAAAAGGATTCGATCAAAGACTCCATCCCTGATCAGCAGCTCGGTCAACAGGAGCTCACTGTTCGATATTCCAGTAAGTACACTTGAATTTTGTTTTTTCCTCTTTTTTCACCCCCTTTTTTTATAACCCTTGTGCTATAAAAATTCTTTACCTTATTTGGCGTTTCCAGTTGCATGCATGCAATTGACTTACAACTATTTCAACTAAATGCATATAATTCATTTGTGGTGGTACTAATTTATCGGCCTCCTAAATCTACAAAGGAGTTTATTGATGTGTTTGCCGAACTTTTGAATGGACTTAAACAAATTATCATTAAATTGTTAATTATTGGTGATTTTAATATTCACGTTTGCTGTGGTACTGATTTGTAATCAAAATAAATGTTATATCTGGTAGAATCATTTGACATCGCCCAATGGGTAGACAGCCCTACTCATTTACAGGGCCACACGCTAGACTTGGTTTTAAACAATGTTGCGCGTATGACAAGTAAGTTACGTAATCGGATTACTTTTTTCAAGTAATGAGTAAAGTAACACATTACTTTTAAATTTACAATGAAATGTCTAAGTTACATTTTCAAATAAGTAATGCAAATTACTTTGTTTTGCCATTTATTTACAGTCCAGGGGTCTCATTTATAAAACTGTGCGTAGGAACCTTACTAAAAGTGTACGTGCGCCTGAAAGCCAAAAATGGCGTACGCAAAATAATATTCGGATTTATAAAACTGTTCGTACGCCAGAACCTGCGCAGAATACACTTTATAAATCCCAGTCAGCGGAAGATTGTGCGCACATGCGTCTCCTCCCCGAAATAACCATATATGGAGCTTACAACGCCTAGTTTTACTATGCAGATCCTCATCTGCATATCATTTGCATATGATTATTCATCCACGTGATAACGTTTAACAGTACAAGACACATTACATTAATAAAAATCAAGCAGTTGCCTATCCTTGCCTTGTTTTTGAATACATAAATCAAATAGTGTAAAATACATTTCAGAGAAAGTTTTTCTCAATCTTTTCCACTGGCCGAATTGTATTTTTAATTGATACGTTTAATGGAAACAGATAGTCCTTGGGCATTATTTGCACGAAACTATTTTCTCAGACAATCTGGTATTATCATGATAAGCAGTTATCTCTGTGGTTAAAACATTAAAACACAGCATGCCAGAGGAAAAGTGTTCAAAAACACCGCATTAACAACAAATATTTCTATTGACTGAATTTGAATATAAAAATGTTATAACTTCTCAGTAATGACTTCATGTTTAAGTGCTTAACTCCATTAGTTTAAATCATTATTTTATTTATTTAAACTGTTATTTGCGTCAGTTTCACTAAACGGCCCAACGCGCTCGCTGGCGCGGACATTTAAGAAGGAATGGATATTTGCTTCAAGTGGCAGGCTTGGTGAGTGAAATTATATTTGTATTATCTTTCTGTATATGTTAAATTTTCTTTAGATTTTCTGTCTAAAAGTGACCAAAAAGACACTTAACTCCAGCTCACCATCGGTGTCGCCAATTGCCTTTGTCTCCAGAATGTGCGTACGCACGGCTCAAAGTTTGCTTAAAGGTGCGCACATTCTCCCGTCAAGTTTGTTTTTTATAGATCACAACCTTTGCGTGGGAACTGGCGTACGTACGTTTCCAGCCCCGTTTTGTGCGTACGCACGCTTTATAAATGAGACCCCTGCTCTCTACACAGAAAAGTTTTCTCAGATGTATAAAGATATTAGTACCATTGAACTATTAGAGAGCCCTAAATATAGATTTGGATGAACATTTTATTCTTTTTAGTTCTACCTGTCTTAGTTTTTTTTAGATTCTGTTGTACCATTAAAACCTAAATGCCTTAAAGAGAAAAATGAGCCATGGTTAAATAAGACTGTACACTCACTTAGGCGGTCAAATTAAAATAAAAGCAAGTTCATCTTTTTTGGTCCTCCCGATGGTAGATTGATGCTTTATACACAATTACATCACCTCACATCTTCAGTTAAGACTTGTGTCAAGAATCTGGGTGTACTGCTAGACAGTGATTTGAAACTTGATAAGCAAGCTCTGTCTGCTGATCAAAGTAAAGCCTTTCCTTAATTCATGTTTTCATGTGATTCATGTTTCTATCATCTGGTTTAGACTACTGTAACTCTTTGTATAATGCTATAAACTCCACCTTGGCACAGCTTCAGACAGTCCAAAATGCTGCAGCAAGATTCTTAAAAGGTCTCACTCTCTGCAAATATGACCATGTTACTCCAATTTTAGCATTACTTCACTGGCTGCCGGTTGATTTTATTCGTTTAAGTGTTTGAATAACCTTGCTGTAACTCTTCCAAGTTCTGTCTCTCTGATTTTTTTTAGTTTTACATAATCCTTCTAGAGCTCTCAGATCAAGGACACAAAGACTTTCATCTGTTCCTCGGTACAGACTAAAGCTAAGGGGACATGGTGCCTTCGCTACTGTGGGCCCTAAACTGTTGAACTGCCTGCCCCTTCAAATTTGATCTGCACCATTCTTACCAGTCTAAAAGTCATTACTGAATACTAACTTCTTTGGACTTGCTTTTAATGTCAACTAAATGTTGCAATATATCGCACGTTTTTGTTTTTCTGAGTGTGGCTTTTGTTTGTTTTATTTATCTTTTATGCTATTTGATTGATGAAATGAAATATACTTTATTGTCCCTGATAGGGAAATTCGTAATGGACTCCATAGCCAGCATTTCGCCAAAACCTGATTCATAAAAAAATTACACAAAATATTCATACACACCATACACAAAAGAATTGGTAGACATCGCTAATTCGCTGTTCAACAATCTAATTGATACCGGTACAAAACAGTTCTGTTTATAACGGAGAGTTCTATACCTTCTTCCAGACGGTAAGAGTTCATAAGAGGGGTAACGTACATGAGGTGGGTCACTTAAAATCCTTCATTTAATGTACATTGCTCATACAGAGTCTGAATACTGGGATAGTCTTTCAGTCTAATCATTTTCATAGAAGTTCAAACAATATATAGTATCTTTGATGTACTATGAAGGCACGTTAGTCAACTGTTACTGTATAAATGGTAATATATAATTAATGGTGATTTTTTACATTATGCTATATTATCACCAAATATTAGATTTAGTCTTTTTGTTAACTTGTTTGTCAATCAGCACGTTTTGTATTTTGTCTTTTTGGAAATGATTGGTCGTAGGCCTCACTGATCTGAACACCTTCTAAAAAAATACTTTTACAATCAAATTAAACCCAGTATTTGGCAATAATATAGCATAACAAGATATTTAGAAGCTATTTGTTTGTAGGACGGTCATCAAGTGTAACAAGGTGGGAAAAAAAAACTCTACATTTTGGGAAGCTATACCCTCTGTGACCAAAGTCCGTACATTTTAGTCCAATGTAATAACATTAACTAGCATTTTCGGGGAAAAAGAAAATCCTTGTGATTGTGATGGTAAAAAGTTCAACCTGCTTGTTAAATGTATTCTTTATATTAGTTCTCTGTGCAATCTGTTATAACACACACTGAACCCTAGTGAGTAAAATATCCTTGTGCTTCTTTTGTTAAGATTACTCAAAGTCTGTAGTGAAAACGTTGGCTGCTATGGATCTTGACAAAATCAACATGGACCTGGTGGAGAGTCTGTTGGAGTGGATTGTTGATGGAGACCACAGCTACCCACCAGGTAAATAAACCCCTGCACTACATGCCTGCTTAAAATAATTACAGCTTCCTTATCAAGGTTAAAATTCACTTTGATTGACTCTTTTTTTTTTTTTATGTGTGAATGCACAGGAGCTGTTTTGGTCTTCCTACCAGGATTGGCTGAAATAAAGCAATTATATGAACAGCTGCAGTCTAATAGGATGTTCAATAATAGACGAACAAACAGGTATATTTTTCTATTGGGGCCAGGAGTTCAGTTATTTTTCATGTAAATGGGCTTTTTTTTTTTTAAGTAGTCTTTATGAGTGAATTTAGAAAGAACATGTCCTGGACATATTTAATCTATTTGCACCGTGACACTCCTCTGACCTTGTCCTCTCATTACTATGATGCAAAAATAAAAAAATTTTTTTTTTTTTTTAACTGTAAAGTTTTTATCCATAATGGTAGTATTTGTACTTCTTTATCTGTAATGTATGCTAATTAACTGGTCAATAAGAGTTTACTGAGAATCACCATTGAGAATAATGGGAAACATGAAAAACAAATGATTATTAACATAATTACTATATCATATTATTATTATACGCTACTGTTCGGAAGTTTGGAGACAGTGCGTAAAAAAACAAAAACAAATTTATACTTTTATTCAGCAAGTATGCATTAAATTGGTCACAAGTGACCGTAAAAGAAATGTATAATGTTACAAAAGATTTCTATTTCACAGAAATGCTGTTCTTTTGAACTTTCTATGTCAAATAATCCTGTAAAAAAAAAAGTAGCACATCTGTTTCCAACAGTTTTTTTTTTTTTTTTTTTTTACAACAACAATAATAAACGTTTCTTGAGCATCAAATCATGTTATAATAATATTTCACAATATAACTGTTTTTACTGTATTTTTAATCAAATAAATGCCACATAAAATTGAAACCAGCCCCAAACTTTTGAACAATAAATAAAACAAATAAAAAAATTATAAAACAGTTATTTTGATTTTTGGACAACTGTTTGACAGATTCACCTGTAAGAATCAGATGATGATATTTAGTTATGTGTGTGTCTAAAATTTCTAGGTGTGTAGTGTATCCTCTACACTCGTCCCTGTCCAATGAGGAGCAGCAGGCGGTCTTTACCCGGCCACCTGAGGGTGTGACCAAAATCATCATCTCCACCAACATTGCTGAAACTTCTGTCACCATTGATGATGTGGTGTATGTCATAGACTCTGGCCGGATGAAGGAGAAGAGGTTTGACTGCATATTGGTGCTGAAACTTGTTTTTGTGAAACCCTGGAAAAAATAACTAGATGTTTATTTTTCCTGGATAACATTGAGTGTTCTTTGTGGATTTGGATGCATTATCATAAATGTGCGCGTGTGTGTGTTAGGTACGATGCCAGTCGCAGTATGGAGAGTCTAGAGGACGTGTGGGAGTCTCGTGCCAACGCTCTTCAGAGAAAAGGCCGTGCCGGTCGTGTGGCGTCAGGCGTCTGCTTCCATCTGTTTACCGGCCACCGCTTCACACACCACCTGAGCCAACAGCAGCTGCCTGAGATCCAGAGAGTTCCTCTGGAGCAGCTCTGTCTAAGGTAACCGACTTCATATTGGATGGTCGTGACCTAATGTTTTGAGAGTCAGACTTGTGACCCGAAGGTTGTGGGGTTCGATCTCAATGCCGGCAGGAAAATTTTAGGTGATGTAGATGGGGGTGTGAATGAACAGCGCTCTCTTCCACCCTCAACACCCATGTCTGAGGTGGCCTTGAGAAAGGCACCTAACCCCTAATTGCTCTCCGGGCACCGCAGCTAAATGGTTGTCCACTGTTCCGTGTGTGTGTGTGTGTTCACTACTCACTGCTCCTAATGTGTGTGCCCTAACTTGGATGGGTTAAATGCAGAGGACAAGTTCATGTCACGTCATGTCACTTTCACTTAAAAGGAAAAAACATCATGGTTTTAAGTAAACCTGATTTCAGTTTCAATTTAATTTCAGGAATACATGGCCTCTCGGCCCATAGTTCCACAAAATCACAATAGCATGACAGATGCTCTTTCTTCATTCCAGGGTTTATTTAGATCAGATACAATGCCAATCTCCATGCATACATCGACTCACAAACTTGAGACACATCAGTACAAACATCACCAACAAGTGTGAGATCACCCAAATATTTTTTACACAGATCCACATACAAAGAACAGTCATACAGGAATTGCTTCTTATCTTCAATCACAGAGGTATTCAAGGTTAGCTTACAATAGTTACAGATTCTCTCTGCCATTGGTGTATTACTCCATCTACCTGTTTCTGTAGCTAAACGATGACCTGAACATCTTAACAGGAACTAAGATTGTTATATATAGATGCAATCTAGCTCTCCTGTACCATCAAGGACTTGCATTGTGAATGTATTTATATTCAACTTATTATTATTTGTATTGTGTAAACCTGATTTGAAACCCAAGTATTATTGGTTTAGAGCTTAAAGGGTTAGTTGACCCAAAAATGAAAATTCTGTCATAATTTACCGTACCTCCAAACCCATACAATTTTTGTTTATCTTCAGAACACAAATCACGATTTTTTTTTAATTAAATCTGATTTCTGTCCCTCCATTAAAAGTCTATTCACCCAAAACTATGATGCTTCAAAACATTTATAAAGAGATTGTAAAATAAATCCGTATGACTCGAGCAGTTAAATCTAAAGAGACATGATCGCTTTATGTGAACAGATTTAATTTATTATTCACATATGAACATTGATCAGCGAATGTACACAGAGCGTGCTTGCTGGATCCGCGAGAACGAATGAGGTTTATTCGCACACGTCAAGCCTGCACGTTTGAGTTTTTGGGAGGGACAGAAATCACTTAGATTTCGTAAATTTTTTTTATAATTTGTGATTCAAAGATGGAAGTCTTTGTCGGAACAACATGAGAGTGAGTAACTGATGGAAGAATTTTTAATTTAAACTCCCTTTAATAGATTAACTTGACCCTGTTTCTGCTCTTCTCTCTCAGGGTTAAGGTCCTGGATGTTTTTTCGGAGCGTCCTCTGGACTCAGTCTTCTCCCAGCTGATCGAGCCGCCCACAGAAGGCAGTCTGGAGGCCGCTAAACAGCGCCTGTGTGCCCTGGGCGCCCTGACGGACGAGGAGTCTCTTACTCCACTGGGCTGGCATTTGGCCTGTCTGCCCGTCGACGTCCGCATCGGTAAACTCATGCTGCTGGGAGCCATCTTCCGCTGCCTGGACCCTGCTCTCACCATCGCCGCCAGCCTGGCCTTCAAGAGTCCATTCGTAAGTCACTACACACATGTATTAGAAGATGATACTCCAGTGCAGTACCATGTTACCTGAGATCCATGCTCTCTTGATGGCCACGCTCACAGGTGTCACCTTGGGATAAACGAGAGGAAGCTAATGAGAAGAAGTTGGGTTTCTCTTTGGCGAACAGTGACCATCTAGCTTTGCTGCAGGCATACAAGGTCAGTACAGGCTCTGATTAAATTAATGACTACAGATACACAATTCATTATGATACATACACACAATACACACTTGCTTGTTTTGTTTTTTTCTTAAAAAAATATTAGATAATTGTATTTTATTTTACAGAATCATGTGGCCTTGTTTAAATACATCCACAGACTTCTGCAACTGCTGATTCCACCCTCACACACAATCAGTGCATATATTGTGTAATATATATATATATATATATATATATATACATATACACACACATACCATTCAAAAGTTTAGGGTCAGCAAGAGTTGTTCAGCAAGGATGCATTAAATTGATTAAATTGTGTTTTTTTGAACGTAAAGACATTTATAATGTTATCAAAAATATTTCGAATAAATGCTGTTCTTTAGAACAATCTTTTCATCAAAGAATAAAAAATTTAATTTAAGCAGCACAACTTTTTTCAAGATTGATAATAAGAAATGTTTCTTGAGCACCAAATCAGCATATTAGAATAATTTCTGAAGGATCATGTGACTGTTAAATTATAGAACATAGCAAACATTTATTTTAAATTGTAATAATATTTCTAGTTTTACAGTATTTTTTACAGTACTATATTTTAAATGAAATAAATGCTACCCTGGTAAATGTAAGATTCTTCTTTCAAAAACATCTTACTGGCCCCGAACTTTTGAACGGTAGTGTATATAGATTATAATATTTAATATAGTGCTCTAGCAATATGTTTTTTTTTTATTCTGATAGATACAATAGCAAATTTAATTGAAGTAAATAAATTAACTGTAATTTTACACATTATTTACTTAAAATTCACTGAAATATTTTTTATATTTTAATATAAAATATAAAATATAAAATTGAAATAGTTTATTTTCCACTTATTTTCCACCAGAATTTTTTTAATTTGACGCCAGCGAAGCTAGTGCAGCAGACATTTTATCAGCCAGTTCAAATAATTAAAAAATCTTGTCTGTCTTCCCAATATATTGGACTACCTCTGATTATCATATCAGTCAGAATGTCTTTATTTATGCATTTCTGAAAAGTACTGATGAAGATCTGTGCCTAGTTGATTATTCAGTACTTGTTAATGAAATGTGCTGTTTGATATAATCATGAAGACTCGTGTTGTGTTCAGGGTTGGTGTAAGGCAGCACAGAGTGGCTCTAGAGCTGGCTACCAGTACTGCAGAGAGAACTTCCTCTCCATCCGGGGCTTACAGGTGAGAGACTGATCTCTGATCAGCTCCGCGGAGATGCCAGTCATTTTGGCACGCTTGGATAACTTTTCTGTTTTGTGTGTGTTCTCTCAGGAGATAGCGTCTCTTAAAAGGCAGTTTGCCGAGCTCCTGTCTGACATTGGCTTTGTGAAGGATGGACTGAAAGCCAGGGTCATTGAAAAAATGAGCTCAAAGGGAGGTGATGGGGTGCTGGAGGCCACAGGCTATGAGGTAACAGTGATTTTTTGAGTGCTGGGTAAATATGGATATTTATATGTTTTCATAAATATCTTGTTGACAAGTAGTAGGGACATAGCTTTAAAAGGGGGATTTTTAAATGTAAAATGAATGTAAAATATTTTTTATATTTTTCTTAAATTAAATATTTATTTAATTATTTATACAAATTTTTACTGGTCTGAGACAGCTGGTATTAGATGTAGTTAGTGATAAATTAGTATTATAAATTTGTTCAAATAAAAGACAAAA